>NC_134242.1:17211554-17520466 GCF_965152275.1 Natator depressus | reverse complement strand
AATTACATATATAGTCCCTGGCCCACATTGATATAATTTTAATACAGTCAGATCTCCCAAAGGTATTGCAGGAAGTTACGTATCTGATGCATTAATATTGTGGTAAGGGTTTCAGGCAACGTCAAGGGCTCATTTTGTTAGGCACTGTACGCAAACACACAGGAAGACATAGACTCTGCTCTGAATTGCTGAATATCTAATGCAAGACATAAGCAACAAAGGGACACATCCTATTTCAGGAGGCTCTAAGGAGCAGCTCTTAGTTGCTTCTTCACCTGGTAAAATCAGAAAAATGCACAGTGTTACTGAAGGAAGAGACAATTTAGTCAATGCCTCCTTTGTATTCAGTGTCTAATTTATATATGCTATTTCCTGCTACAGATGTAAATGAATGTACCACTGAGAATGGTGGCTGTCAGGACCAGTGCTGCAATACTATTGGCAGCTACTACTGCAGATGTCCAGCTGGCCAGAAATTGGGCGAAGATGGAAAATCATGTGAAGGTAACATTCTGCACTGTCTATCTTTCCTGATAAAAAATCCGAGAACATCCTTGGAATGAAAACTGAGAGAGTTACCTTTTATCTAGAGCCAGCTGAAGTGCATAAATTCAGAATCGTCAAGAGTGCAGATCTTCTTCTGTGTGGATTATGAAGATATAACTCTAAGAACACTTCAAAGGGTTCTTATGAAAAATGTATCATTTTGCCCTGGATTGGTTTGTGCCATGTTCTGATTATGGCATTTCTATCATCAGTTTATTAACCTGAAGAAAGTGTACACACTGGAAAGTATTTCATCCGTTTTTAAAACAAAATATGCTTATCAGAAAGTACACATACATTTCTGCACTTCAGTTGCAGTTCCACAGCTACAGATGAAGCGATTAAAATAAGATTTGAAATCACATGCTACATAAACCCATTTGCCTTCTTTCTTAGGGAAACATGAAGCCAGATTCCTTGGTAAGATCTGGGGTGAATTTCATCCCTATGCAAAGGGCCAGCTTCAAAATAGGGTTTGCATGAGACTTAAGTGCTACATAGGTTTTATTTCAGCCCTCTGCACATGGCTGAATTTTATCACGGCTGTTCTGCAGCACTCTGTTAACATAAAACAGCGTAAACCTGGTCTAACTGGCCCATTAAGCCAGGTTCAAAGCTATTTTGCATCAGCAAACTGATGCAAAGTAGTTAGTGTACCGGTAAATTTGGCCCATAGAGCAGTAGGCTATAGCAGGTGATGGCCTCCAAAAAGGTTTAGTTTATTTCTGAGGTCCCATGTGATCTTTCAGATGTGAACTTAGAAACCACCAGCTAAAACTCTCACTCACGCATGCACACGTGCTGGGACAGGTTATTTGCCGAGCTGTTGCCCTCTATCTTGTGTGGCTGTATTTCCTTGCCGCAGTAAATAAATAGTTGAAGTTCTTTTGATTCCTTCAGGGTGAAATGTGTTTTATGTATGTAGATTCTTGCAAACCATATTATCATCTTTCACAGCATGAAGACATTTCTGATAAGATTGTTTTCCCCATTGTACGCAATTGTGCAAATTCCTCTCTGCCAGGATTTCATTTTACTTTTGTCCTTTGCCTCCTGATTTTTAGTTAGATACATTACCGTGTACGTCCCAGCTGTTGTTATATTCTTTACTGTATCTCTATAACTTATTCAGAAACACTGTTTCCCAGACTGAAAGGTTGTAGGATTAGCTTCCACAGCAAGCTATCAGTTGGTATCCAGCTTGACAATATAAATAAGAACTAGATGGGCATTTTCTTTTGATTGAAGTGTATTTTTTTGTTGTTGGGTTTGTTTGTTTGTTTTTTAACTGAGGTCCTATGTGCTTCCCTTTGATGGATTTTTATATTCCAAATACACAAACTCAGAAAAAGTGTACATAATTCAAAGAGTTTTACTACCTTTCTTCAGTCTCCTGTTATTATCTTTAGTGATTCTTCGGTAATGTTTCTGTGAACAAGTTTGTATGTGTTTATATTGTTGAATACTTACAGTTTTCAGATTTGCTTTAAAGTAATTAATTGAGCTTCCAGGTAATCCTTCTTGTATTGAAAGCAAAGATTATGCATCTTACTCCTAAATTGCTTAAATATAACAACAAAATTTTGCAAAAAGAAAAGGAGTACTAGTGGCACCTTAGAGATTAACCAATTTATTTGAGCATAAGCTTTCGTGAGCTACAGCTCACTTCAGTAGCTCATGAAAGCTTATGCTCAAATAAATTGGTTAGTCTCTAAGGTGCCACAAGTACTCCTTTTCTTTTTGCGAATACAGACTAACACGGCTGCTACTCTGAAACACAATTTTGGTGAGAGCAGTAATGAGCTAGTTATGTATGTCTCCTCCTCAAATGTGGCATTACATTCTTTAAAAGGTGAAGCTAAGAATGTTTGACTCTCCTGTCAGGCATTCCTTATGAGCAATTACAGAGGAATGCGGTGGTAGCCCTTGTGAAGCTTATTTAAAACAATAGAAATAGCATAAGTGTACAATTACAGTGTTCACCATTGAATTCTTCACAGTTTTTTCTTTTGTTTAATGATCATTAAAACATTAGTTATTCATTGTAATAAGCCAGTGGTTTTCAACCTTTTTCATTTGTGCCCCCCTAAAATATTTCAAATGGAGTTTTGGGCCCCTTTGGAAATCTTACACTGAGCCTGTGGACCCCCAGTGGTCTGCATTCCACAGTTTGAAAACTGCTGTCAAGCCAATGGAATACCACAAGTATAGCAGGGATGATCATTACTTGCAAACAGCTATTGTAAAGATTTTAATGACAGCCAGTGTACATCCATATGTTCCTGTAGCCACAATACCTTCAGCTATGACTTCATCAGGTTTAACAAGATAAGTAAAAAGAAAAGGAGTACTTGTGGCACCTTAGAGACTAACCAATTTATTTGAGCATGAGCTTTCGTGAGCTACAGCTCACTTCATCGGATGCATACTGTGGAAACTGCAGAAGACATTATATACACAGAGACCATGAAACAATACCTCCTCCCACCCCACTCTCCTGCTGGTAATAGCTTATCTAAAGTGATCATCAAGTTGGGCCATTTCCAGCACAAATCCAGGTTTTCTCACCCTCCGCCCCCCCCCCCACAAACTCACTCTCCTGCTGGTAATAGCCCATCCAAAGTGACCACTCTCTTTACAATGTGTATGATAATCAAGGTGGGCCATACACATTGTAAAGAGAGTGGTCACTTTGGATGGGCTATTACCAGCAGGAGAGTGAGTTTGTGTGTGTGTGTTTTTTGAAAAAAGGGGGGGGGGTGAGAAAACCTGTATTTGTGCTGGAAATGGCCCACCTTGATTTTCACGCACGTTGTAAGGAGAGTGGTCACTTTGGATAGGCTATTACCAGCAGGAGAGTGAGTTTGTGTGTGTGGTTTTTGGAGGGGGGTGAGGGGGTGAGAGAACCTGGATTTGTGCAGGAAATGGCCCACCTTGATTATCATACACATTGTGAAGAGAGTGGTCACTTTGGATGGGCTATTACCAGCAGGAGAGTGAGTTTCTGTGTGGGGGGGGGGGCGGAGGGTGAGAAAACCTGGATTTGTGCTGGAAATGGCCCAACTTGATGATCACTTTAGATAAGCTATTACCAGCAGGAGAGTGGGGTGGGAGGAGGTATTGTTTCATGGTCTCTGTGTATATAATGTCTTCTGCAGTTTCCACAGTATGCGTCCGATGAAGTGAGCTGTAGCTCACGAAAGCTCATGCTCAAATAAATTGGTTAGTCTCTAAGGTGCCACAAGTACTCCTTTTCTTTTTGCGAATACAGACTAATACGGCTGTTACTCTGAAACCTGTCAAGATAAGTAAGTTTCTACTTGGTCCTTGTTGGATGGGAGACCTCAAAGTAAAACTAAGGGTGCTTTGGGAAGTGATGCTGATAATTCAGGAGGTGGTACTCTACCCCTTTAAGTTGGTCCTGAGCCAATGCCCATTCATGATGCTATGTTGTACTGTGTAGACGGAGGTGCCATTTTGCAGATGTGGTCTAAAACTGATCACTTTGTTGTCATTAAAATTACCATGGCATTTTCGAAGAGCAGGGCTGTTAGTCAATTTGATTACTTATATTCTGTTTGCCTGAATTTCCTCTGCCATCTCAGTTGCGTATCATATTCAGTTTTAGTCCTAATTTACAGCATAGCATTCCTGTATATTGAACTGCTTCCATGCTCCCTCCCCAAAGTGCTTTTACTTCCCTAATGAGTGAAGTGATTGATCACTACACATTTTTAGAACACTTTCAGATGTGTTAGGATGAAAGCTGCTGTACAAACGTGAAATTTAAATATTGTAAAGGCATAGCATAAATAATGTGGACATTGTTATTTCTACTTTAGAGGATAATTACAGTTTTGGTCTTAATATCTTCAGAAAGAGAACATCGCCTGCCAATAAACAGTAGGGATATCATCAAGAAGTAGGTCCCAATTTCTGATTTTGTGTTATCCATCCATAGTAGTGGGGCTGAAGAGAGAGGAGAGAAGTGGGTTGTAACTAATTTACTAATCCAACAGCACAACAAAATTTACCATCGTCCACAAAATTGTTTTAACAAGATAAAAATCTGAGCAGTTTTAGCAAACCATTGGCCTGATCTTATAAGGTGCTGAGCAGCATCCTCAGCCCCTATTAGCTTCAATGGTAGTAAAGATGGACAGTGCCTTGCAGGATTCAGGCATACATGAATACAAGCAGTATAACAGTTGAAGAAAGGTGAAATAATCCTAGAACAAGTTACTGCGCTCAGCATTAACTAAGCCTTCATAGCTTTTTCCCATGGTTCTGTTGTTCATTAACAGTGCTGCATGGAGAATGAGATTGAATGGCGCTGTATGGAACTTTTAGTGCCGAAGATTCAATCATGTAAGGACCATTTTTTAGCCAGTTGTGAGATTGTGATGACAGGATATATAATCCATAATTATATACAATACTTTGCATTACCTTACTGAACAATGCTTACATCTGGCAGTAAATTGCAGTATGGTGAAGTAATGCACAGCTGAATAAAAATGCCAGAGGAGTGGGTTGATTAGCCTTTCAGAACTAATTCTGCATCTGCTGTGTTATGACAGTTTTATCTCCCACATCCCCAGACAGACTGACACTGGAAAATTCAGGATTTCATGTCTGACAAGCAAGGAAATTTTTGGCTTAGATATGTGCACATAACAGGTTTTGACATAAAAGTCAACCTTAACCCGCACTCTTCAGGTCAAATCTGGGTCCCATTGAAATTAATGGCAACACTTTTTTTACTTTAATGGGGAAAGGATTTGGCTCTAAATCATGGGAGTCTAATGAGATGAATTCCTCTCTGGCATAATTTTAAAGTCTGTGGAACTACTGTGTAGATGAATGTAGTCCAATAATTCTGGGGCAAATTCTGTTGCCCTTACATTAAGTAGTACCTTACTCTGCAAGTAGTATAGTTAATTTCAGTAGATGAATTTGAAGAGTAAGATTGTACTCATAATGACTAAGGGTGGTGCAAACTTTCAGGTTGTTTACATATTGTATCACTGTCTGTACTTGTTTGTGGCGGAGAACCATTAACTCGCGGGAGGCAGTATGGCCTAGTGAATGGACTAAAGTAGGACTTGGGAGACCTTTATTTCTGCCGTTGGTCTGCTAGGTAAACCTTGGGCAAGTCATTCCCTGGCTCTTTGCCTCAGTTTCCCCATTTTTAAAATGGGATTAATGGTATTGGCCTCCTTTTGTAAAGTGCCTTGAGATTACCTGCTGAAAACCACAAGAAGAGCTAAGTATTATATTTCTGTATACCACAAGAGTGCTAATTATATATAACAGTAAGAAAAAATAGTCTTTTCCAAAATGCAGAGTTTCAAAATTCCACAATATCAATATAATCTAAGTTCTGACTTGTAAAGTATGATGAGCTAAAGCATGTGTTTACATGTGAATAAGCTACAGAAGTCAGATAAAGAGGTCATGACCCTATGTTAACCCCCTTTGGTAGGCTGTCATTTCTTATTTATATCATCATGTTCTCATCCATCAAGACCACTGTAGCTAGAGACCAGTAAAGTCACATGATTAACTATTGACAAAAGGGAGCTTTTGTCTTACCAATTAGAATAATATTCCTCTCCTTGTAACTTGATCAGTGGACATCCCTGGGAGTTTTTGTTAAACTTCTGAGCGTTGGCAGATTTCCTGACCTTTGTAAGATATGACCTCTGAGACTACTGAATTATAGGATAGTTATTGTCTAACTCTAAGACCACCATTGTTTACCCTAATAATATAATAGTCATGGATGTCAAGTGATTTATCTTGATTCTATGTCTGAAGAAAACTCTTTAAATAGAGATTCCAAATAATAGCTAATAGCTTAATTTTAAAATATAAAGGATTTGTGTAAGAGAGAGAAATTATATGTTAAAATGGCCGCAAACATTAATTTATGCTGTTAAATTTTGTGTTTTAGTCATAACTTATTCTTTGGCCAGAAGAAATCCTACATTTTGCTGTTGAGGTTCAAAGTGCTGATTCTGCATTTTGGATTGATCTCCTGACCTTCCAGTCACCAGTCCAAGCAATGTTCCTCAAAAAAATGTAAGATCCTAATATTTGGTGCTTCTAGGGAAATGGTCTGGGGTGAAAGAGAAGAAAAGCCATCGGGCCAGTTTGTTCTCTGTTGCAGGGTCTCTGCTCAGTATAGGATGAGACATGAACCCAATGGCGGGATTCAGGATGCTTTTACAATATCCAGTCTTGTTAAATTCCCACCATTTTCACACTATTCTGTGACAAACCATGACTTAGGTTTATGCTTAGCTCAACTCAAGGGCGCCTCAATAGAAAAAATACAGCAAATATAAAAGATACAATATAGGATGAAAAACTGGCCTCTTCTGAATACATGTGCAGCAAGTGCCGGTTACCAACATCACTCAAAACTTCCTTAGTGACTATGCTAAAGGACTCCCACGTAGAATGGGGCAAACTGACCTCCTTTTATCCCCTCAACTTTAAAACACCATTGTAAGAAATAGGTACAGTGCCATGGATCTGCATCTGGCTCCTAATGACTATGGTACAGCAAAAAGAATCTTGAAAAATAACAAGTTAAAACATCAGCTGATAAATAACAAAGGAAAATCAATTGTAGGTCATTGGACATTCTTTTAATGGGGTGGAATGAATTGATTGGATCCTGATTAGTTAATAGCTTAAGGCAGGCAGAAACCTGAGCTGAAGGTTGCATTGCTAGATGAACACTTGAGGTACTGTCAGAATTTTAAAGAAAGCTGCAGTTTGGTTTGGTCAATCCCTTCTAATTTGTTGCAGCATTCCAAACCTAATCCACTCAGTCACATGCTCAGGGACCCCATGAACCTTGCTCAATCCACATCAACACTACAGGAAGTATAGTGGCATAGGTACAGCACCATAGCCATGCCAGCATCATCCCATAGTGTAAACATAGCCTACAGTGATGGAAGGGTTTTTTCTGTCTCTGTAGGAATATCACCTCGCTCAGTGATGGTAGCCAGGATAATGCAAGCATTCTTCCATTAGCCTAGCTGTGTCTACACTGGGAAGTAGGTCGGGATAACCACAGCATTCTGGAGTATGAATTTTTCACACCCCCTGGGCACTGCAGCTATTTCAACCTAAATTTTAAGTGTAGACTAGGCCTGAATCTTGCTAAAATTTGTCATGTACCAAACGACAAACTCACAGTCATTTCAGAACACAAATATGCAATCACAATTCTATTTTTGCTGATACCTAAGATCAGTAGAGAACGTAAGCTTTTACTTCACTTAACCTGTGTTGGGCAGACAAGGAAGAAAGCCAGAATTCCATCCTTTTTTGTAGCAAGGGTGCAACCCTGCTTAGGAAAACTGCCTGATATTATTAAACCATTGGGGTTATTGTAACTGTTTCATTTTGAATTGTTTTTAATTATACTAATTTACATTTCCCTTGAGTTGTTTGTGACTGTTGTTAGAAGTTGCTTGAAATGCTTTAGTTAGATACAGAGAGTTAGCTGGTATATATCTGAAAGCTGATGAGTGCCAGTCGAGAGGACTGGTCATGGTAAACACTCTGCTAGCAGCCATCCTGTTATAGCAGAGGAGGTCTAACGCATCTGCTCCATTGCTTGTAAACGCAACGGCATTGCAAAGGGTTCGTATCGCCAATAACCACATAAACACAATATAAATACGTAGGCAGATGAAAGACTGAGCCCTATTTAGAGTACATCACAAAGGTTTAGTCTCAAGGTGAGAAAGGCATGGGTGCAGTAACTGTAGCAAAGTACAAAGCGTAAGAGACATTTTCTTTTGTCTCATAAGGCACATATTAAAAAATGCCCCTCTACTCAACATAGAATACAAGCCTAGCAACTATCAAGACTCTTAAATTGCAAACCTGTGTTACAAATGGTAGCTGTGCTTTCTTCACCAATTTTTCTAGTCACTTTCCCAGCCAGCCTCAGTCTTGTCTGGATTGGGCCACAGCCAACAAACCCTCACCAATACCCAAGGTTCTTAGAGACAGTGGTCATTTCCACTACACCAACAGCTTAGGAGAGGGTAGAGATTTAATATCATCGGCCTGCTGAAGATGCCACAACCTGCAGCATCTGTCTAAGTCCCTACCAACCTCCTTGTACATGCTGAACAAGAAGGATAACAAGATAGACCCCATAATACCCCACATAAGAGATCCTTCAGGGTAGAGGAGCTGCTCTTTCAGATATCTCCCTGAAAAAATGAACAGAGTCTTTAAAGAGTGAGTCCATCCACCCTGGATAAGTTCTTGATTGACTACAGTTGAGGAAATCTGAGGATTTCATATACTTGTCAAAGTTTTCAACCAGTTTTTCAAAAAATGGGAGATTTTACACAGGCCAATGGTTAGCAAGATGGTCAGTGTCGAGAGCAAGTTTCTTCCCAGAGGCTTTGTAATAATAGCATCATTAAGAAACATCCAGTATTCTGCCCCATGAAGGGAGATGACAACCTATGCTACTATTTCCCCACTGTCTTTGTCCAACGGGTCTGACTTGCATGTTGTAGCCCAGAATTCCCCTTATGCCTCCAGAACATCAGATTTAAAACCATCTATACCTCAAGCAGAGAAAAGTCAGTGTTTGTCAATTTAAGGCCCTGCTCTTTCATTGTAGAGGCAGTTTATATGATCCCAAACAAAAATCTAGACTGAAAATTCACAAGACACTTCATCAACAAGCTTCACACTACATCTAGTTGTCAAATTATGGCAGGGTATGGCAGAAAGAATTTGGTTTGGTATGTAATATTGGTATGTGACACATCTTCATACAGTGTATCTTCTGGTATGTTAAGAGCAGGATATGCTATCTAAAGGACACTTATGCATAGTTCTTAGACAACTGACATCCTGTGTCACACTTAACTTATTAGATGAATTATTGATGACGTGTTTGACAGAAGAAAAAGGGGAAAAAATTTCCAGAGATCGTGGGCCTCCCCAACAAAAGCAAGTCTCGGTTCCCATCTCCACACTCTCAGCTGCTCAAGCCTACGTTGTGTTGGAGAGCTAGTCAATGCTGATTACAGAGGCATCACATGGACTGGTTCCACTAAGCTTCTACATTCTGTAACTGTCCAGGAGGATCTGAGAAGCATCATGGGGACCAGTGATGGGCAACCCGTGGGCCACACACAGCCCATCAGGGTAATCCACTGGCGGGCCACAAGACAGTGTTTACATTGACTGTCCACGGGCACGGCCACGCGCAGCTCAAAGTGGCTGCGTTTCGCCATTCCCGGCCTATGGGATCGACAGGAAGCAGTGGCCAGCTCGCCCCGGTTGCCCGCGCCACTTCTTGCAGCTCGCATTGGCCGGGAATGGTGAACGGTGGCCACTGGGAGCTGCGGGCGGCCGTGCCTGTGGAAGGTCAATGTACACACTGTCTAGCGGCCTGCCAGCAGATTACCCTGATGGGCCACAGGTTGCCCGAAACTGAGCGTGGACTATACCAGTCAGGAGGAAATATTGAGCTGGAACTATAGACTTTCTTTTGTCTGTGGAAGGGACTGGTTTCTTAGAGTTGGGGAGAATGGTGATCATTCACTACATATTTTTTTCTGTGTCCAATTTATGCATGTGTGAATTAGCACAAAAAGTTTGTATGAAACATGCTTGTATGAAAAGTTGATGCTGTTTTACACATCAGCTTTGACATTTAATTATTAGGAGTCTAATGTAGCTTAATTAACTAACGTATAAAAGTGATTTGAGTTTTTCAGTGAAAAGTGCTTTATAACAGCATACCGGTGCTATTATGTTCTAGGCCAGTGGTTCCCAAACTTGTTCTGCCGCTTGTGCAGGGAAAGCCCCTGGCAGGCCGGGCCGGTTTGTTTACCTGCCGCGTCCGCAGGTTCGGCCGATCGCGGCTCCCAGTGGCCGCGGTTCGCTGCTCCAGGCCAATGGGAGCTGCTGGAAGCAGCGGCCGGTGCGTCCCTCGGCCCGCCAGGGGCTTTCCCTGCACAGGGGGTGGAACAAGTTTGGGAACCACTGTTCTAGTCAGAATACGGTATTTAGTTTAAAATTCTATGAAAAAAATCAGACTCTAGAAAAAATGTTTGTAGGTGTTTCTAGGACACTAATGATAATTTTATGATTAGCTTGTTTCTAACATTTATGAATAGTTTTGAAAGACAGGTTATGGAGAATGTTAACATTCCACTATGCTGGTTGACAATTATTAGGATATTTTAAACCAAGGAAAAGAAATGCAGTATTGTTGCGGCTGACTAGTGTGAATTAAAAGTTGGGTAATCTTTTCTGCAATTATGAAGATACGATTGTGGTTGTCAAGGAGGAAAATGTATTCATACCTTTTTTTTTAATAATTGTGTTGGAAGAGTTTTGTAAGCCTGAAATTGAAGCTCCAGTGAAGGTCTCCAAAATTCATTAATAGCAATATTGTGCTGAATCAAACATTGTGAATATTTAAATAACAGCTTGCTTTTAGAAAGGTATTTACCAGCAAATAAAAGCATCTTATAAACAGCAGATGAATCATCTTCATCTTGAACAGGTCTCAAACGTAGATTGAAACTTAATAACTCCAACCTGGTAAGAAAGGTTTAGAAACTTCCAATGAACATTGTAAACAGAAAATGATAAAACATTTTTACACTGTTCCCCAGTATATGTGCATATTTGCCTTTCAGTAGAGAGTATAGTGTAGGAAAAATATTTCTTTTTCTGTGGTTTTGCCTATTGTGCTATGTAAACAATGACTAATGACAGATATAGAGCTATACGGAAGTAGAACTCTGGAGAGTTTGTTATGTCTCTAGTTACTGGAGAGAAACTAATGCCATTTTTCACTGGGACTACTAATAAGAGTCTCGTTCTTTAGTGAAACATCCCTGGGTTGAGTGTGATATGCCCTTAATAAAGTTTTAAAATGATGCATGATAAAATCTAAAAGAAACACAAATCTGTCAACACTTTCATTAAGAACAGCAGCCCAAAGGAAATGATCCAGATGGAACTGTCAACAAGATCATAATAAGCTTCATCTTTCCCTACGTTTCCTGAACAGATCAGTGGTTTGACCGATGTAGGGCTTGATTATTTAAAATCCAGTGACATGGCTACTTTGGTGGTTTTAATTGTGAGTGATTAGGACACCTTGAAACACATTGCACACGTGCTCATCTGTTCTTTGAGAAAGCCCTCAGCAATGCTGTACTAATGGTTACCCTTTCAGAGGGAATTTCATGCAAATAGGAGTGTGCAGAGTCAGCTAATAAAAAAGGGACATTCAAAGAGTTAATCTGACAGCTATAGTGTTAGGGAACAAGAGACAGCATTCTGCTTTTGCCATTATCCTGCGTTAGAACCAGTTTCTGGAAGTTCTCTGTATGAATGGACTGTAGGATTAGGTTCTGTTAATGCTGTAATGGCATAATGTCTCCCCTTCTCTTCCCTGGATCCCAGAGATGGCTCTCTGCAGGGTCTTGGGTATGTGTGTCAGGAGAAGTCGGGAGCAAGATTAGGTCCGACTAGGTGATCACAATGGTCCTTCTGGCTTTATAATCTATGAAAGTGGGCCAAGGTGACATATGTTGTTTCCCACTCACTGAGAATCTACTCAGGAGTTAATACTTAGCCTGGGGTTATGTTGGCTCCTGAGAAGAGCCCCATCTGCATTGTGGAACCTTATTGACGAGGGGCCCCAGGAACTAGTGCCTGAAAGGAAATCCCAGCGGAGTAATTCTAAGGGGGAACTGGAGAAGATGAACTGTGCCCTATGGCTCCAGCAGATTCTCAGAGATCTGTGAAGTTTGGGGGTTGATTTCCTTGTTACATCAATGGGAAGAAGAGTCAGATCCTGCCACCCCATCCCTCTCCCCCCTCCCAACTCCTGCTGTAAGTAAGAACAAAATCAGTTTAGAGATCTTCGAAGTGTAACTGCTGCATTATGTGAGTGACTCACTTAATAAAATAATTTTGATTGACAGCAGTTGTACCAAATCTGTTTGTACCATGATGGCTTATGCGCCAACTGGTTTACAGCACAGATCCATCCACAAAATGACATAAAGGCTGTTTACCAACTGAAGTAGGACACGTTTGTGACAAACAGCATTCGCCTTTCAGACACAGCGAGTATATACTGAAGCTGAGGACAAATCACATTATGAGGGCCTTTGTGTGATCATAGTGCTGTTGTATATCCTACTTACTGTGTGATAAGAGGAACCTCTCTACCACCATGCTGTTCTGAAGCCACTTATTGAGCTCAGCAAGAGGGCTGTTAACAAAAAGGAGATGTTTTCATAAGATGCCTATTTTTCTCTATTTTTATTCCATAATTATTTCTTTTCAAACGGTGTCATGTCCTGCTGAGAGGAGGTACTGATGGACACCTTTCTTGACACCTTTTACCCTCACTGTCTGCAGATTTTGAATTGTACGGCGTTCAACCGGCCATATCACACTGTCTGTTTTCAAGCAGAACTCTCTCTTGACTTCCTGCCAGTTGGGAGCGGATTCTGATTTGAGAAGTTTTTGTTTAAAAATTGATGGCATGACAGGGTCCTGTAGCTGCTTCTACAAGCACACTTCACATTAGAAAAAGTTGAAAATAAGGTTGAATCAAATCTGCTGGTGACAGTGATAACTTTGACCCACTTGAATTTAAGATGAGTCTTCCTGCATGTGGAACTTCCGTGAGTGTTTAGTTGTCTTGTTTCAACTTCTCATGGTGCGTAGACAAGCCTTCTGTCGTGGGGGTCCTCTCCCCGCTAGGGTGCCTCCTCCTGGCCACTCTGGGGATTAGCTCTTTCCAGGTACAACACCCCCTTCTGCTGTTTGCTGTACACCTGCTGCCTCCCTCTCTCTCTCACCCTCTGCGACTCAGGGTGTTCTGTCTTTGTGACTTGGCCCTCCTGCCAGGTCACTGTGTTTTTCCCCCTCCAGAAGGTCTGCACCTTCTGAAACCTTACTACCTTTTCCTACACCCTCTCCACCTAGTTTTCCTTCTGTCTCCCAACTGTCCAGAGAGTGGCTACAGGCTCCCTCACTGAAGCCCCATTCTACTGCTAGCTTCGTAACTTTATCCTAGACCCACCTGTTCCTTCCAAGCTAGGTTCTGTCATTATTCAGGGGTTACTTAGGCCAGTCAGTTCCCCTTAGCTGTGGTCTATCCAGTTAATTGGCCTTTCCTCAGCCTCCTTTAACCCCTGTGAACATCCCATCACACCTTCCTATACAACCTTTCTGCACAATAAACACAATTTACTGTATATATCATTCCTTGTTCTGTGTAGATAAAGCTATTGGTGTTTTGTTTTTCTGGTCAGTGGTTCTTGTGGTTGCATCCCTTATATAGTTTACCTCTTCTGGCAACATTCTTCACTCACAATCTCTGCCTATGTGTATGGATTTCATAGGGAGATATGGGTTGGGCTGGAGACAAACAGTGGCACAGCGGTGCCAAAATATCTTTGTGCTTAATGGTAGCAATGACACTAATGGTGTTTTGACCTGCCTCTCTCAAATTTTACATACAGTTCCAAGATTCTGAACAAGAGAGTTCTAGTGTTGTTGATGAAGAAGGAACAAAATTGCACTCATCTGAAATGTGAAAAGAGGTGTTTCTTCACTGCTTTGTGAAAATGTCACCGTGCTTCTCTGAGGTCTGTCCTTGAGAATTATCCAATTTCTTATTTTAATCTCTTACCCTGACTTTCCTGCAAAGTATTCAGTCCCAAAACTTGCTTAATTCTCATATGTGTGTATATACATATTTTTGATGAAGAATGCCTTGAAACTCTAATTAGGGCTGCTTGAATCCAAAGCAGTTTACATATCACAGGCTTACATAGCAATCAAACAGATGCTTTCCCTTTTTCTCGTTCAACTGACACTTTCATTTTCTCTGCATATTATGAGGGCCAAGCAATGATGTGTCTTGACTCCCGAGGCTTCATACCATTCCATATCAAAAAGAGGATTAGAAATAGTTTTAGCTATCAAGTGAGTTGTTAAGTTTGTCTTCCATGGAGTCTACACTTTCAAATGGCCTCTTTATTGAATTTAAAATAGCTTTCTTTCTTGACCTTGTTTAAATTAAATGGACAGTTTTCATTACAGTCTGCAGAGTTCCCAGCTACAACATATGGTTTGCATATAGGAATAGAGGGTGAAGGGCTGAGTACCGTTTGTTGTGCTGACCCACTGTTCAGTTATCTAAGAGGAGACTGGCATGTCAGAAACTGAATGTCAGCTAAAAACAAAAATTCAGACACCAATTAATTTCTCTTCTGAGATCTCTTTACTTAACCATTTGTGTTACTATTTATGTATAAAAGTAAATGGGTAAATAAAAAGGTAACAATGTTAACAACATTGACTTCCTCGGGGAATGCCTGCAGAATGAATATGACAGCCTACATACAGAAACCAGTCCTTAGTGGGGGCCAAGCCCAGACTTTCAGGAATGATTTGTTTGTGGCAGCACCTGCAGTGTGGCAAGGGAGTGGTATTCAGACTTCTCAGCCTGGGGGGGAGGGAGGCTATTCTCCCTCAAGTGCTCCTTCCCCAAAATCAATTAATCAATTAGTGAGACTCACCTAAAATCAATCATCCATCCATCCATCACTTACATGGCCTCCATAACCATAGTATCTGAATGCTTCACAGTCATTAATGTATATCTGCACAACTCCCCTGTGAGGTAGGGACTGTATTATCCCCATTTTACAGACAGGGAACTGAGGCACACAGACTAAGTCATTTACCCAAAGTCAGATGGGAAAACTGTGGCACAACAAGGAACTGAACCTGGTTTCCCAAGCCCTAATCACTGGGCCATTGTTATTTTCAATTAATTGGGGTACCGTTCCCCCCAAATTAGTTGCTGCTGCCTTTTATTTTTTGTGAGACTGCTGCTGCTGCTCCTCTTCCAAATGCTCCCTTTTGTAGGATCCCAGGTCCTCTTGCTTCACCTGCTGTGGTGGTTGCCTGCTGCCCTTGCCCTCCCACACTCGTGAAGACTACCTGGTGCCAGCTGCCTGCTTTCTTAGTACCACTTCCCCTCCTCTTAAAGAAACAGCCACTCAGAGGCTCTTCATTCCGCTCCACTCCTGGAAAAGAAGTGATCAGGAAATAAATCTTCACTTCATAGTCAAATACAAATAGTTCCTCCTTAACACAGACACCCTAGGGGGTTAAGAATTTAGAACCCAGAGGGGCAGAGGCTGGACTCTTCTTTCCTGTACTAGGCACTCTCCAGATACTGAGAAGGGACAGTCCCTGCCCTGAGGTGCTTACAGTCTAAGGACAGTAGACAGAAGTATGGAGAAAAGGAACAAAAAATGAGCAAATTCTGTGTAGGTTAATGAATCATGGTAGGCAGGCAATGCAGCGCAACATCTAAAACACAGGCCTCTCTCGTTTGATGTAAAGGGTAACTCCTTCCTCTGTAATTTTGTCCCAGGTTGTTACAGTCACTGGGAGAGCTACTAGAAGGTGACCCGCAGAAACACACCACAGGCTTGTCTACTGCAGTGTGGACTACGGAGGTGTGAATTGCAGAGGGCACCAAAAATGTGCACTCTTATTGCCCATCGTAGACACTGGTGTGAGAACTAAAAGGTACCCAGTTGACATTCCTGTAGTCCTGTTAGAAAGAGGACTATGTTAATGTGAACTGGGAACCTTTTAGTTTGCACCAGCAGCATCCACATGGGGCAGTTGGAGCACAACATTTTGGTGCACGCTAGAGTTCACATCCCTTTGACAGCACGGCGCCACAGTGTAGACAAAGCCTAAGTAGATATTGGTGAGAAGTACCTCGTCCTTTACTGTGGGTACACAAAAGCCGTGGTGCTGACTAGATTCGTTGCTATGACAAGGGGATCTTTCCATTCTGTTCCCCATTTACTGAGGGGATTCCTTCACAGGGGGTTAGTCAGGTTAAGAATCTTGATATTACTTTTGACTTTATCCATGTGTCAGATATTGAGATGTACCCATCGTCCCCTTCAGCACAATTTGTTCAAACTATTTCCTTTACTATCCTTGTGAGGAGAAGCTTGTCTAGGCACCACTTTTTATAAGGGTTCCCTACCTAGGTCAGCAGCAGGGCCTGAACCTGGACAGTCAGGACTGCAGCACAGACCTCTACCACTTGATGTAAGGGAGTAAACTCTATCAGATAGTTGCAATTGTAGGCTGTTGTCCTCTAGTAGACCAGCCACGACAGGGGACAGCATGACACATATTGAATTAGTGTAGGTTAAGACTAAACTAAAACCTAGGTGTGAAAGAAGCCACTTCTTGTCCTCTAGTTTCAATGGTTACTTTTGTCTTACTGAGGCAATTGCTATTCTTCTTACACTATTTTTACAGGTATATATCTTGTATTGTTTTCCTTTCTCATAATATGTAAAAATTGTAAGAAATACAAATGTTATGGCTCAGATTTGCAGTTTAAAATCTGATAGTTTTTGCCAGTACTCTCCCTTCCACCAGTACGGGTATGTGGGAAGCAGAAAGAGGTTGTTCTCTATAATCAGTATTTCTGCTTTTCTCTCAGGGGAACTTTTGTTACTATTTTTTTATGCAGTCTTAAACTTTGCCCATCACAGCTGTTATGTTTTCTTCTGAGGGCTAGACAAATTGGCATTTCCCTCATGAAAAAACCAATAAAGCAAATGTTCAGTATTTCAAAAATCATGCAATCAAATCTCAAAATGATAGTCAAAAAGAAACCCCAACTATAGTAAGCCACTGTACTGTAGAATGTATCAGTTGAAATATATGTATTCAGGACTTTAAAATATTGATGTTAATACATTGATTTATGAGTGGATAGGTGTAAATTGTCAATACAACATGGACATTTTCAAATTCAGCTTGGTATAAGCCACTGTAATTCCAACATAATAGCTTGTTGACGCTCTTATTCCTCATTACTACTCTACTCTTAGACTTATTTATACCCACTCTTAGAGGGTATATAAATCCAGTGGGTTAAGCGAAACAGGAACAAGGCACTCTTATTCTACAGTAAGGGTGTCAACTCATGGAGTTAATCAGAAACAGTTAACTTCATATTTAGACAAGCCCTTACACCACGTATACATTTGTCCCTTAATGGCACTCTCTAAAAAAGCTTATTTTGTCAATTGTAGGCTAATATGGTCTCTTTTGGGACTGATCGTCAAGTGACTAGGAAGCCATCCTGGTTCTTTTTATGCATCTGTGTTATTTAATGACTGTTTTGAACACACATTGTGCAAAGAAAAGCTGTCTAAATGAATAGAAAATGGTTGAACATATGTTATTTTCACATCATGAAACTACCACTCATGCAATTTAAACATTCTTTGGAATGGATAAACCAAACTGATGCTCATGGCATATTATAAGAAGAAAAAAAAAAGATCGGCACTGCCATACGTCTTTCTTGTCATTCGAAACCTCAGGCGGTAAGGTATTTTTCATGTGCAACTTTTCTAAAAGACATACAGTTTGTCCTTCAGTACAAACCAATGAAGAGTCACATTAGCTGTGTGTGGTTAGCTTGAATTCTTCTTCGAGTGATGATCCCCATGTGTATTCCACTTGTGGGTACACATGCACACCCCATGTGCCTGAGTCTGGAATTTTTTGCAAGCAGTGTCCATTGGCCTACACATATACTTTACCTCATGCTCTGACCCAAAGGCCTAAAAGAGTGGTATGGGACAATGCCTTTCCAGTTCCTTCTTACCACCGCATAGTCTGAGTAGGAATCTTTGATGTCCTCAGCTCCTTTCTCCTGTATTATTTCTGTAAATATATTGTAAATTGTTTCACTATTTTTCTAAGATAGTGTTGTTAGATAGTTATTTCCCCCTTTCACCACCACCCTCAGGTTGTCCCCACTGTGAAGGCTGGGATTATGCCCAGAGTTCCAGGGTTCAAAAACTCTGTTTCTTGCCCTTGCTCCTTTTCTGTGAGTGCTGAAAATCAACACTGCCTCTAGTGCCTGGGTGAGGCCCTCATCTCCGCCAAATGCAACATCTGCCACTCCTTTCCCCCCGAGAACTCATGGGGGTCGGGAATTGAGGTTTAGGAAACATGATGGAGAAGGCAATGAGACCTTTTTGTTCGAGCTAAGGTACTTTATAAAGGGGGTCAGGGTGGTTTTTTTTCACCCCCCAGAGCGACAAATTTTTTATTGACAAAAGTGTTAGTGTAGACAAAGCCTCGGTCCGCACCAGAGGTCATACCAGTATAGCTAGGTGGTAAAAAGAATCACATCCCTCTCCGAAATAGATACACTGTTAATACTCAAGTGTAGACTATGTCCCAGGGTTAGCATCTGGCCCTCAGAATGCTTAATAGACTAAATAATTACGGCAATTTTTTCTGTAATTGGGGGCAAAGCAGTTTCCTGTTCCTGAGATGCAGGAGTTAATGAGAGGCAGCTGTGTCTTGTGTGTTTCTTGGTATCTGTAGTACACGAAGGAATCTCTCAACATTTATTTAATAAAATATTGATCCTGCAGAGAAAGCCTTAAATTAAAGGGATTGCCCACTGTCAACTTTGTCATTCACATAGCATCCCAAGAAGACAGTCATGGAATTATTGTGTCCCACACTCATTGATCTTGCACCCTTTTTTCCCTCTGCTGCAGGGAAACTTAATCATTTGTCTTTTAATGTATTACTCTCCAAAAGCCGTTGACAGCAAAGAAGTGTGCTTTGAAGTAAACAAAAATGGGATCTTTATTAACGTATTTGTTGCCTGCAAAGGATTTTGGCCAAGATTTAAAAAAACGGGGGCTTAAAGTTAGGGGCCTAAGTCCTTACTTAAGCACTGAAATAAATAGCCTGATTTTTCAAAAGTGCTAAGCACCCAGCAGCTCCCACAGAAGTTGGACTTGTAGCTCTAGAAATATTGAAACATCGGAGAAGTTAATGAGGAACCAGTGCATCAAAGTGAGGCTGATGAGTTATGTCTTCAACTCAAGTAAAACGTTGACCTATAGAGAAAAGTAGGAACAACGTTTAAAGGATCACAGAAGTCTGTTGGAGCTGTTGGGTGTACAGCCCTTCTTGAAAATCAAGTCACTTATTTAAACATTTAAAACTGGATTTAGGCCTCGAACTTTAGGCCACTGCTTTTGTTAATAATATCTTGACCTTGGCGTGTCTTTTCCATTTATTAAGAAGAGCAGGCATCCCATTTTACAGCCATATTTTGCATGTTAGATAATTTGTCTTTTGTTGTATACTTGAGAGTTCACAGGAATGAAGATTCTTGAGGAAAACGCCTAATATTATGTCTCATAGTTCTGCTGCTTCCTAGTTTTTTCTTTAACCTTTTTGTTCATTTTTTGTTTTTGTTTTTGTTTTTAAATTCTTTACCATAGTTGGTAAAAGCATTTTGGCAACTAGTTTCTGGGTTTTAATTTTCTCTTGATACTTTTTAGCCATAACTGGACATATGATTTAAGGTGAAAACGTCATTTATTGGGCAGATAAAAGGATTCTTGTAACAGTAGCTTTTAATTATCTTGACAATTATTTTTACACAGTTTCTCGGCATTTTTAAAGAAGTGGATTGTGTGACTTTCCTGATGTATTATTATCAATGAGAAAAAGGTTCATGAATGAATTCTTAACATGACATTGTGTAATATACATGAAGATGAATAGCATGCTCTGTTTACTGTTTACATTTCAAACAACTTCTCTTAATAAGAAAAAGATTCCAGATGTCTCTAGCCAGAGGGAAGTATACAGTATGTAGCCTAATAAAATAGCATATTTGAGAGAGGGGTGGTAACTGATGTATATAGGCAAATGGTCTGAATTTAAACACTAGTCAGCACCAGGGCTTTATGTTAGATGAGTGAATTTCACATGTGAAATATTAACTTTGAACGTTATAAAAACATTTCCTTATGGCCAGGAGAAGCTCAGGAAGTCTTGTCTTTCTGAGTCATCTTTAAAACTTTTCCTTTTTCATTTAATTTTTATTAGATTTTTTTTAAATGAAATAAACATAAAAGTATTAAAAACATAAACCATAGAAAGTTAAATGCAAAGCAGAAATATAACAATGTGAATATAAAAACCAGACACTTTTCTTCAAACATATAATGAAAAAAAATCTCCCTCTCCGGCCTCATTTTCCTGAGTCTCTCTACGCAGTGTTTCTCATTCAAAATACATTTCCCCCCAGTAACAGTTTCAGACTTAACTCTCTTTATGGGCTCCCTCTTAGGTGATGCCTACGCTTATGGCAGGAAGTAGAGTACATACTTCACGCCCTCCCAGCACAGGTGTACATAGCACTGTAGATGGTGAGGCACTGCTCTGGCACTGCCAGAGCCTTTTCTCGCCACAATAAAAGGCTCTGGCAGCTCTTCCAGAGCCTTTCGCTGCCATGTGTAACTACACACCACAGTGTGGATGCAACCTTATTTTCACTGTGGCATGTAGTTACACATACCCTAGACACCGCCACCAGTTTAGGCAAGGCCTTTATTGCCTTGAAACCCAGGCTCCTCACCCACATTCCATTTATGTGTGGCTGGATAGGTAAGCATTTTCGGGCACTCCTAGCACCTGATCCAAAGCCTATTGAAGCCAACAGGAGTCTCCATAAATTTTGGATCAGCCCCCCCTAGATACTTCTGTGGTGATTTTTGATTCAGTGGCATCAATACTCCAATATGATGCAATTTAAACTCTGCTAGTGTTGCTGAAAAGATATGGAAGCTGCTTATCCAGAACCCTTCAGAACCTTGTAAAATGTTCAGTTTTGCAGATCTGCTTAAAACCTATTATGGCTGCAAATGTACTCAAGCTTGTCCTCCCAACTTACCCTTACTGTCAGGCAAAAGATTTAAGAAATGTTCTCAAGCTGATTCAGTGGCATTTTCCCTCTTTTTCTGAGAGAAATTTGAGGTATAGCCCAGAGTATAGCACAAAGCGCTTTTATGAAGTGAGAGACGTAGAAAATTGCTTGCTTTGTGCTCAGAGGTGGAGATGAGTGGATAACAGCTCTTCTGAGATTCTCAGGCCATTTGAGAAAGGAAAAAAATTAAGGTAACCATCAAGAACATCAGCTAGAGTTCAAGGAAATAGAGGTCACAGAAGTTGTGTGATGCAAGATATTGCTCCTGCTTCCACTGAAGTCAATTCTAAGGCTCCCATTGGCTTCAGTAGAAGCAAGTGCAGGCCCAAAATAGATAAAATTAGTGAAAGAAATAGTTTATTAACAAATTAAAACATTACCTGTGTTCTTACATGTCTTTTTTTCCCGTTCTTCTTCAGTACTCTGCCTCATTGCCCATGAGGACCCCAACTAGTAGAGTTAAGGGCTTGACACAAAAGGAACTCTTCATACAGCATCTTCAAATGCCAGATGTTTATCCCATGGTGACTGCAAGCTTATATGTGTTAGGTTATTGTATTTCTTTCCCTATATCTTTTTCCTGCTCCCAAGGAAGCATGTGTGTCACAGATCTGTCCAATTATCAAGTACTTCTGAAGCAGAGAGAAGCCAGGCAATGCCAGTTCTCTGGAACTTCAAAGAGCTCAAAGTTTCCATCTTCAGCGTTTTGTTTATGCATCAGAAGCAAATTAGATCAATGTAAAGATCAGCTGCAGCATCAATATAATAGCTGCCCTACATACATGCTATCTACTGTCCAAGAGAAATAATGTATCTTCTCTGAGGCTGACATTGAAATGACATTGTAATCTCCGCCATCTGTCTTCCTTCTCTAGATGTTAATGAATGTGCAGTAGTAAATGGAGGCTGCCAGCAGAGCTGTGTTAACACTCCGGACTCCTTCTATTGCATATGCGATATGGGATACAGACTCCATGCTGATGGACGTACCTGCCTAGGTAAGTAAATATTACACCTAGCTTGAGGCCTATTTCAGGGAAGAAAGAGCTACAAGTGTGGGAAAACAGGGTGTGTTATTTTCTATAGTAAAATTGGGAAAAAAATACAAACAATTACAGACTTTTCCAACATTGAGTTCTGTTCTCTAACCTAACCAATGATGGATATTTTGCTGTAAGTAATAACCGCACGATAAGCAGAGATACCACCTCAGGCTCTGACCCTGTGAGATTTCACAAATTGTGTCATGAAAGCTGAGGGAGAGAAGTAGAGCATGTCAAGCAAGTGGGTGTCATTAGCCATGTTGAAAGCCACAAAGAGGTCAGGAGGATGATGTGGAAGTAGAAGTTCTAAGATACGGACAAGAGGTCATTAATGACTGGTGAAAGCAGGTCTAATGAGGTAGAGTGGGCAGAGAAGTTGGAGGAGATCAAGGCTTGACTTGGAGGAGAGAAACTCAAGGCAACAGTTGTAAACTGCCCACTAGATGAGTTTGAAGGGAGAGAGGGTGGTAGCTGGAGAAACAGCTGGTGTTGAAGGTTGTTTTTTTGAGTAAGGTGGCGGATCCTTTCCACGGGGTAAGAATTATTTAGATACTGCCTCAAAGGTCCATTTTGACTTATGGTCAGTGCATAAATCACCAGCCTTCCCCCTGCACCCACTCCCTCTTCCTTAACTTCTCCTTTGTTATGAATTTTTATGTTAAAAATAGGTCAGCATTTAAATATTTCTCAAGGTACCAGGTTCTGTATGTTTGTTTGGGTTTTGTTTAAAATCTTATCCACAGAACATATTGGGATAAATGCATGATGCACACAGAACTCTTAATCATGGCCACATGCTGCAGTATTTATTTGGTGCTGAACCTTTAACTCACGGAGTAGAGGTCTGTGCTTCTGGAGCTAAGTGCATTCCGTGATGTCGTTCAGTTGGTTGATAGTGCTGTACACCTTTGATCGAGTCTGGATAGTTCTTTATTCCCACTGTAGCCATAGCTCCCTCAAACTCCTCAATCTGTTCCTCACTCAGAGTGTAGCTGCCTCACTCTCTAAATACCCTTGAGGGAATTCTGCACCAAAAAAATTAAAATTCTATGCACAGTATTTTAAAATTCTACAAAATTCTGTATATTTTATTTGTCAAAATAACACAATATAATCGCACCAGTTTCAATTATTTTGGTAATTTATTTCAAAATACAGTCAGAAAGTATGTCTGTAACAATACAAACAACAACAAAAATTCTCCCAGGAGGAGAAAGTTAAAGAAAACCCTACGTTGACCCAGTTCCTGTTTCTCTATTATGCTTTTGGTGGGTGCCTCAGTCTGGGTGTGCCAGCAGGGCACATCTTGGGGGAAAACTCTTTCCCTGTGGTCTCTGACACCCACACCTCCTACTCCGCAAAGCCCAGCTGTAGGGTACCCCCATCCCAGATATCGCACCACCTTCCTCCCAGAGCCCAGCCATGGGACACGCCCCCCTCCCGCCCCGCATTCCCAGAGAACCCATACCCCTACCCCCCAGGGATCCAGAGAGAGAGAAACAGCGTGATGCTGGGACCCAGTTTGTACAGAGTTTTCTGCATGCTTCCTCCTTCCTTCAGGACATGCTGGGAGCCACAGCTGCCCGGCACCCTCCACCCTCCCTGCCCCCCCTATATTTGGGAGCTAGAGAGATATGGTCTGCTGAGTCCAGCGGCCCCTAGAGTTGGACAGCAGCTCTGCAGCACCAATTCTTCAGGGAAATATGAAATTCTGTGCAGAACATTAATTCTGCACAAATTCTTCATGGAGCACTGGTGCAGAATTCCCACAGGAGTGTCTAAAACTGTCCTTGAACAGCTACATTTCACTCCTAGACCAACTCCTTGATCTGCTGCAGTCCTGCTGGTGATGAAGATATAACACTCAACTCAAGTGTGTAAGACTTTGCTTTGCTCAGCCAACAAAATCGGTGTTGTACTACTGGGTACAATAGCCAGAGTTTTAAAAAAGAAAAGGCTACAGACAAAGCACATTGCTTTTTGTTTAACCTATTCCTAAAAACCCCAGATTATAGGTTTCTTCTACTACTACTAAAGTTTATATGTGAATTTAGTGATTGTGCAAGTTGCCTTAATGGTGCCCTGATTATTACAGTTATTACTGGCAGAGTGTGGGCAGTAGCAGTGCTGTTCTTCCACACACTGCATTACTCAACTCTGACCTGGAGGGGTCATATCTTGGGAAAGGGGATGGGTGATTCTCCAAGGCCTTTGCCTCTCTGCTCAGACTGTGGTAGGGGGTTCCAGTTGTGATGACAGTTTTTACTGAATCCTGCCCACTAGGACCTGGCCTGAGACTACCAAACTCTATTCATGTAGACCAGTGGTTCTCAACCAGGGACACGTGTACCCCTGGGGGTATGCAGAGATCTTCCGGGGGTACGTCAACTCATCTAGATCAGTGTTTATCAACCTGGGGATCATGACCCCAGGGGATTCTCAGGATAGGTTTAAGGGGGGGATCAGAAGTGCAGGGCCGGCATTATGTGGTGGCAATTGCCCAGGGTCCCATGCCACAGGGGTCTCCCACGAAGCTAAGTTATATGCTTCAGCCTCAGGCAGCAGGGCTCAGGCTTCAGACTCCTGAAAGGGACACAGTAGTCGAGTCAGATTGAAAACCACTGACTTACACCACCAAACAGTACCAGATAGCAAGTTTTGGTCACAAGAATGATGTCTTTATTTATTTATAATCATGTTTATTATGGTAGTGCCTATTAGGTAGTACAAAGACACTTAGACGTCAGGTTTCAGAGTAGCAGCCGTGTTAGTCTTTATTCACAAAAAGAAAAGGAGTACTAGTGGCACCTTAGAGACTAACCAATTTATATGAACATAAGCTTTCGTGAGCTACAGCTCACTTCATCGGATCTGATGAAGTGAGCTGTAGCTCACGAAAGCTTATGCTCAAATAAATTGGTTAGTCTCTAAGGTGCCATATAGTACTCCTTTCCTTAGACGTCAGTGGTTCAGGAGCCAAATTAGCGATCATTGTTACCCAAAAGAGCCACAATAGTGTGAATTCATTGTTTCATTTACTATTTATTAGTCTCACAGCAAAAGGACTGACCAATTGGGTAGTAATGTAGTAAAAGCATCCTGATTGTCTAATAAATTAGGTTGGTTAATAATTAAATCACACAGTGTTTTAATATCATGTGCTGCAAAGAGCCACGGGAGACACATTAAAGAAGGATAGGGGCAGGAAGAGACTGGAAATCAAGAGGGAGAGTGTGGAGCAAACATCCAGTCTGCAGAAGGGAGAGAATGTTCAGAGTGAAACTGCAGAAAGCAATCTGATGGCCGGAGCTGGTCAGCAGTTTTTCAACAACATGATTTTTGGCCAGAAAACACCAATTTGTGGAAACCGCAGGAATGTATCCCTGCTTAAGCTATTCCTGAAGCTGCTGTGCCAGCTTCAGTCTGTGGTGGTTTCCTCCCCACAGTATCTTTGCCAAAGGCCACATGGCTGTGGGAAGAAAGGATGCTGCTTTTTAATTTAAGAATCTTAAAATGGTGTATTATTTCTGATTGACAATTGTCATAAATATAAAGGGAAGGGTAACAACCTTTATGTATGCAGTAACATAAAATCCCTCCTGGCCAGATGTACTGAATCCCATTACCTGTAAGGAGTTAAGAAGCTCAAATAACCTGGTTGGCACCCGACCACAAGGACCAATAGGGAAAGAAGATACTTTCAAATCTGGGGAGCGTGGGGAGGTTTTGTTTGTGCTCTCTTTGTTTGTTCCCTCTCTGGATGGAGAGAGACCAGGCAGGTAAAAAATCTCCTGAAAACATACCTAAAATGATCCATCTAATGTTACAAAAATTGTAAGTAAGGGCAAGGAAATGCGTTAGATTATCTTTTGTTTTAGCTTGTGAATTTTCCCTATGCTAAGATGTAATTTCATTCCTGTTTTGTAACTGGGAAGTAGAGTCAGAGGGGAATCCTCTGTGTTTTAAATCTTTTTATTTATCCTGTAAAGTTACCTTCCATCCTAATTTTACAGGTGTGATTCTCTTACTTTTTTTTATAAATAAAATTCTTCTTTTAAGAACCTGATTGATTTTCAGTGTCCTAAAAACCAAGGGGTTTGGTCTGTGCTCACATTGTAACCAATTGGTTAGTATATTATTCTCAAGCCTCCCCAGGAAAGGGGGTGAAGGGTCTTGGAGGAATATTTTGGGGGAATAGGGGTTCCAAGTGACCCTTTTCCTGAATTTTTATCTAAATCACTTGGTGGTGGCAGCAATACCATCCAAGGACAAGGAAAGGATTTGTGCCTTGTGGAAGTTTTTAACCGAAGCTGGTAGAAATAAGCTTGGGGGGTCTTTCATGTGGGTCCCCATATCTGTACCCCAGAGTTGGGAGGGAACCCTGACAACAACTAGCACTTGAGGGACAAGGTGGGTGAAGGAATATCTTTGATTGTTCCAACTTCTGTTGGTGAAATCCCATATCCTGGGGCCAACGCTGCAAACTAGCAATTAACATGTGCTTGCCTCCCAGGGTGCGCTTGCTTATTTTTTATTTATTTATTTATTTATTTATTTAATGTTTTGAATGAATGGTAACAACTGTGTCCTTACTTTCTTCACAAGGATTAGGCGAAAGGCCAGATTCTGATCTCTTGCAGATTGACTTCAGCTGTGAGGCTGAGTGGGCATAAAAACAAGTGCAGAATTTAGTCCTCAGACTGGGGGGAGAGAGTCCAAATCCTCCTCTCAGTTTTACTGGTATGAATCCACTGATTATAGCACAGAGCTGTTTTAGATTGATGTGAACGAGAGCACAATGTGCACCCACATCTCATCTGGTGGAAGTGAATGCAATATCAAGTTTTACATTTGTGAAAGGATTACCAGATCCTGGTTTTCTTTCCTTGGATGCTGTTTACTAAAAGAGATCCGTAGTTCCATGTCATGCTAAAAAAATAAAAGGATATTTCCCTTGTATCTCAAGGGAAATTACCACACCAGCCCAATAGCAGTAGTCAAACTTGGTAAAAAGGATTAAAATGTTTTGTAAAGCTACACATTTAGGGAAGAAAACAGTTCTGTTTGTTTTAATTGCTTTAAATCCCATTTAATGTCTAGTTAATATGAGAAAAACAGCCCAATTAGGTATGATTGTGTCACATCTGCTGAATTCATTCACGCATAATCTTTTCTTCCTTTCACTTCATGCATTCAGTCACTTGAATATGCTTTAAGAATAGCTAAATGTGGTGTTGGTCGTTTCTAGTATTCGCAGCAATACATTTATTGGCATAACTAGAACAAACACAAACTATACCATTATTCAGGATGTGGGAAGATTTTTTTTTAAATAAAAAACTAGTCCTTTTAGCTCTGTTGTGGGTTTATACACAATCAAAGAGTTCAACATTTTGGGGAGTTAAAAGCAATTCAAAGTAAGGAGATGTTTAAATCATATCTTGGCTCATTTGTTTGGAGACTAGGGGAACGTGTAAAGGAAATGCAGCATGTTCAAGAAACCAAACTCATCAATATATGGGAAATAACTGTCCAGATTTGGCTGGAACCATTGGTATTTTTCAGTGAATGAAGGGAAGGTAGCCAAATCCAGTGCTCATACTAGGGTGAACCAAGGGTATCTCCACTGAAGTCAATTGGGTTACTTCTGAATTATAGCACTGTGAGCACAGAATTTGGCCCGTAGTGGTCAAGCAACTTCAGACTCCAGATGGATAAACTGGTTTGAGAAAAAAGAGAGATGATAATGCCCAGAAAGAAATGACAAATATTCAAATGAATTGACCTGGCCCATGTGCTTGACCTTTTTCATTTACTTACTGTGAACAACTTGCAATCATGTTTTCTACTAACACAAATAACCACAGATGGCAAGTTTCCAATCCTCCCCAATTCAAAGAAATTGAACTTTAATCCACACATGCAAGTATTGTGACAAAAGTATTCAAATCTTATTTTGAATGCTATATTCAGTTCTGGTTATCTTCTCTCAAAAATGATACAGATAAATACTGAAGAGTCCAGAGACGAATGACAAGAATGATCAACAGCATGGAGAGAGATACATATGAAAAGACAGGGTCATAATATACTCATAATAAAGCTATGAAAAGATTAGAGCTGTTTAGTTTCAACTATTTAGACAGGATAAAAAATATAAAGGCTATAAGAAACTCGTGCATCGGAGCATAAGCCAAACACTAACTGACAGGGGTTAGGAAGAAACTTTCCCTATTAAAATGTTATTCCAGGATTGTCCATTATGGAAATTCTGGCATCTTCCTCTGAAGCATCTGACACTGGCCACTGTCAGTGACAGGATACTGGTCAGGATGGACTGCTGGTTGGATCTGGTAAAACAATTCAAATATGTCAAGTTTCCTTCCCAACTCTGAACTCTAGGGTACAGATGTGGGGACCTGCATGAAAAACCCCCTAAGCTTATTTTTACCAGCTAAGGTTAAAACTTCCCCAAGGTACAAACTATTTTACCTTTTGTCCCTGGACTTTATTGCTGCCACCACCAAGCGTCTAACAAATATAACAGGAAAGAGCCTGCTTGGAAATGTCTTTCCCCCCAAAATCCCCCCAAGCCCTACACCCCCTTTCCTGGGGAAGACTTGATAAAAATCCTCACCAATTTGCATCGGTGAACACAGACCCAAACCCTTCGATCTTAAGAACAATGAAAAAGCAATCAGGTTCTTAAAAGAAGAATTTTAATTAAAGAAAAAGTAAAAGAATCACCTCTGTAAAATCAGGATGGTAAATACCTTACAGGGTAATCAGATTCAAAACATAGAGAATCCCTCTAGGCTAAACCTTAAGTTACAAAAAGACGCAAAAACAGGAATATACATTCCATTCAGCACAACTTATTTTATCAGCCATTTAAACAAAAAACGGAATCTAACGCATATCTAACTAGATTGCTTATTAGCCCTTTACAGGAGATCTGACCTGCATTCCTGCTCTGGTCCCGGCAAAAGCAACCCACAGCCCGAGAGAACCTTTGTTTCCCGCCCCCTCCAGCTTTGAAAGTATCTTGTCTCCTCATTGGTCATTTTGGTCAGGTGCCAGCAAGGTTATCCTAGCTTCTTAACCCTTTACAGGTGAAAGGGTTTTTCCTCTGGTCAGGAGGGATTTAAAGGTGTTTACCCTTCCCTTTATGTTTATGACAGAATATAAAAATGTTGGAACACTCATTTGATCAGAAAGCAGAAACAATAATGTGTGCCTCTTCTGACCTGTCACAACTAAGCAAAACAGCTAGAATTTCCAATAGTATAAAACATTTGTAATAATATTTGTTCAGAAAATGCAAATACTTTTGAGAAAATAGCAATCTGCTCATGAATATTCATCAAGCAGAAAAAGAGGCTACTTCCCCCAAATACATTGGTTTTGGAAAATTATTCTCTCGACTATAGAAGAAACCCACATCCCTTTGCGCAAAACCTTTGCCCAGTTCTCCGCTGAACCCAAACCCAACTTGTTTGAAGACTGAAATGTTCTGTTTACTTCCCCCCCCCCGCCCCCCCACTATTATTTTTCTTTTTGAAGGCTCTGCATTTAGAGGAACAAAAGAGCAAGAAAAAAAACCCCATATTAGGAAGGCAGAGTTTCCAATATATATGGCCTGGAGGTTTCAGATGATTATGTAGGCACATTCTCATAAGACTGCAGCCAGTTTTTGCAGACCCAAGAGGGTGGGACAAACTTCTAATGAACATCCATGTGTTGGGTGCTTTATTGAACAGACCTTTGCTGAAGTTCTCCCACCAGTTCTTCATGTTGAGCCCTATCCAGCTTCCATTGCATCAAAGAGAGTTTTGAATCAATAAAAGTATTATAACCTCTTATGAACCCCATTCCAGGGGCCACAGGTTTGTATAATTTTTGGTGGTGCCCAGAATGGGTACAAGTCCCCCCCCCACACACACACACATCCCTGCCTTGTAAGCTGATATATGTTTTAAATTATTTTGCAAAAATGGACTTGAAACAGTAAGCGTTTAACAGTTTCCCTATATTGCACAATGTGGGGGGACATGGGGCTGGGAATGAGGAGTTTGGGGTGCAGGCAAGCACAGTCCCCCCAGCCCTCTCCCCCGCCGGCAGCCAGGAGCTCAGGGGGAGGGCCCCCCACCCCGGCAGCACTCACCTCGCACCACTGTCACTGCAGATGCTCTTGGGGGCCGGGCCCCTCTCAGGTCCAGGAAGCCCCCTCGCTTCCTGTAGTGGGTGCCGGGGGTGGGGGTGGGGAAGGCTGCCATCACATGTGTGCTTCCTCCCATCCGCAGGCGCTGGCTGCAGCACTGCCTCGGCCTACCACCAGTGCCGCTCCCTTTTGTAGCCAGCAGTGGCCGGCGAGGGAGCACAGCACGGAGAGACCAGGCCCTGAACGTTGGTGGATCCAGGCCTCCAGGCCCTGAATTTGCTGGAGCATGGGCACCATGGGCCCATATAATTCACTGCCCCATGCCCCATTCCAGTGCCTACAGTGTATCTCCAAATAATAATTTTTGTAGGAAACCAATCTGTATGGTCTCTTCTTCCATTCCCATTAATGACTGTTGTGAAGGTATCATGGCAAGATCAATCTCTCTCAAATAGTTTGGCCTGTTCAGTTACATATAGTAGAAGGTACAGTTTTGTGCATTGGTCCTTTGATGATCACTGATACTTTGTTTTTTGCCATCATCCCATCCTCACTGAAACCTCCACCATTTCTTCGTCTTTCCTAGATTTTTGTCCTACCAATTTCCATTCATATTGTAGCCATTTCTAGATCTGTCGATCTTCTTTATGGATTAGGTCATTAAAATAACCAAAGTCTTTTATGTCTCAATATTTTTTTTGTTTCTCCCACCTTGAGCATGTAGAATATCTTAACATCTGCATTAAAGTTGAACTGATTGGTGTCTGGAAATCCACTGACTGCACTGTAGTTTATTGCCTCTGATGCCACTGGAAGTGAAAGGCAAATATGGCTCTTTGACGCTAATGTATAAATTCCTTATGTCAGCTGGTGCCTCTGATTCCTGCTCTGTACACTAGAACTGTCAGGATCCATTTTTGTTATGTGGGGCCTCCTTCTCACCAGGGTTAAGAGTAAAGGAGACAAAGAAATGTTACCTACCAAACTATCATCCAGAATTTGCCGCGTCACTAAATGCAAAACATATCAGAATCAGAGGTTACATTTCCTCTCTCTAGTCAGTTTAGACTATAGAATATAAAAATATGGACATATGCTTCTAGAGCCTGATTCTTAAGAGACTGTGTGTACCAGTCACATGGGATATTTATACATCTAACAGTGAACAGCAAAGACTTTGTACAAATATACAAATAAATAAATGTAAAAATTAACTGTTTAAGAACCCAGATCCCTGCCCCTCCCCATTGTGATGAAACCCTTAGACAATGGAAATGGTTAGGGGAAGGCAGGGTTCTGTATAGCTGTTCCCAGGATTTGGCCCTAGCAGATACGTGAGTAGATTTAAAAGTTACACATATATTCATGTCCATTTTTATGCCACACCCTGAGTTTGAGGGTGTCTGCATTTTTTTGCAACTTTGAAGAGCAGAGCAGAAAGTGCTGCATCCAAAACTTTGTTATCAGCTGCAGAGGGGCAAACATGGAGTCTTGAGTACAGGTCTTGCCAGGTAAGTACAGGGGAAATGATTGATTTGTAAATTATATAGTTTACACAGTGGCAGCTGGTGCCCAAAATAAATGGAGGCACTGCAGGTAGCACCCTCTACATTTCTGACTTCTGGAGTATGATCATGTTATCAAAGTGAAAAACTGGGAGACCATAATCAAAGGTAACAAAGGGAAGCTTTTGGCTGGCCCATAAGTGGGTTTGGTGGGTAGGTGGGAAGAAAAAGAGACACCCACTTCCTTCTCCCCTCACCTCCCACTACACAATAAAAAAACTCCAATGCTTTTCAGTTAATAGCAATGTGGAGGAAACAGTAATTACCCCTCTGTGACTCACTTTCCTGTCCTCCCCTAGTCTCAAACTCTGCCCCTTGATTCAGGTTCTTACCCTACCGTCTCCCCACCACACACACACTATTGCTGCCACCACCAGGTGAATCCATTTTCTCCAGCATTCAGCCCAGACACCCAAACCATGCCCCTGTCTGTTCCCTCCATCCCAACCCCAGAACTCAAAATGACCCCCTCCTCACACACACACCTATGCCCCAGGCTGAGAACTCCACCCCCCCTGCCCAATATTGCTAGTCCGAAGCGTTCAGAAATCATGTCATATGCCAAAACATCATGATTGGCTTAAAAATATGGAAATTTTTGGGACTAAGGAGTAAATCCTGCAGTTCTGCTCATTTCCAACTCAGCATGTTTGCAGTGACTTTTGCCTGAGGATTTGGCCATCCAACTTTATGTACAATCTCTGTTCTGCACAGAGTCAATCTGAGCTGAATTCTTGATGGCATTTCAGTGGAAGATTTGGAGCGAGGCTGTTTCTTCTATGCCTGTTCTGGTGTCAGCATGGCCTAGTGTGTGGCTGAATGTATAACATTCATGTTAATCAAGATGAACCAAATGATGAGACCGTTAGCTGGGGAGAGTGGGCAACTGGTCTCCAAAATAGTAGGGCAAAACAGTCATTGAGTTAAATGGAAGTCTGATCAGGCCCCTAATTTGTGAGGCTTTTGAATTCTATTACTGCAGTGCAAACTGTAAAGGTTCACTCTCTGACACCAGTGGGGCTGATTAGGGTTAGCCAGCCACTGAGGGCAGCAGTTCATCAGCAATGGATAGACAATGCCTAGTAATTATAGAACAATAGGGAAGGTGCTAATTTAGTACTGTGGGTTCCCTGTTTCTCAAGGCTGGAAGGAATCTAGTCCCAGTTGTGTTAGGATCTTGTTTGCTTGTTTACCATCCATGCTTTTTTAAAATAATCATTTACATGAGTTATTCGAGTGTATTTTACACCATCATTAAAAGTTCCTCGACTGCTATATATCTTCTGCCTCTTTCAGCCCACTACTTTGTCATGTCATTGGCCAAGTGCCTGTTCAGATGTCAGATATCAACCAAAAAAGGCAGAGGACTAAAGGTAGTGTCTTTTTGTAAATGTTTTTTCTGTTCTCGTTGCTGTATGAAAGATGCACACAAACAGAGGAAAGGGAGTATAATGAAACGGTGAATGTAACTATAAACAAAGTGCCAGAGTAACAGCCGTGTTAGTCTGTATTCGCAAAAAGAAAAGGAGTACTTGTGGCACCTTAGAGACTAACCAATTTATTTGAGCATAAGCTTTCGTGAGCTACAGCTCGCTTCATCGGATGCATACTGTGGAAAGTGTAGAAGATCTTTTTATACACCCAAAAATGTAACCCTTCTGCCCGTCAGAGTTGGCAGCAACGAGGGCCGGGTTCAATATCTAGGGGATCCATTCCAATAACACAATGCAAACCGGCTCGAGCCCCCACCCAGTGACCTGGGACAAATATATACCACCCCCGCTGGGTGCCTCCAAGAGGCAATACTTCCCCTCTCGCAAGCACATAGTCTGAGTGTAGCAAAAAGCCTTTTAATAACAGAGAGAAACAATGTGGCATTAGGTTGGAGAAACACCACCAACAGGATTCATAACACAACCCATGAGCAAAAAAAACCCACCCCAAGCAAATTGGGGCATGCCCCTTTCCCTTTGGTTCTTTAGTCCAGCAACCCCAAATCACCCAAAGTCCCAAAAGTCCAATGACCCAAAAGTTTCTGTCCCTGGTCAGGGCACCCCCAGAGTTCGAAAGTTTATCTGCGGAGCTTTACCTCCCAACCTGGGTGGAGATGGGATGGGGGTAAGAGGCACCTTACATGATCTGAAGCTGACTGCCCCACAGCTCCATAGGCCTTCGCTTCGCTCCGCCAGCCGCCCCACGAACTCCTTCGCTCAGCTCCGCTTCGCGGCCCACAAGCAGCTCGCTCCCGCCGTCCCACGAACTGCTCCGCGTCCCACCACCAGCTCCCGCCATCCTACGAACTGCTCCACCAGCCTGTCCACAAGGCACTCCAGCCGTCCCGCAAACTGCTCCACAATATATCTTCAGGCTCCCCCACTACTTAACACAACGCTCAGTGATTTCAGCTCTTAGGTGAATTTAGCTTGTAGTAGGGGAGCCTCAGTGCTGGTGCACTGTTAGCCCAAAGTGAGCTCAGCAGCCTGTAACTAGACTTCTAATGAAATCAAAATTAGCTCTGATATTCCACAGTGGAGAGAGGAGGAAGTGCAATTAGCATGTAAGGCCCTCGCCAAGGGGCCTATGCCACCAAGTATTAATACTTGTCCCCAGCCTCTCTCAATTCACACAGTTTTGGAACCCATGACCCTTGCCTAGCGAGTGCTACTTAGTTGATGGTGAGTCCCTCCATCATAACAAAAGGCCAAGTACAGTTCCAAGCACAGTTCCCATAATTAGGGTAATAACAATTTATTCTTCCTGCCCCAATAACAGAGACACTAGGGATCCCACAGCAGCCAAAGTGACCATTTGGGCAGCTATGGCCTCATTCTAGGTGGGGTGGGTGTGCCTATGCAAATGAGATCGGCCCCTGAAGTTCTTTTCCACAACTTGCCACACCTCACCACCAGATGTCAAGCATGTGTGTATAAAAAGATCTTCTACACTTTCCACAGTATGCATCCGATGAAGTGAGCTGTAGCTCACGAAAGCTTATGCTCAAATAAATTGGTTAGTCTCTAAGGTGCCACAAGTACTCCTTTTTTTTTTATAAACAAAGTGCTGTCAAATATTTTTTCCTCTTTAATCTTTCAGTAAGTGTCTACATTCATGTGTGTCTACACTGCAATGAAATACCTGTAGCTGACCCATGTCAGCAGACTCAGCTTGCAGTGCTCAGGCTACAGGGCTGTTTAATTGTGGTATAGACATAGGGGCTTGTGCTGGAGTCCAGGCCCTGGGACCGTATCCCTCTCGCGGGGTCCCAGAGCCCAGGCTTCAGCCTGAGCCTTAATGCCTACACTGCAATTAAACAGCGCTGCAGTCCAAGCCCTATGAGCCAGAGTCAGCTGACACAGGCCAGCCATAGGTGTTTAATTGCAGTGTAGACATACCCTCAGTTACAGTAATCTTGCAACAGTGGAAGGTAAAACCATTTTCAGACAAAAGCATGACCTTTAAGTTGACAGTAAATTTAATTGCTTTCAGTGATGGACCCCTGCGCAAGTGGGAACGGAGGATGCTCGCACATCTGTCAAAACGAGAGAGGACTTGCAAAGTGTGAGTGCCATCCTGGGTACTATCTTTCTGCAGACAAAAAGTCCTGTGGAGGTAAGAAGCTGCAAAAAAGACTATTTAATGGGGAAGAAGGGCATTATTTGGCGTTTCAGTGTAACTGCACTTGTAATGGAAATGAGTAATTTTTGTGTGTGTGTATGTACCGTGTGTATAGAATATAATATTTTTCACATGTGCACACCTTATATAAATATATGTGTGTATATAAAATAATATTTTCACAAAGACCCATGTGCATGCACTTGCACATATGGATGTGTGATACAAAACAGCAGTTCTATTTTATTTTTTGACTATCTCTAGGCTTCTGAAGGTCGTTTTAATAATGACAGTTATGCATTTTAGTCCGTTAAGAAATTGTATTTACTGTTAATTGGATGAGGATCTATGGGTAATCTGGCATTATGCACGTGTCGTCCCTTATGAAATAGTGCCCCAGATGAAGATACAGGAAAATTGGTTCAGATAACACTCTGATCTAGGTCAGTGACAACCTATTTAGAATTCAAAAGGATTTTCAGCCAGGGAACTACTTTCATATTAATACAGAAACCACTTTGTGGAGAGAAATCACTAAGGCTAAGAATTCCAAATATAAAAAAGATAGGTTTCCAAGTGGATTTTTGAGAAAAATCTAAGGTAGTTAGGTGCCTAAATCAATGAGATTTAGGCACCTAGCTCCCTGAGGTTCCTTTGAAAATTCACATAATCTTGCCAAAATCTCCAGCTTGCAAAGTGACAGCTAATTAATGAATCTGAATAAAATCTTGGCAAGCTTTACACTGTGACAACGTCAGGGAAGCTGCCAAATATTTCACCCTGAAAACTTCCACAAAGTAGCAAATGGTTTCTGTACAGCCCTGGGCCCCACTCTTGCGAAGGCACTGATCACATGCATAATGTTACATGCTGCTGTGCCATAAAAGGGTCTTGGTGAGGAGCGCAGAACATCTCCTTACCCCAGCATGCTTGGCTAATTACAAAATGTACCTTGGGAAAATTAAAATGAAATTGCCAGAAATGTAAACTTAGAAAGAAATCTGAGCTTCTTAGTTTTTGTTCTTCTGCAGTTATGCTCTACAAGGTCAGTACTTGGCTTTTTAGCATGAGGAATCTTGTTCATTATTCTGTTCTTGAAAGCGATCCTCCTCCTGCTCCTTTGGGTTTTCCAGCTGTGCTGAACTATATTCTTCTGTACTGACACTTAATTTGCAGAGTTCAGATGGTTCATTACAATGATGATGGGTCAGAGCACTTTGATCTGTTTGTAGAGGACCCTGTTCCATGTGTATCTCTTCCCCTTTTCACAGGGAAGACTTGGAGTGCCCCTCCTTTGATCAGTGTAGCTATCACTTAACTCAACTTTGTGGATATGTCTACTCTGCAATCAGAGATGTGATTGCAGCATGTATAGGCATACCTGAGCTAGCTTTAATCTAGCTAGTGTGAGTACCAATAGCATAGAAGCCACCACAACATGGACTTTAGCTTGTATCAGCTGCCCCGCATATGTACCCAGGATCCCAGATGGGTTCCTGTGGCCTGCACTGAAGCCTGTGCTGCCCTGGCTTCACTGCTTTTGGTACTTATGCTAGCTAGATTAAAGCTAGCTCAGGTATGTCTGTGTGTGCCGCAATCGCAGCCCCTGGTTGCAGTGTAGACATATGATGTATGGAGGAAGCTCTGCAGATTTCCAGGGGTGGTGCAGCAGAGTGGGTGCTGGTCTCCATGGCACCATCCCCTGCAGAAATCTTGTTGGGAGGATGTACCATTCAGGATGTATCCAAACCGATTTGACACTGTCCGAGCAGTATAGATAATCAGGTCTCTCTTTTACCGTCGGTTTAAAAGTAATGGGTATGAGGAGTGTGGTCTTGTGATGACAGCCTCAGGTGAAATGTGATATTATACATGTAAAGTATTATTTTGAAGGAGGGTGTTGTGGCTTCAGTGTTTGTGGAATTGCTAGGTACTGCCTTGTCTACTAACCATAAGACATTATTTCAATGGACACTTCTGAAGACTTTTGTTTATATGAGCGTGGGAGGGTATAACTTCTTTAAAATCTCCCAGCTGATCTCATTGCTGATCTCTTTGTTTTGCAGACATTGATGAGTGTGCAGAAGAGACAGCCAGGTGTGCTCATCGTTGTGTGAACACCCTAGGGTCCTTCACCTGTGTTTGTAATCCTGGCTTTGAGCTGGGGGCTGATGGAAAGCAGTGCTACCGTAAGTGAAAGTTTTACAGCAACACATTTCAGGTGATCTTACCTGGATAATGCAGTACTTCAGTTTTAATGCAATCAGATTAGAACTCCCAGCAATAAAAAAGGATGCAAAAATTCAAGGTGAATATTCTTGCCTTCATCAGAAACGCTGCTGCCATTTTGCAAATTTATATATTCTTGAGCATGTATTTCAACCATTACTCCACTACAAACAGCCCCCTTGGTTTCAAAGGGCAAACACCCCTGCTGGTTTAGCTTCAAAAGGTAATGAATTATATGGTGGATGTGATTCTGGAGTTACCCAAAGACACCTATGCATTTTACTGATGTTAGATGGAATTTATTCATTCTCACCCTCCTTTTTCTCATGCCATGTACCTGCTGCAAAGGGAAAACCCACATAGGAGCCTGACATGTTCGTCATCTCTCTGGATTTACTCAGGACTCCCCTGACATTTAGAAAAGTGTATTGAGTAAAAAAGCAAGATCTATGATGATGAAAATAGGAACTAAGACTTCCAAGGCTATTAAATTCCCAGTCGTTCTTCCTCAATCAATGTTTAAATGCTTCACAGCTGGCTCTCTTAAGCATCCCCTACTTAACAAACCAGTAACTTGCTCCCTGTGATAAGTGATCCTCAGGCTAACCTAAGGGGTAGATTTTAGATTAATAAAGGAGATGGGCTGGAAAAGTTTGTGTTTTTTATGGGTCTGGTGTAAGCTCTCTGGAATGCTGTAGTAGACAAAAGCATGACCTGTTTTAGTGAAGAGGCAGGCAGTAACTGTTCAATCTAATGATGCTGGGCAGAGGTTTTCAGCAGAATTTCCCACATACATTGCGCACTAGAGGTGAATACAATGTTTAAGGGGCGTGGGGATTATTCTATGAAATGTTTTAATGAGGGGGAAAAAGCAATTTCAAATCATACAAATAAAACTAAATGTACAATTATTATCAAAACAAAATATTTGAGAGGGACTGGAAAGCTATTTGAGATCCAAATGAGGAACAATGCATTTCACAATAGCAAAAAGAGATGCTATTGATACACAGAAAATTATCTCATGTGAGCAGTATAAGGGGTCTAGACCACTCAGGTTCATCCTTGTTTTATGCAAAGATTTTTCTTATTAACTGACAAATCTTTGTGGGGCAGAATTATGCATGCTTTGTACACAACATTAAGAAAATTTTTAAAAAAAATTCTGAATCTGTTTTAGGTACTTACATGGCCACCACTACCATATTATCTGAGCACCTGTCTTTAATGTATTTATCCTCACAACACCCCTGTAGGACCAGGCAGTGCTATTAATCCCCATTTTACAGATTGAGAACTGAGGCACAGAGAGACTAAGGCCTAAACCTTCAAAGGTATTTAGGTGCTTAACACCCATTGAAATGACTTGTCCAAGGTGACACAGTAAATGGAGCAAGGAATGGAATCCAGGTCTCCCGAGTCCCAAGGAACCCCTCCCTCCCTCAACCATCATTCCTCTCTCTGAATAAACAGTCATACTTCTTACTATAATAACATAAGAACGGCCATACTGGGTCAGACCAAAGGTCCATCAAGCCCGGTATCCAGTCCTCTGACAGTGGCCAATGGCAGGTGCCCCAAAGGGAATGAACAGACAGTTATCATCAAGTGATCCATACCCTGTCACCCAATCCCAGTTTCTGGCAAACAGAGGCTAGGGACACCATTCCTGCCCATCCTGGCTAACAGCCATTGATGGACGTATCTTCCAAGAATCTATCTAGCTCCCTTTTGAACCCCGTTATAGTATTGGCCTTCACAAACCCTCTGGCAAGGAGTTCCAGAAGTTGATAGTGCGTTGCATGAAAAAATACTTTCTTGTGTTTGTTTTAAACCTGCTACCTATTAATTTCATTTGGTGGCCCCTTGTTCTTGTATTATGAGAAGAAGTAAATAACACTTCCTTATGTACTTTCTCTATACCACTCATGATTTTATAAACCTTTATCATATCCCCCCTTAGTCGCCTCTTTTCCAAGCTGAAAAGTCCCAGTCTTATTAATCTCTCCTCATACAGAAGCCGTTCTATACCCCTAATCATTTTTGTTGCCATATATGGCCTTCTCTCTCTCTGTCCCCTCCCACCTGCACCAGCCAGTACTGCAGTCCCTGGTCTTCTGAGCATAGGGACTGCTCAGGTAGTGGTGCAAGAAGGGGCAAAGTATAGGCACCATTACACAGCCACATATACACACCAACCAGCTAACATGGCTGGCCACAGAGGCAAGTATAAGCTGCACCTTTGTACAGGCTCTAACAGCAAACACACTCTCTCTAGTGCTGAAATGCTCCAGCAGGCATGGCAGCTCCTTAAGACACAGTGCTTTCCCGTGCTCCTCCTGGGGTGTTGCAACTTGGATCACCCTGAAAATGGGGCCATGCTTAAAATACAGCAATCTGGCTGTATATTGAGAGTGGTGAATTATGATTCACCTTCATTCTACAGGTGTGCAAATGAAGGGCATAGTGGGAATGAGGATGTAAGGAACTTCCTCTCCCATATGAGCCCTTCTGCAGGGGCCTGGGGAAAACCTTGTTGGGGACCATAGTCCATGTCCATGTTCTCTCGTCGTGTTATGCAGCCACAAGGTGCCTGAAAGAAAATCGAGAGAGAGGCTGAGAGTGACGCCTGGGTCATGGCAGGGTGAAGGCATTGAGGCAGTGTAGCTGCAGTCTATGTAACCTTGTAGCCCCCAGGACAAATCCTGGAGAAATAAATCTGAATTCCTTCTGAAAACTCCAGCTGCTGTGCACCTCCTTCCAAATGTCTCTCATGTACCAAAGAGTGCCAGGACAGCATGTTTTACGCATTCCTGGTTAGTAGAACATTTGGGGCTACATTCCTGAGCTATGGTATTCTACATGAATACGAACATGAAAATACCTGTTGTAATCATTTGAAAACTTATTCTCCGCCTGCCTGCTTTTGCAGGAGCAACCTGTTTGAAATGAACAATGCAAAACCCAGCCTTGGTGAGCGCTCTGTCCAATTCTCATGCTTCCTAGAATGCTTACAATCTCTTCTTCTAGTGTGCAAGCTCACTGTCCTTGTTCAAAGGCTATGTAAAGTGCACCCGGGGATATATATTTTGTGTACACTAGTGCAACAGACACTTTGCTGAAACTGTGGGCCAGCACCAAGTTATTCAGTACAAAGGTGAATATGATACAATGGAACGTTGTTCAGTAGCCCACAACATGCTCTTCTAAACTCTGCGTGGGTGAGTTTATATTTTCTACTGCAGTGTTTAGCTTCCCAACAATCAGTGTATGGACATATTGTATTGATGGCTATTCTCCAATTACTCTCCTCTTGTGCTTACTTATTAATATTCTTTTGATCATTTCTCTGGAAGGCATCGAAATGGAAATTGTCAATAGCTGCGAAAGCAACAATGGCGGTTGTTCTCATCACTGCGAGCACTCGCCTGGTGGGCCTCACTGTTCTTGCAACCAGGGATATCTCCTTGATTTGGATGGGAAAACATGCATAGGTAATATATGGTAAATGCTGCATCTCTTTCAAAGAGGGGAGGGGGAACACATGGTCCATCAGAACAGAAAGGGAGAAGGATGTGTAAGGGGAAGCCTAGAATAAAGCTTTCGCTTCTGGAAGTGTCTTTTTTTTCCCCTTCCTCTTGTCCTTCCTTTTGGTATTTCAGTAAACTGGAACTTGTCTAAACTTCCCATTCAATATTTCGACGTGGCCTATTGAGGGTTTGGTGGGATTATTACTTAATGCTTCTACCTGCATTGAAAAATGACACCTCCATGAAATTGTTGTCAAGATGACCAAATTGTTTACAGCCCAAATTTATTTCTTCAGAGATTAAAGTTCCTTTTTCCAAGGTTTTCCATATTCCAAGGCCAACCAGCAGATGATTACCTCTAGTTGTGCACATTGGACTAATTTTCAAAAGTGATGTGCACCCACTTGGAGTCCACTTCACAGTAGAGAAGTTCTTCAGCTCCTATCATGCTCATCCATTGCCAAGATTACACCTCCTACTATGTGAGAAATTTCCCATGGGATGTGAAAGCAGGGAAATATTAGATGAGTAGAAAGAAAAATGTGGAGATCTGTGAGAGAGGCTGATAATGGACGATTTTTAAAACAAGAAGGTCAATTCTGGACTGGATCCTGAAATGAACTGGGAGCCAGCTGGGTTAACAATGGGATTATGTAGCCTTGTTTCTTTGTGTGTGTGTAAGACAGGCAGCAGCATTCTGCACATGCTGGAGCCTAGAGACGGGCTAATGGAGTACTCATAAAGAAGAAAGTTATCATGGTCAAGGTGAAGGTGAGGTGAGAGCATATATGAAGATTTCAACAGAGCTGAGGAAGTGAAAAGGTGTTCTGACAGCAAACATTTTTTTCATTGGCTGCAAGCTGCATGTTTCAAAGTACACAATGAGCTTTTAATAGAACTAGGAAACAAGATATCATCTGAAATATTGCTGGGCAGCTTTGCTTGTGACATTTGCAGGAAAAGGAATACTCCTTGTTCAAATAATCTGCTTTAATCAATTTTGTGCTGACCTCTAGCCGTAATTGATTGATTACATTTTCTTTCTCCACTCTCTGGTGTGTACATTTCCTAATAATGTTGGTGCCCGTTCCAAGGTTAATTGAGACACTGACCTTTCACATCTGTGGCTGCTCATCTAGTTAATGGTCAAAAGCATTTTGCGAACTCAGCGTTGAAAGGCTACCTCTTGAATCGCCACTTAATAGCTCAAAACACTAAAAGGGCTGAGATCAGCTGAGAGCCTGCTGTTAAAAGATAGCAGCTTGATTCTTGTTTCCGTTAATCAGGACAACAGTTTTTGACCACGTAAATTTCCCTGCTTATACAAGACACAATGAAATGGTGGCAAGTTGAGTATCAAAAAGTAAAATTGCTTATAAATATGTATCTTCTTCTTGTCTGAGAATGCTTTGTTGAATCGGAGGTTTCTGTTCACTGCTGTCTATTTTATGTCATAACAGGCCTGAGGATTGAAAATATTCATATGAAAAATGATCCGCTGTAGATTAATTACTAGTGAAGAGATGCTAGTTATATGCTAGGGTGATTGAGTTATTGTTTTATTGATCTTTTGGTAACACATAGGAGCCCCCTGTCATGGACCAGGATGCCAGTCCTAGACCAGTTCTAGATGCTGTACAAATGCAGAATAAGTCCCCCTGCTACAAAATGTAGGCAACACCTGTTCTTAATATGTGGCAGTGTTCTTGTAGACAGTCCTGTCTGAAGATTTAAAAAAAATTGAGATGGGGGAGGTGATAAATAAGACACACAAACCTGGCCACTGAAGTACATTATCTTTCCTATCTAAATTACAAAACTGTGAAGGCTAAAATGACCGACAGTGCATTAATGACAATCTTTTAAAATAGATTCATTTCCTGAGTCAGATGAGCAGGTTGTCTGTTCAGCACAACCGGTGTTTGAATTGCCACCAGGAAGCCTAACTGAACCCCCGCTTTCTCCCTTCAGACCTGGATGAATGTGAGTCCAGCGAGGCCTGCTGTTCCCAGTTCTGCATCAACTACATTGGAGGCCATGAGTGCAGCTGCAAGGCAGGGTTCCGGCTTAATGCCAATGGCTGCGTATGTGATGGTAAACGGCTTAACACTGATGGCTGAAGCTGACTCAGAGCACAAAAGGAAAAAAGATTTCGAAGCTTCTTCTAGCATTTCATAGCAATTTCCCTGCTAAGAGAGCATGGCAACAAATACTGCTTTGTTGATAGGATTTTAGCACTGTTTCCATTTTATAACAGTGGGATGCAGTAATGACTCAGGATTGTATACAGACAGGCCCCTATACAGGAGCAGAAGAGATGAGTCAGTGTAGAAGGAGACTTTTTTCCCATTCCCCCATACACATGATACATGGACATGTCATAAAAGACGATTGCCCTAGTAATCTTACATGAAGGGTGAACCCCAATATTTGGCTAAACCCTAGAAGTTGGGATGCATGTCCAGATTCTTGGACCTACCCAGCTGTGCTGTTTTTATGGGGCTTCTAGCTGAGCCATAAACATGGCAAGAGTAGCCTCTTCCCTCATGCACTTATAGTGGGAACTGGGGAGCACAAAGGTCCATTGGAATGGGAAAACAATTAAACAACATTTTCCAGATCTCCAGAATGAATTTTAAATTTTGGACAAAGATTCAGGTAGGCTCTTGCTTTATCCAAACTAGTTTACCTGTCACTAGTTACCATTAATATTTGTTTTCCAGATGTGGATGAGTGTCTTGGTGACAATGCCAGCTGTGAGCATATCTGTGTTAATTCTCTGGGGTCATACGAGTGCATGTGTAGAGAAGGCTACAGACTTAATCTCAATAGACATTCCTGCATCTGTAAGTTATTGTAAAGCTTGAAGACAATTAAACACTTCTCTCTGATTTAGAACCTGACTTTAGAGTCAAGATTTCTAAAAGAGACTAGAGATTTTTGGGTGCCCAACTTGAGATACCTTAAAGGTAGCGAAGGCAAGCCATATGAAGCATGTAGGTCCCATGTGAGCCCTCAAAATAGTGGCTTGGCCATCAGATTAATGGAAGATGTGTGGCTAAATTTACTGCACTGCTCTCAAAATCTCAACCTATTTTATTTTGACAAGTTAATATTGCTCATTTCAATTACGTTAAAAAGATAGGCATCACATAAAAAATACAGAGACTCAAATTCTGCTCTGTTAAACCAGTGCAAATCCAGAATATCCCCACTGAAGTCAATGGAGTGACTCTGGATTTCTACTAATGTAAGTAGGACAGAGTTTGGTCCAATGACTTCTCATTTAATAATCTAGTTTAATCACTGACTAAACTATTGTGGGGAGCTTGATATTTTTATCCAGCTGAGAAAAGCAGCTAATTGTATATTCTTGTAGTGCTGAATTTTCAGCTTTTCATGTGTTTTAGAGCCAGGCCCAAAACAAAATCTGTAAATTGAGCAGCAGATCTAAATTCAAACTTGTTATGTTTACAATATGATCAAAAGACTCTCAAATTTGGGGGAGGAAAGGGGCAGGCAATAAGGGGATGGGGCATGTAATTCCAGATTTGAACTTCAGCATTTGGTCCAATATAGGGTATGTCTACAGTGCAATCAGAGTTGGGACCGCAGCATGTGTAATCAGACCCAAGCTAGCTTTAGTCTAGTTAGCTCAAGTAAGAATAGCAGTGAAGCCACAGCAACACAGGCAGCAGAATGGTCTGTGCAAGCCTCACCGAGCCCTGCCTATGTCCCTGAGGGGTGAGCTTGTGCTGCTGCCCACGCTTCCCAGCTTTACTGCTATTGTTATTCAAACTAACTAGATCAGGGATTGGCAACCTTTGGCCCGCAGCCCGCCAGGGTAAGGCTCCTGGCAGGCCGGGCCGGTTTGTTTACCTGCCGCATCTGCAGGTTCGGCCGATTGCAGCTCCCACTGGCTGCGGTTCACTGCTCCAGGCCAATGGGGGCTGCGGGAAGTGGCGCGGGCAGAGGGACGTGCTGGCCGCCGCTTCCCGCAGCCCCCATTGGCCTGGAGCGGCGAACCGCAGCCAGTGGGAGCTGTGATCGGCCGAACCTGCGGACGTGGCAGGTAAGCAAACCGGCCCGGCCCGCCAGGGGGCTTACCCTGGCGGGCTGTGGGCCAAAGGTTGCCAATCCCTGAACTAGATCAAAGGTAGTTTGTTTATATCTAATGTGCTGCAGTCACACTTTGATTGCAGTGTAGATATACCCTATATTGGGCCAAATTTGAACATGCTAAAGTTCAAACCTGGAATTACATGCCCCATCCCCTTGCTGCCTGCCCCTTCCCTCCCCCAAATTTGTGAGTATTTCCATCACATTGTAAACATAACAAGTTTAACTTAGATCAAACTGTTGATTTGAGCTGCAGACTTGTCCAACCCCAGATTCAGAGTTTAGATCTAGGGTTTTAGATAAGGCTTAGTTGTTCTTTCCTCATTTTCCTGCTAATATGTACTCTATTTATTAATATAGATAATAAAAACAGATCAAGTGTGACTATTTTATGTAGTGTACATTTTTAAATAATATTGGTCTGACTTAAAAAATCTAACACATAAAAAGCTGTAAAAAGAGGACTGAACACCAGAGTGGTAAGATGAAGCTCTGAAGCTGGCTCTGTCTTCTTAGCACTAGATGATGATGAGCTGGAGGAGGAGGAAGAAGAGAAACTGGAGATCGCTAGGATTCCAGGCCTTCGGTTCAGAAGACCTCCTCAGCTGCTTCGTTATGCTGCCGCACTAGGCACCTTCTATGAGGATGAGGACAAAGATGTACGAGGAGAACTCACTGTCATGCATAAAGTTGGTAAGTAAATTAAAAGATTGTAGTTTTTAGGAGAGGAAACACATGGTGGCCATAGCCAGCAGCTTTGTGAAGAGTGAAGATTCTCTAGGGTGGGAAAGAGATCTTGAGGAGGGAATGAACAGAGCCAGGAAGACTGGAGCTGGCGTGAGGCCAGACAAAAAGACAGGGCCAAATTCTGCGGAGTTTTTTGCCTTCAGAGGATGTTGGAAAGAAGTGTGCCAGCCAGAGACAGGCTCCCTGAGTCATTCTGAAGGCTGAGGGCGTCTTCAGTCAGAATGACTGTGGGGGGAACACAATTGCCCATAGCCCTGACTGTTACCTCAGAAAGGGGCAGTATTCTCTGCAGTGGCAGTGCTGCTGAACTCCAACCTCACAGAAAATCTAGATATAGAACTATAACGGCTGAATATTTTGTGCAGCATATGTGAAAGGAACGATGGTATTGAACTGGTCATAAACTTGAATAGTCAGTGTGTGTATTACCTTAGAAAATGTACACCTGCCACGCCATGTATGTGCCTGAACTCTTGTGTCTCCAACCTGGAAATTACCTGACTCAACATCCATGTTGTTCCAGCCAAATAAGAAGGCTTGGTCATTATAACATAGACTCAAAAGCACTATGCTTTCTTTTTGGTGGAAGTATTACTTGCTCAGAGTGAGAGGACAGATTTTTTTCTTAATTTTGTATGGTATCGTTTTTGTAATTGCAATGTCTAATTACGCTTCAGAGGGACTTTGCTCCACAGCCAGGGGCTAGTCCTGGCTTTAATCAATTAACTTTTATTTATATAAAAAAGATAAAACTTCCAAAAAATATGTGATGTGTAACTTGCATTTAAACGAAAGCAGACACACTAGAAGAAAGAGTAAAGAAGCAGCCAGTCATCCACAGCAAGATACTGTGACAACCGATGGGGAAATTGACAAGCAATATAGCCTCATGAAAAATTAACAGCATAAGCACCAAAGTCTAATATTGATTGCCCAGTGTTGGTGTTTTTTTCCACTATTGGACCTATGTCTTTTTAGGGGGTTGTAACCTGGTATCTGAGCTGCTGCACTTTTCCCAAAGCTGATGTAGGGTGCCAAGATTGGCTGCTCCAATGCCTTAAAGATGGCAGTGATAGAAGGAAGAAAATATCTTTTAAAAGGTTACAATTTTTTAAAATTCTCAAACGTAAAATTATTTCTTCCTAGTTTTAAAAGTCTTTTTGTGCTGTGCTCTATATTTTAACAAAACAGTCGTCAAAACATGTCCTCTTGCAAGCTGTTAGCCTGTACTATAGGTCTAGTAGCTTTTACTTCATTTTTAAAGTAAATGCGGTAACCTTTTCAATGGCACTTTGCATACTGATATTTAGGTCTGATTTTTCAAAATTGTTCTCAGAGACAGCTCCTGAATTCTGAACATGTTTGAAAATCTGACCACCTAACACAGGAAGCTGTTGGGTATTGATTGGCTTAGAAAATCTGACCTTACATATAAAATAACAGATGAAAAACAAGCAACCCACTGACTTAATATTAGCTGAAGGACCCTGCCAACTTCATTTTAAACACTCATCGAAATCCCCATCCAAAAAAGACTCCTGTCATGTGCCTCAAACCCCCTGAGAGGACAGGCTGATTAAATGGCTATGCTAGTAATATAAAGCAGATATTTCAACCAGGGGCAAGTTTTTTCCCCTCAGCCTACGACAAAGACTATGTAGCAGGCAAGCTTGTACTTGCAAGCGTGTGCGGATTTGAAGGGGGTGTGTATGTGTGTGAAAGAGAAAGAGAGAGAGAGAAAAAAAAACCAAATATATTTTCTTGTAAATAAAATGCTTACTCATAATCACAACCAAAAAAGGAGACGATAAACTTTCCTAGAATAATTTAAACTTTGCTCTTGGAATATATAGTGAGTATATTGATAATATATAGGACAGCTTCCAGCTGCTGTAATGTGAAAAGAGGGATTTGGAGAGGTGGCAATGGATATCCTCTCTCAAGAAATCCTGTTGAAAATATGTAGTAGGTGGTGCGATCTGATCCTCCTAAAGACAAAAATATTTGCTCTTCAGAAGTATTTTCTTAAGACCTTTCTGGCAGGGATTTACAGTATCATGAAGGATGAGAGACAGGGAGCCCAACTTTCCTTTGTTAGGCTACAGAGTTTTAAGAGGGGAACTTCAGGGCCTCCTCCACATCTCTGGGGCTTACATAGTATCATGAAGAGCAACAGACTTGGACTCTGGTTGGGCAGTGCTGGAGCTGATTTCTAGTGTGGAGAGCCCTTCATCAAGAATGCCCTGCCAGCAAAACCCCATAATGTTTAAACTTGAGGACTCTCATTGGCACTTCTTGTCAAGACAAAACACGTTGACATTTGGGAAGATCCATCAACAACACCAATGCTGCTTTCTTTAGATTGACAATGCTCCATGGATTTCCTTCTTTACACTGTGTGTTTGGAATGATAGTGAACAAGTTAACGCTTATTAGTCGAAGGATCATGTTCCTGTGCTCACTGAGCCCTCTGTCCTTTTCCATTTCAGCTTGCCTGGATAACACCTTTGGCAATGATTGTAGCCTGAGCTGTGATGATTGTATAAATGGAGGCAAATGTAACAGTGAAAACAGTGGCTGCATCTGTTCACCGGGGTGGACCGGAATTATATGCAATGAAAGTAAGTACTGTATGTTTGGACAACATCCTACAGTTAATGGTCTGGCAAATCCATAAGAAGCGGAAACAGTCTGCTCTTTGCTTTTGAGCTGAAAAGCTGTTTAAGGAATAGAACTGCCTCACTGAAAGATCGCATTTGCAACATTTAATTACAGGTGAGGCATACACAGCAGCATCTTAACCTGATAGGCCCCCATGTCCTATGTGACACATTAAGCCTAAAATATAGAAGAGGAACCCTGAATTATGCATCAGGAAACTTAGAATTGTGAAGTATTGCCACACCCAGTCCAGTGAAGTGCAATCAGTACAATATCCCTTGTTTGTCTTCGAGTAATTGCAGATGTCCATTACAGCAAGCATTGCACACTTGTTGCACCAGTACCAGAGAGTTTTCCTTAGCGGTGCCCATAGGGGAGGCCAGGCTTACACCCTGGTGCGCCTCATGTTCCAAGATCAGGGTATAAAGGGCAGAACCGCACCTGCCCAACCTTCAGATTCTTCTTACAATCCATGGTCTGTGGTTAAAGCACTCTGTCAGTTGTTCCTCTGCGAATGTGCATTTAGTATATTTTGCTGGTTAGTAGTACTCATTTTTGTGTCCTCGAGTCTTTCTTTCTTTCTTTCTTTCTTTCTTTCTTTCTTTCTTTCTTTCTTTCTTTCTTTCTTTCTTTCTTCATAAATTAGTGGACATCTCCTGGTATCAGAGGAGTATATGCTAAGGTACTCTGGCTTCACAAACTGATGTCCATGAAAGACATTCGCTCTCACTGCCTGAAGTGCTTGAGTGAGGGTCATGTCGGGGACAGGCGTCCGATTTGCTAAGGCTTCAGGACAAGAACCAAGAGAAGAACGCCTGAGGTACATCCTTATGGAGGCCGCCCTTTGCCCACCAAAGGTACTACCTCAGTCAATTAGAGGAATTCCTCCCCATCAAGGAGAGTGCTCCTGTCAGGGTTCCCTCCCCACTCTGAACTCTAGGGTACAGATGTGGGGACCCGCATGAAAGACCCCCAAAGCTTATTTCTACCAGCTTAGGGTAAAACTTCCCCAAGACACAAACTTTTTGCCCTTGGAGGGTATGCTGCCACCACCAAGTGATTTAACAAAGTATCAGGGAAAGACCACTTGGAGTTCCTATTCCCCCAAAATATTCCCCCAAGCCTTACATCCCCTTTCCTGGGGAGGCTCGAGAATAATATGCTAATCAATTGGTTAGCACCTCTGTGAAATTAGAATGGAAGATAATCTCACAGGCAGTCAGATTCAAAACATAGAGAATCCCTCTAGGCAAAACCTTAAGTTACAAAAAGACACAAAAACAGGAATACACATTCCCTCCAGCACAGCGAATTTCACAGGCCAAAAACAAAAGAAAATCGAATGCATTTATGAGCTAGATTACTTACTAACTCTATAGGAGTTGGATTGCTTGCTCTCTTGATCTGTCCCCGGGCAGAGGTATCACACAGACAGACAAAGCCTTTTTCTCTCCCCCCCACCATCCGCCCAGATATGAAAGTATCTTGTCCCCTTATTGGTCATTTTGGTCAGGTGCCAGCCAGGTTACTTGAGCTTCTTAACCCTTTACAGGTAAGAGGATTTTGCCTCTGCCAAGAGGGATTTTATAGCACTGTATACAGAAAGGTGATTACCCTTCCCTTTATTTTTATGACAGCTCCCCTGGGTTTATCAGAAGGCAGAGAAAGATCCCCTTAGTCAAGACACTCTTGGAAGAGACATAAGTGCTCAGAGCCCTCTCAGGCTCCCAAGCCAAACAAGGGGATGGCTTCCACATAGTCAAGGTCCTTGGTGCAGGATTCTTTGACTTCACAAGCTTGCCACTCTGGTACTGAAGGGAGAGAACTTCCTGGTACCACTCCCTACTGGCTCAATAAGGGCAGAGCCACTGATTCTGGTTCCCAAGTCAGACATGTTGAGGCTGCCTGTTTCCTCAGAGTAGGTGCTGGAGCTATCACCCATGATGACAACTGGGAAAAGACCTATCTCAGTACCAACCAGCCCAGAGGCCTACACAGCTGAGGAATATCTCCTGTACTGTACCAGCCCCATCATTGGCCCTACTGGGTTCCATGGGGGATGCCTATGAGTCTAGATCATTATCTCTGCTGTATTACGCAAACTGGTCCCTGAGAAGTGAAGCCCCTTTGTCTGGTACCAGCAATCGGCTGGAAGTCTGTATTCATGTCCTACACAGAACAAATGAGGGGGAAACTTGTAACAGCCCAACAGCTGTCCAAGTGGATCACCAACTGCATCGTCATATGTTACAGTGCCAAGGGTGTTACCCCTCTTGTCAAGGTTCCTTCCCCACTCTGAACTCTAGGGTACAGATGTGGGGACCTGCATGAAAGATGCCCTAAGCTTATTTCTACCAGCTTAGGTTAAAACTTCCCCAAGGCACAAAGTCTTTGCCCTTGGATTAGGTAAAACACTGCCACCCCCAAGTGCTTTAACAAAGAACCAGGGGAAAGGACCACTTGGAGTTCCTATTTCCCCAAAATATCCCCCCAAGCCCTAACACCCCCTTTCCTGGGGAGTCTTGAGAATAAACAAGATGAGCACAAACCCCTTGGATTTTTAAGTCCCAAAAAACCCAATCAGATTCTTAAAAATCAGAACTTTATTAGAAGAACAAAAAAAGATAAGAGAACAACACTGTAAGATCAGAATGGAAGATAATCTTACAGGCAGTCAGATTCAAAACATAGAGAATCCCTCTAGGCAAAACCTTAAGTTACAAAATGACACAAAAACAGGAATACACATTTCCTCCAGCACAGCGAATTTACAAGCCAAAAAACAAAGAAAACCTAACGCATTTTCGAGCTAGATTACTTACTAACTTTACAGGAGTTGGAGAGCTTGCATCCTTGATGTGTTCCCGGCAAAGATATCACACAGACAGACAAAAACCTTTCCCCCCCACTCCAGATTTGAAAGTATCTTGTCCCCTCATTGGTCATTTTGGGTCAGGTGCCAGCGAGGTTACCTTAGCTTCTTAACCCTTTACAGGTGAAAGGATTTTGCCTCTGGCCAGGAGGGATTTTATAGCTCTGTATACAGAAAGGTGGTTACCCTTCCCTTTATATTTATGACACCTCTGGAAAAGTTGTCTGCACATTCAGCTCACTCAACATCCATGGCCTTTGTGAGTAATGTCCCAATTGTGGGCATTTGCAGAATGGCAACATGGTCCACAGTCTACACCTTTGTTAGATATTATGCAATTACTACTGCATAAAGGGAAGGTGCTAATGTAGGGAAAGCAGTTCTGCAGTTCCTCTTCTGATGAAACTCTTAGCACTGCCTCCATTGAAACTGCTTGAGAGTCACTTAGTGTAATGGACATATGCAATCACTCAAAGAAGAGGGAATGGTTAATTGCCTTTCATAACTCTTGTTCACCAAGATATGTTGCATACGCCCATTATGTCACTCACCCTCCTTCCATGACACATCAGAGCCTTTAATCTAAGGCTCCAGTACAAAGGATCTGAAAGGTGAGCAGGGTGCCTCTGCCCCTTATACCCTCAGCTCAGAGAACTAGGGCACTGACGGGGCTGCCCAGCATGGCCACCCCTACTATTTTTTCTAGGGCTAGCAGAAACTCTCCAGCACCAGTGCACAAGACATGCACACCCCTTGTGTAATGAACATATGCAACAAATCTTGAAGAATAACATTTATGAAAGTTGAGTAACCATTCTTTATGTGTTTGTTTTTATATCAAGTCCCATTCATTTTATACACTTTCCGCAAAATACTAATGTGCTGCAGTGGGTCTATGCTGAAGTCCATTGCTCTCTTGGCTTTTTTTCAAAGGTCTCTTCTGGGAGAGAGTACTGCTGTCTGGGTTGATGCAGAAAGTAAATATGGTTTGTCCAGGCGTCCCTTTATGGTAGCCCAGACAAGCTACCCCAGTCTTTTATTGTGTTGGTGGATTTGGGACTATTTTTATGAATTTTCTGGTTTATTTACTATACTGTATAGGAGTTGTTTGTTAGTATCAGAGCTTTTAATGCTCAGAATTCTCTAACTGAATCTGGTTGATAAGCCAGTGCCCTTTATATGGAAGTGATGTTACAAGAGATTCTCTTTTTTTCTTGTCTCTACTGCCTTGTAAAAGAACTTTCATGCTCTGTCACGGCAGGTGCACAGGGTTGAGGAGAAACCAAATGGATAGGTAGAATGCTCATTTCTTGATGTACCCTACATGTTTTCTTTATCTGTGTAAAGCCAATCAGAGCTTGTGCCTTCATCAATGGGGTTTTCACATTGTGGTGATTCTTATGGACCCATAATGATGTCATGGAGAAAGAAGAGATGACAGCAAGTTACTGGAAGAGAGAAAATTTTGCAGTCCTAATGACAGTGGGGCATGTTCCCAGGACTGATCAGTTGCAAGTCTGATTAGCATGGACTGGGGCATAGTGATGGAACGAGAACAAAGAAGATTAAACTGTGATAGTTTCTAGTTTTGCTGTGCATCATAGCTAGAGTTAGTAAGCCACTGTGGTGTCTTTTGGCTCTCAAATTGGGATGTTTTACCTGTATTCATAATGTAATAAAGTTGCTTAGGCATAAACTGTAAACTGGCTGAGACAGGGCCCAGGCTCTCTGCTGCACTTTACAAATAATAATATATTCATTCTGTACTTACAAAGGATTTTCATATATTTAATCCAATGGAATTTTTTTCTATCTTTAAAAAGAATACAGAATTATGGAACTGGGTTATTGGCCAAATCCTCATCCCACTGAAGTCAATGTTGATAATGATAATTTGCCTTGTATGGATCAATGGAAAATACAGGATTTGGCCCTCTATGAATATCTCATTTTTTTTCTCCCTTTCTCTTTTTTAAACCAGCATAGATCACAGTTTTTAGAGAAAAGCTAAATAGTTGGGCAAATCAGAAGCTAAATTTCCATAATAATGAATGAAAGAAAACTGGATGAAAATTAATGCTGAATCTCAGGTTTCTTAATGTGTGTTGAGAAAATGTCAATTAAATCAGTTACTGAAGATAATCCCAGCAACTGTATTTACCCAGCTCAAGCTGAAAATAACAGAGCTCTGCTCGTTTACCAAAATGGTTTTTTTGCTAGAACAATCACAGCTTTACCAAACGGAGTCGGCTGCTGTATGTATTAGCGATCTTTGGACAATATAAAATGTCTCTGGAACATCAGAGAATCTAACTCTTTTAGGTAATGGCAGCAATATGGAAGTAATTATCTATGTCTTTTAAATAATTACCTCCACATTTTCAAAACTTTTCAGCCTGGTAACTCTCATTTATATTCAGTGGGAGTTAAACCCCATGCATGGCTTTTTTTTACATTGCCAGCGATTGCATTTAGCTAAAAGACACATTTCCCATCAGATATTTGAGTCTTGTTACTTCGGCTGTCATTTTTCAATAATCTCCAGGGAGACAGATATTATTGTATATTGCAACGAGAGTGACATGGCATCATTTGTGGGTTGCTTGACCAAAACGGTTCTTTAATTGCTCGGTGTCATTCTGATGATTGAAGCATTATTTCACTTTGCTTCTAATGCAGTGAAGAGATTACTTAGCCCATTCATCTCCTCTGCTTTCTTTGCAGCTTGCTCCCCTGGGACTTATGGGCAAGATTGTAATAACATTTGTAAGTGTCAGAATGGAGGCTCATGCGACCATGTAACAGGACAATGTCACTGCCCACCGGGAATTAATGGACAGATTTGTGAGGATGGTATGATTTCTGTTGTTTAATTATGTATAACTGCTGCCTGGGAGTCTTGTGATTTACCATTATTCTTATTTTAATTTATTTGTACTATGGTAGATCTTAAGGGTCACAAGTGAGATAGGTCCTTGTGCTAGGGAAAAGCTTGCTATCTAAATAATAAGGCCGACAAAGGGTGGGAGAGAAAAGATGATATCTCCATTTTAAGGATGGCAAACTGAGGCACAAAGAAATTAAGTGACTTGTCCAAGGTCAAATAGGAAGACTGTGGCAGAGCCAGATATCGGACTCCGATCTCCCAAATCACAGTCCGGTATCTTACCCAGCAGACCATCCTTTTTCCTCAATATATTTTCTGTAGAAAGTATGCCAAGAGAAGCTGGCATGGTATTTTATAGCAAAAGCTTGGTACCGTATTGCCCATCAATTGCTGTGTTTATTTGTGCACCCACTAGGCTGTCCAAAAGGATTCTTTGGGAAGAACTGTAACAAGAAATGTAACTGTGCCAACAATGGCTATTGCCATAGACTCTATGGAGCCTGTCTGTGTGACCCAGGGTTATATGGTCGCTTCTGCCATCTAAGTAAGTCTTAATGATTTTTCTAAATTATTTATTTAAAACATGCAGGGCACAATCGGAGTAAAAAGTCTCTCAACACAATTCAACAGGTTATTTAACAATGTGTAGCCCAATTGATGTCAGTGGGACTATTCACATGCTTAAGTTTGGCTCATGCTTAAGTGCCTTGCTAATTCAGGGCATATAAGAGCAGATAATGTTTACCAAGCCCATGGAAGTGTTGTGTAATTTTCACTGATCTTTACACTTAGAGCTGGGACCAGATTGTTGGTCAAGGCTAAGGCTAGATTTAGTGTTGGAGCAGGTATGTGGTTAGGTTTGGGTTCAGGCTGGGTCAAATCATGGGTTAGAGTTAGTATTCCTGGGATACTGTCAGATTTGGGCCAGGTCATGGGGGCTAGATTGTGGGGCCTGACTCAGGCTGGGGTTGGGATTGGGATTGGGATTGGGATTGGTGGATGACCCATGCTAGGAATAGGGCCAGTACCAGGTCATGTACAAAGCTGAGTTAGGGTTAGTGCCATCTGGTGACTTGGTTTAGGATTGGGGCTGGCTGGTGACCCTGGGCAGGGTTAGTATCAAGGTCTGGCAGGCCAGAATTAGGGTTGGGCCCTGCGTCGGGGCAGGCTGGTGGGCTAGGGCTAGGGTTCAGCTGGAGCTGGAACTAGAGATGATAGAAAACTGAAAAATATTTCTTGCGAACTTGCAATATTTCAGGATTATTTTCATCTATTGGTCTTTAAAACAGAACCATTTTTTACATTCAAATGTTTTGTGATTTTTTTCATTTTCAAAATAAGAATTGTACTAGTCTCTAAGGTGCCACAAGTACTCCTTTTCTTTTTACTAAAATAAAGGGTTTTCTTTTTTTGAAACTGCTTTTTTTAACTGACCTCATCATTACGTTGACCAAACAAAACTGGCTCTTCAACCCCCCAAAAACCAAATTCCCAAAGAACAAAGACAAGCAACCGACCACAGGGAAAGAAGAGAAGCACAATGACTGAGCACAGGAAGAAGAGAGGCGCAGTAACCAACAGTCAAAACCAATAAAGATGAAAGGTACGATGACCAACAGCTGAACTCAGAAAAGAAAGAAAAATCCAATGGCTGAGAGCTGAACAAACACAGAATAATTAAGACTTAACAACTGAACATAAAAAAAGAGTAGAGAAATACAGTGATGGAACCCACATGTGAAGAAGAAAGAGAATGCTAATGATAACAGAATAGATGTGAAAAGAGAAGAAAGAGATGACCAATTACTGAAGGTGAAGAAGACCAACAATGAAAATAAGGACTGCAAAGTGAGAGAATGAAAAATGAAAAACAAACAAAATGAAAAACAAAACAAACATGTAAAGTATCTAGGGGGTTTATTATTAGAAAAATGGGGAAAATTGACTTTTTCATTAAAACTTTCATTTTTTGACCCGAAATAAGTTTTGTTCAAAAGATTGCAACTAGCTCTACTTTTGAACATTTCTGATTATTACATTCACTTCACATGGCCCAAAATAAAACGAGTTAGTTAATACAAGAATTATGTAAACTGTATTTTACACACATACATGCTCATGTGTACACACTTGAGTGCCTGTGAGTGTACATATTTGCTCAGAAGTACAGTGAACTTTTTGTTTGACAGCAAAAGCACTCTCTGCAGATCTGTGTGTAGACATCTAAAATAAGTCATGTGCAATTGCAATATTAACAATCCCATTTAATCTGGTTGCAGTTTGTCCCAAGTGGGCCTTTGGAGCTGGCTGTTCAGAAGAATGTCAGTGTGTCAAGGAGAACACTCTGGCATGCAATGCCAGAAATGGTACTTGCACGTGCAAACCAGGTCATCAAGGGAACAAGTGCCAGAAAGGTATAATCTACCACTGATCCTTTTATTTCTGGAAAGTCCTGTTTCTATTTATTACATCTCATTGCTCCTCTCACATGCAGTCTTGCATTCCACCAAACTCTAAAGTAGTCTGCCAGTTGTTTCTCTGTATTTTTCCTACTCCAGAGCCAGGGGGACATTTGGCTTCATTGAGGTTGCAGGAGTATAAATGAGGGTAGAATCTTCCCAGCTGTTTTAACCTGAGCAACTGACATTTGGGATGGAAACCTGACATCATTGAAGATAATAGGAGTTTTACCATTGATTTCAATAAGGTCAAGATTTTATCCCAGGGATTTTTTTTACACAGACAGTGATTTTAGAGCCCCAGGCTGTATTTTGAGGTAGCTGAACTTTTTGTGAATGATTGTGGCAGTGTGTTACTAGATCAGTTTTGCAGCTTTTTCATTTCTCCCTTTATGGTTTTTGTGGCTAGTGCAAAGGAAACTGTATTCTACAGTCACATTTCAGTATCTTCGTAGTCGTCTGTGGACAGTTAATGCAGTAATGCAATATAGATAATTGCTTCACATTCCCCCTTGAATTCTTATGCCATAGGGCAACTGGTAGGATTTTGATAGGGTTGGGGGTGGGTGGAGAATAATAATAGTGATAATTATTAAATATCCTTAGTCCTCTTGGCTGAGGATCAAATCAGAACAAGCCTATTGTTCCACCTCTGAACTCTGTACAAAGGCACCCAAGCAGAAGAGTATATGAAGGCAAGGATTTTGGGGTATCAGAAGTAATAACATCAAGAGAATAAGTAGACTGAATTATACAGGCACTTTCAGCAGCTGTTTCTCATGAATTCATGTGTTTTTTTCTCTGGTAAGCTAGGTCTGTTGTTGTTACTACTATAATTATTATTTGTTTTTAATGTAGTAATGCTGGAGGTCCCAATCATGGATTAGAGCCCCATTGTGTAGGCACTACACAGTGAGACAGAATGTAGTGGAAAGTGTACTCTGAGGGTCAAATTCTCTTCTCACACCTCTTGCAACTCTACTGAATTGCTGCACTGGTTAAGTGACAGGAAATTAGGACCGTATTCTGCCCTTGGTTGTAGGCACAAAACTCCCACTGGTGTCAGTAAGTGATGCATGGGAGTATCATAGAGCAGAAATTGTCCCTTTGACTCTTGTTCTGTTCTACTCTTCTGAAAACCCTCTGCTGTGCTACTCTTAGGCTGTCATTGAAATCTGTATTTAAACATGTCCTTATCCAGTATGTGACTCTGTATTTTGGATGGTGTTTGGAGGGCATCCCATGCGTAATGACCCCTTCTGTGTTTAATGTAAATGTTTAAATTTATGCAATAGTGAACACAGCTAGATTATCAATTATATTTCCTTGTAATGTTTGAATTTCTATGTCAAATATTTTTTCTGCCAAATTATCTAGCAACTTTTGTTTCAGTTTTCTCAGCTACTCCTTGTTCTAACATACGTTCTTTGTGCACTCACGTTTTTCAGAGTGTCCGCCTGGCTTTTATGGAGCTGGCTGTAAGCTGAAGTGCAGCTGTCCTGCTGATGCTTTATGTGACCAGGAGACTGGAGACTGCAAGCATCCATGCCCACCAGGTTTCCATGGAGAAAGGTGCCATTTATGTAGGTACCTGGAGGCATATTTCAAAGGGAGGTGTAAAAGTGGATTGAGAAATTCAGCCCTGGGAAACCCAAGTTCAGATACCAAAATTCTGGATATTATGCTAAATTGTTACTGACACAAGTAGGCACGCTTCCAGTGAAGCCAACTGTAGTTGTGTATACTGATGCCAATGGTAAATTTGACCTCTGGTGTATGCTGGTGGTGATGGGCTCAGGTACTAGGGCATCTAGGCAGCATAATCGACCATCAGATGTGGAGAGAGCCACTTTCTGACTCTCTAGACTGGGAGGGGATGTTAGCTCCGTGGCAGATTATGGGTATAGGAAAGAGCACAGAGCTTGGAGGAGTGAAGTTGAGATTCCGTTCTTCCTTTCATTTGAAATGCAATATGTGCTGAATATATTGTGTCAGCTAAAGCCTGCAGACTCCCACTGGTCTGGGAAATGAGTGGAAAATATAAATAAATAATGTAGCAGCTCATTTTAATCCCTGGACAAGAGGTGGGTTCTCTGTCCAATGACATTCTTCCAGAGATGGACAACTGGAAGGAAGTGCAGGATCATCCTGCCTGTCACCTAAAATGAGGATAAAAGATTGAGGATAGTTAAGAATACTTTTTATGGCTCCAAGTAACTTAATATTTCCTTTTAAAGCTTCAGGCCTAGATTTTCCAGAGTTTTATTGCACAGTTAATTAAAGATCACAAATCACTGAGACACTGGCACTAAAATAGATCACTCTGTAGCAGTGCTACCTGGATTAAAATTGCTGTTGGTGATGCTTCCGAACGCTTCAGAATGTTTTCTTATGATAACCACAGTCCATGTCCTCTGGCTTCTTTTGAACAGCCTGTGGCCCAGGGAAGTTTGGTGTGAACTGCAGGCAGAGCTGTGACTGTGCAGGAGCACTGTGCGACTCAAAGACTGGGCAGTGCATGTGCCCTGCTGGCAGAAGAGGTGCTGCATGTGATCAAGGTATGCTTGATGCTTGGATAGATTATTGTGCAGAGAACTTAACCTTTGTGGAGTTGGAATGGGGAGACTGGGGAGAGGTTAAGTAATTCTAGTGTCCATAAAAACTGGAACAAGGTAACACCTTCTATCTGCAGAATGGACAAGCTCATGTATCCACATGGATTTCATCCGAACTTCATGGAATCCACTCGGAAGCGGTAGGAGTTAGTTCAGTCACCCTGCCCGTTCATTCCATTGTCTCTGCTAAGACTGCCAATAGAGGTGCCAGTTGCAATGGTGATTTGGGTAAGGGGCAGGGCTGGTGCTAGACAGGGAGATCAGGGCAGTTGTACTAGACTCGAGCTGTCAGCAGGTCTGTGCTGCTGTGTACACAGTGCCTCCTGCCCGGTTCATGTCTGCTGCAGGGAACAAGTGCAGAGCTCAGAGACAATATGGAAAGAGGGCCTGGGTATCTCCCTTAGCCATCCTGAAACCAGTAAGGGAAAAGGCAGGGAGGTGGGGGAACAGGTGAGGGGAAAAGCATGGGGAAGAAGGGGAAATAACTTCAGGGGTGGGAGGAAGGGAGAAACAAGGCGTAGGGATGGGGAAGGGGCAAGAACATGAAGCTACTGCTACTGGGAACAGTCCTAGAAAACCCTGCTTCCACTTCTTACCTCAGGCATTGGCTGTTGCCCTCATGATGAGGACATCTATCCACTCTACTAGGACTGCTGACTTGTTGCCTCATAAATAAAAAATATGGCCTTATGGCTAACGAAAGAATAAGGAGCTGAGAAATCTGGGTTCGGCTCCCATCCCAGTCATCAACTAACTTGTGTACCTCCGGTTCCACCTCATAAAACGGGGATAATGATATATCTCACAGGGGTCCTGGGCATTAATATTGGTAAAGCACTTTGATATCCTCAGATGGAAAGCGGTATGGTAGTGCAGAGAACTACAGTTATAACTGATTCTTTCACACACATCCCCGTTTCTCATTTTCTGATGGACTTCCCCAGACCAACAATATGTGTAATTCTGAGATTTGTGCTTGGATTCCTGGTGCTTCACAAACGTTAGCTGAAGGAGAAGGTCAGAGGTCAGTGGTGCGTCTATCCATCGAGAGGAGAAAATAGGAAATTAGAAATCAGCCCAAACCAGATCCCACACCTGAGCACCCTGCTCTTTTCCTAAAGCTCGGATCTCTACCTAGCTCCTTCCCATCTGATCTGGCCCTATCGCTGCAGGAAATGCAGAGTGTAGCTCTATACTCTGTGGCGGCGGTGGTGGTGGTGGTTGTGTTGTTTTTTCAAAAATCTCTCTTGTAATTGAGGTTCTCCTTTTCCTCTTCTGTGCTATGTAACCCACTCGTCAGATACATCCAAACCAATCGCAACATTAGTGTATTGCAAACCATACAGAAATACAGGCCTTTTGTGATGGAGGTTGGAAGTGAGCCTCTGTGTCTCTGTTCAGATGTTTTCTCAAAGGGCTGCAATACAATATTGTGTTGATTTCTTTGGGGGTTTTGTTATGGAAGAGCTGTCAATCCATAGAGATAATTCTCTTTCCAGTTCTGCTTTATTTATTTTTTAAATTCCCTTTGGTAACAGCTGAAATCTGCAACTGTCTTGAGATAACAAATGGTTCCGTGCTCTTCTTTCTTGTTTCTTATAGATTGCCCTGATGGTCTGTGGGGAGTAGACTGCCAGTTCTTCTGTGAGACCTGTGAGAATGGAGGGAAGTGTAACAAAGTGACTGGAATCTGTGACTGCCCTCTGGGATACACTGGGAAATCCTGTTACCTACGTAAGTCATCAAACTGCATGGGTTTAATAAATAATTAATAATAATAATAAAAAGAAAGTCAATAGAGAAATCAGCCTAAGCATTGATTTTTACCTTCTGTCTATTTTATAAGATATTTGCTGTATTAGGATATGCTAATCAAAGTTTCAAATGCATTACAAATTGACCAGGATGGATTTATGGTGTTTGCCAGACAGAGCGAGATTAGAGAGGAATCCAAATGATGAGCTAAACAGCTGCACCAAATAATCATGGAATCATCAGACCAACTGTATGGCAATATGCTAGGCAGAGAGAAAATGACCGCACTAAAAGTAAAATAGGCTAATTTCCAATGGGAGTTGGGTATCTAGCTTCCTTTATGGTCTTTTGAAAATCTCAGCCATAAGATAACACAGCCTTTGACTTTCTGGTCACCAATTCAAATGTAGTTTATGTTGGTCTTGAAGGAAAGTCATTCCCACCTGGTGGCCGTTTGGTGGTCTCAGTCCAAGCCCTGACGCACTGGTGGCCACATCACCAAACTGCCACCATATGGCATCAATAGGCACATTTGGTATTTAGTTGGTTCCCACCATTGAGAGATTATGGGCAGAATAGGCTACAATCTTTCCCAAAATGATTCAGTCCAGAGCTGAATTTGAGCAGTTTGGCCAGACAGTATGGGAGAGCTGCCTATGATGTACTGGTTGTGTGACTAAACAGAGGACTTCAGTTGCTACTGAAACACCTAAAGAGGGAGTGGGGGATTATAGAGGCCCCCTGTATTCTTCCACTGGGAGTTGAGTTTGCCCCTCCATCCCTACAGAAGAATGTGGGGATTGATCCCTCCCTATGTCCTGCATGGATCTTGGGGATCTACCAGAGGTAAGGGCTGCCAGTGAACAACAGGCCCCTATGGTCCCACTCCAGCTCCATGTCCCCCTCTTAGGGAGAGCATTGTCCCAGCTCGTAATATCAAATATGTCATTCAACTTTGGCCATGAATGTCACTGACATTCATAATTCAAGGTTTGGGCCTGTGCACTCCCCGCTTCAGCAGGAGGTTCCCTTTCCATATTTCCATTAACTAACTGATTTATTGGACATGCTATGAAGTTTATGAAGCAACTCCACTAGGTCAGTTGAGTGACTCCCAATGCATGGGATTAGGCTTTATTAAGCCCTGCTCTCTTAGTATATAAACTGCTGATATTTCGCTCATTTTTGTTTTTATTTTCTGTGTTCGGCTAATATCTGATTCAGAAGGCGGAAGGAGGGCAGAACAAGTGAAGTGGTTGCTGTCTCATTTGAAATGACAGCCCATGCTTGAGTTAATATCTAGGTGAAAAATACCATCTGTCTATTTGTTTTCAGCCTGCCCCCATGGTTACTATGGGCAAAACTGTCGGTTGCAGTGCAGCTGTAACAGCAATGCTCGGTGTCACCATGTTACCGGAGAGTGCACATGTCCTCCTGGCTGGAGTGGCCATGACTGCAAACGTCGTAAGTCAGCAATGTATCCTCTGTACTCAAGTTGTGCTGTCTTTCATAAACTTAAATGGAAACCAAGGGAACCAAAGCTCTGTTTGTTCTTAGACGTCAGACTATTAAACTTTTTAATATATTTTTGCTAATCTTATTGCTTCTGAAATTGTGTATTTATAGATTTATACAGCCTGGGTGGTGATAATCCTTAATTATCTATGTTCAGAGTTTTGAAATAGATGACTGATGAAGCACAAAGTGTTCATATAAGCACCTATTTTAACACTATGCATCAATTTTCTGAACACCGACTGTGCCATTAGTATTTTGACTGATAGCCAGTTTTGTTTTACATTTTCAATACAGCTTAGTTTTAAGATTAATTCCCAATCTTTCACTTTGTCTGGAGGGAAGACTTATCTCAACAAGTGAGCAGCACAGATGGTTTTGTGGCATAATGTCACTCCCTAACTTGTGAATATAAATGCTGTGTGAAATTCTGCTCTCTCTTACAACACAGTACAATAATAATACCTAGCTCTTATATAGAGCTTTTCAACTGTAGATCTCAAAGTGCTTCCCAGTCTTCAATGTATTTATCCACACAACTCCCCGGTGAGTTAGGGAAAAGTGTTATTATTCGTATTTTACAGATGGGGAACTGAGCCATAAATTGTTAAACTATTTAGGCATTGCTGTGCTCAGCGTTTAGGAGGCGACATATCATTTTCAAAAGGGATTTAGACACTTAGGAGTCTAAATCCCATTGACTGTCGCACATGACCAGCTGCAGTAACACACTATTAGTTCTTTTTATTATCATCAACATCATTGTAAAATGGAGTAGATTTTGTTCCTGGGCTGGTAAACTGTCACACTGATACAACAAGGATGATTTTAGAACCACAGCAGTTCTGATAATGCACAGATTATGGCAAATCTCCATTACTTCCATTTGTGCTAAATATTTTCCAATGAAACTGAAACTTCATGGCTAATTTTTCCATTGATTTTGCAGACTTCAGTCATTTTGATAAATTCCACCCCTTCTCTTAAAGCAATGGGTGATTTTTCTATTCTGGATATATTAGCAAAATTTAGGGTGGGGTTTGAGAAGGAACTTTCAACCTTTCCCAGGAACCCAGGGAAAACTCAAAGTGTTTTCGTGTTTAAATATAATACATATGTTTCTGGAAAATTGAAAAGTGTCCTCCCTTTTTGGGTCACTACACAGTAGAGCTGGTCAAAAAAAGGTAAATACATTTCACATAATGACAGGTTTCAGAATAGCAGCCGTGTTAGTCTGTATTCACAAAAAGAAAAGGAGTACTAGTGGCACCTTAGAGACTAACCACTTTATTTGAGCATAAGCTTTCGTGAGCTACAGCTCACTTCATCGGATGCATTCAGTGGAAAATACAGTGGGGAGATTTATATACATAGAGAACATGAAACAATGGGTGTTACCATACACACCGTAACCAGAGTGATCACTTAAGGTGAGATATTACCAGCAGGAGAGCGGGGGTGGGAGGGACCTTTTGTAGCGATAATCAAGGTGGGCCATTTCCAGCAGTTGACAAGAACATCTGAGGAACAGTGGGGGGTTAAACATGGGGAAATAGTTTTACTTTGTGTAATGACCCATCCACTCCCAGTCTCTATTCAAGCCTAAGTTAATTGTATCCAGTTTGCAAATTAATTCCAATTCAGCAGTCTTTCCTTGAAGTCTGTTTTTGAAGGGTTTTTGTTGAAGTATTGTCACTTTTAGGTCTGTAATCGAGTGACCAGAGAGATTGAAGTGTTCTCCAACTGGTTTTTGAATGTTATAATTGTTGACGTCTGATTTGTGTCCATTTACTCTTTTACATAGAAACTGTCCAATATGACCAATGTACATGGCAGAGGGGCATTGCTGGCACATGATGGCATATATCACATTGGTAGATGTGCAGGTGAACGAGCCTCTGATAGTGTGGCTGATGTGATTAGGCCCTATGATGGTGTCCCCTGAATAGATATGTGGACACAGTTGGCAACGGGCTTTGTTGCAAGGGTAGGTTCCTGGGTTAGTGGTTCTGTTGTGTGGTGTGTGGTTGCTGGTGAGTATTTGCTTCAGGTTGGGGGGCTGTCTGTAAGCAAGGACTGGCCTGTCTCCCAAGATCTGTGAGAATGATGGGTCATCCTTCAGGATAGGTTGTAGATCCTTGATGATGCGTTGGAGAGGTTTTAGTTGGGAGCTGAAGGTGATGGCTAGTGGCGTTCTGTTATTTTCTTTGTTGGGCCTGTCCTGTAGTAGGTGACTTCTGGATACTCTTCTGGCTCTGTCAACAAAGCCCGTTGCCAACTGTGTCCACATATCAATGCCCCTCTGCCATGTACATTGGTTAAACTGGACAGTCTCTACGTAAAAGACTAAATGGACACAAATCAGACGTCAACAATTATAACATTCAAAAACCAGTTGGAGAACACTTCAATCTCTCTGGTCACTCGATTACAGACCTAAAAGTGACAATACTTCAACAAAAACCCTTCAAAAACAGACTCCAAGGAGAGACTGCTGAATTGGAATTAATTTGCAAACTGGATACAATTAACTTAGGCTTGAATAGAGACTGGGAGTGGATGGGTCATTACACAAAGTAAAACTGTTTCCCCATGTTTATCCCCCCCACCCCCCACTGTTCCTCAGACGTTCTTGTCAGCTGCTGGAAATGGCCCACCTTGATTATCACTACAAAAGGTCCCCCCCCCATCCCCTTCTCTCCTGCTGGTAATAGCTCACCTTAAGTGATCACTCTGGTTACAGTGTGTATGGTAACACCCATTGTTTCATGTTCTCTATGTATATAAATCTCCCCACTGTATTTTCCACTGAATGCATCCGATGAAGTGAGCTGTAGCTCACGAAAGCTATGCTCAAATAAATTGGTTAGTCTCTAAGGTGCCACAAGTACTCCTTTTCTTTTTACATTTCACATAGAATTTCAAAAGAAATTACACTTTTTCATCTAATTCAAAATGTTCCATGAAAATTTTCATTTTTTTGGACTGAAAACCTCAAACTTTCAGAAATCTGTTTGTTTCATTTTGGAGTGCGAAAAACATTCTTTAAAAAAGTCTCTCCTTTTTCCAGAGGAAAGTAAAAACGAAAGTGAGAAGGGTGTCTTTTCCCCCAATTAAATGCATTTTTTTTCCAAAAAATTTCTCCCAAAGTGAGAACTTCTCTCTGCACAAAAATGAATAAGCCTTATGCAAAGTAACAGTGGTCAAAATTTACAAACTTCAGTGTCTAGAATTAGTCACCTAAATCTATATTTAAGCATTCAAATCAGTGTCCTGATTTTCAGAAATGCTGAGTAAGTGCATCACCCATTGACTTCATTTGAAATTCACAGATCCCTAGATGTTTAAGGCCAAAAGGGACTATTGGATCATCTAGGCTAATCTCCTGTATAACACAGGCCGTAGGATTTCATCCAGTTACATCTGTAGTCAGCCCCAAAACTTATTTGACTAAAGCATTTCTTCCAGAAAAGCATTCAGTCTTGATCTGAAGAGTTCAAAAGATGGAGAATCCACCACTTCCCTTGGTAGTGTGTTCCAATTTGTCATCACCCTGTCTGTTAAAAACATGTGCTTTATTTCTAATTTGAAATATGTCTGGCTTTTAACTTCTAGTCATTGATTCTTGATTATGCCTTTCTCTGATAAGTTAAAGAGCCCTTTAGTACCTGATATTTTCTCTCCATGGAGGAGTACTCATCATTTCTGAATGTTAAATCACTTTGATCTAGTCGCTTTAATATCAGTTTATGCACTGGGGTAAACCAGTATAACTCCATTTACGTCAGTGGACCGATGCCTATTTACCCCAGCAGAAGATCTGGCCCTAAACATCTGGGTTTGAAAATGTTGGCTATTGTAACTATTTTCTAATCTCCCATCCAAATATAACACTGCCTGCTCCCTCAAGCGTGCAGTTCAGTCTCATGCAAATGTTGTTTTGTTGCTTCGCAGCTTGTGATGCTGGCCGTTGGGGAGAGCACTGTGAAAGCTTGTGTGTCTGCAATAACAGTGACGGTAGCTGTGACCCAGTCACTGGGATTTGTTTCTGTGAAGCAGGATACTCTGGGAAACACTGTGAGCAGAGTAAGTGCAAGAGCATCAAAGTGGGGAATTCACGGTGATGAAAATCAAAAATTGTTTTTCCTTTTGATTATTTTTAGGAAGGCATCCACATTGGAGTTCTCCATAGATAGGAGAATGCACATTTTTCAGGAGGCTCAGATTTCAGCAGTGCTAGACAGGTTAATTAATCATTTGGATTCCAGGAGAGTTATTTTCAGAATAGTTTTGAATTGAACAGCTACTTTGGCAATTGCACTTCATGTTACGGTGATTGAATTGCATATATCTGCATCTTTGCTCCCTCATGTAAGATTTTAAGTTATTTGCCTTTTCTTCCAAAACTCCTTTAGAGCTCAGGCAGATAGAAATAGTTTACATGTCCACAATGGACGCAAACATAGATATGCTGATATCCTCCCTGCATCATAGCCATATTCTGATACTAATCTCTTTCCCAAAATACATCTCAGGTAATACCAGCTGTAAAAACATCATAGAATGTGAACGCCTGTAAGGGGCAAGATTCCTTCCTGCCCCAGTCATGCCCTAAAGCATGAGATTTGAACACTGCATCTTGCCATCCCTAACTACAAATGCCATTGTAGGTCCAAAAATTATTCAGCATCAAAGTCCAGCTGCCATATTTACCTCATGACACTAGTTTTGTGGGCAGTATTTATGTTATTCACAATGTCATTCATGATGGGAGAAAGGAATAAACAAAAAGAAAGAGAGAAACGCCAAGAGGAAGGCAGATTAAAAAGGGGAGGAGAATGAAATATTGTATATTATGTTGGGCCTGCCCATTTGGTTCCTTCTCAAGATACTTGCATACCACAGTGATAGGAGCCTTAGATATTCCTAAACTAACTAGTTATTTATTGTACTTCCAGTTACAGGTTCATCTTTGAAAGCCCACATCATGTTGTTTCTTGGGCTCTGTGATATTTTCCAGACTGCCTAAAAATGACTTTGTTAATACAAATGTTGAAGTCCTTCCATTTTAAAGGGATCTGGCAGATATCTACACAACTCATTTCAAAATAAGTTAGCAAGACCTATAAACTGCCAGAGAAGCCCTGCATTATTGTGTCTAGGCTAAGCTATCACTACCATTCAGCTCTGTCTAAAGTGTGTCTAATGTAAATTAGCCAGCTGGCCCTATTTTAATTGATTTTTCTATAGCCCTGGAGGATATTATTTACAGGCTGAAGTGGGTGTTTTTTCCTTGAGATAGTGAGTGAGATACCAATCTCTCCTTTAAACTCCCAACAATTACTGCTATGAAAATCTAAGTCTCTTATCCATCTCCCAGATGTAATGTTTTGGCTTGAATGTTTCCAAGCGGAGCATGTAAGTAGGGCATGCAGCTTTCAGTCTGGAGCTTTCCGGAGGAGGTCACCCTGTTTAACGTTCCCTCTCACTTACCTGGGTTCTACTGTGGAATCTGGATTGCAGAAAAAAAGTTGGCGGGGGGAGGAAATGGTTTTTAAGAGCAACATTAGGAATTTTGCATGGCTTATCCCCATCCCAGCAGGTGAGCTCTCATGGGATTTGGGCAAATAAGTGAGTCTAAACCGGTGTGTGGTACACATCAAATCAGAAACTAGGAATTTGGGAGTTGTAATTTTTGCAACTGTACACTTTGTTGTTGTTCTGTGTAGTATACAGAACTGACGGCATCCCTGAGATCTCCCTTTTCCCTTAAAATATACCTTAATATAAAGCAGCATAAGCTTCCTGCAGCAGCCAACATCTCAAAGAGAACACCGAATGTTAACTGTTTTCAGGGTATAGAGACAAATTTTGGCCCTCCCCTTGTGAACAGAAAAGGTTCAAAAGTGCTTTAGAATTGCAAACTGATCGTCAGTTGTACTACAGGGATCTATACCAGATTCAGCTCAACATCCAGCTTTTATTCTTTCTGTCCAGGATGCCCTAAGGGAACCTTTGGGCTAAATTGTAAGTCCAGCTGTCCGTGCCAGAATGGAGCTGCCTGTGATCATGTGAGTGGAGCCTGTACTTGTGCGACTGGCTGGACAGGAACTTTTTGTGAAAAAGGTACATTCTCCCCCTACCCTTTCATTTCTTGGCAGATGTTTCTCACAGATCATTGTAGCGCTGGTTGTATAATCAGCAGGACCTGATCTAGGTAAAGCATGCAACTGAACTGTGACAGCCTAATTAAATTTTATAACCCAGATCAGCAGGGTACTTAAGCACTTGCCTAACATTAAGTTTGTGACTTGATGGGACTCCTTATGTGCTTACGAACCTTGTTGAATTGGAGCGTTTCTGAAGAAAGTCTTCCTGCTTTAACACAGAGAAAAAACGTTGCTCCACTTTTGAATTCTTTCATTGTCCCCATGGCATTTATAATATTATCTTTGAATAAAACATCTCTCTCCCCCCCACCCCGCCCATAAGCTGTTTAAGGAGATACAGGCTTCTAACGTTAAAGTCTACCACTGCATCTGTTATCACCTAGTAACTTGCTAACATGAAGTAACAATTATTTTGGATTGGATTTCGTACATATATTATAATTGATCTGTTGCATGTTCTTGTGATGTTGTTTTCACGCCATAAACTATGCAGAGAGTAAAAAAAAAAAAAAAAAGGTCTATTGGCTGGGATACAGTAAAAATAATGTGTAAGTCATCTGTCATTTTGCCGAAATATCTGAATTTGATTTGTTGCACATTTTACAGACAATGATCATTAAACCAAACCTTGGCTGTTCTGTTTCACATGCAAAATTATCAGCTAGTTTAGGGAGATAAAAATGTGTGTGTGTTAGAATGAGACAGATTAACCACTTGTGCATCTATTGCCCTCTAGTGGAAATGAAAGCACTTTGCAGCTTCCGTGCTATAACAGAATATTCAACAGACTACAAATTGTGGAAATTGCACATATTATTTCCTCTTTCATTCTGTCGAGGAAGTGTTAAAAGACAAGAAACAGTCTGAGTTCTGCTGGAGAAACTTGTGAGGTAATTTGTGAACACTGTGCAAGGCTCTTTTTCAAAATAACTTATCCATGCCTTATTTTTATTACTCAGTTCTTTTTTCTATCTTAAAGAAAGAATTTGCTGAATCCATAAAAGAGACATGAATCCTCAGACTTATGCATGAAAAATTAAAAACCATAAAATGGAAAAAATGGCCTTTTTTCCCTACAGCCTTTTTCTTATAGCTCTCCATAAGATCTTACAGCACCCCGCTGGGCAGTCCGAACAATACAATACTCCACTGATTAGAGCAAGGTGATTTTTTTTCAGCAAATAGTAAAGTTGCCAAAGGGTTTTTCAGGGTCCTGAAACCATTCATGAATTTGGATCAAACTTGGCGAATAGTTTGAGCAAAAGAATTAGAGGAAAACAAATGTAGGAAATGTTGAAGTTTCATTTCAGTGTTTTCAAAATGAACCATTTTGGCATTTCATTTTCAAACACTGATTCAAGTGGGCATTCAAAATGTTTTGTTTGACCTGAATGAACTTCTTTTGCCTTTTCATTTGGGGGGGGGGGGGGGGAAGGAGGGCGGGAATCAGGTTTGGTTAGAAACTAACCAAATTTAGTTTATTTTATTTTTTGGTTTGGCTATCTATAAAAAAAAAACAATTATTCACTCACTTCCACCATTGATACAGTCCATGGCAGATATGGCTTCATGCAAAAGGTCTCGAGGGAAGTAGAAGTGCTCGAGACATTTATAACTAGACTACATGAAGCATAAGAAAATATTCTGCAAGGAACAAATATATGCTAGCAAGAAGAACGGATTAAATGAACCACTTTCCCCTCTGCTTATCTTTCTCTGCTATATGAATTGTAAGACAAGTTAGTCAGTCTTGAGATAATTTGGTTGTTCTTCCTGGAGTACTTCTAAAAAACAAAAATTCTGAACTTGTCAACTAAAATGAAATCAAAATAAAAGACAATATATTTTGTTATATACATTATTTCTGGGACTGGATAGGTAAGGATAAAGGGACTGGGACAAGCAGCCAGGGGTGGGGAAGAGACAGGACTGTTTAGGGATAGATTGGATGGGACGGGCAGAAGGGATCAAACTTGAGGGGGAATGCTCAAAGAATCTGTGCCTACTAGAGAACACTTCCCACCAGAGCCTGGAATGGAGCTAAAGCTTCCTGAGTCTCACCAATCCTCAGCTGTCAGCAAATGTCTGTGAAACCCACCGGCAAAATGTGTCTCACCCCCTCTCGTGCTGGTGGTCCACATGGAGTGTGACTCTTTTTGGGGTGCCCAGAACTGGGAGTCATCATGTTACCCTTTTGCCTGAGCAAGAGAAAGACTTGCTTGTCCTTAACGGTGTATCAGCTCCCTGACACCACCAGTCTGTTAGTCACCCAAATAATCATGGATCAGTGTTCATGTCATGCTCCCTGTCAGTACCCAGCCCAGGACAGGGAAACTAATGATGGAACCAGCGGACCAAATTCGGTGATGTATCCTGGTAACATGCCACATGAGGCACGTTGAGTATATACTAAAAAGAAAACGGCTCTGCCAGCCCTCACTGTACCTTGCAGGTAACAGTCGGTGCACCGCAGCCCCTCTGAAAGTGTCCCCCTGTAGTATCCAACCCCCTTTCACTGCACGCTCACGGAAATTACCAGATTTGCAGTCCCCAAAAGAACAATGTACACACAGCTTGACTGGTACAACTCAGGATCAGGTCCTTTATAACTTCACAGCACTGAAATATAGTGAAAACAATCATAAATTTATTATAAATATAAACTTTGCTTTAGGTGTGACAAGCTACTTTAGTTTAGCCTGTTAAAGTTATCTCCCAGCAGTTCCAACTAACAAAGCAGGGATCCTCCTGTCATAAATGGAAAAAGCGCTGTTCTTTTTGCTTCCCCGGTGAAGGATAAAAGGGATATCCTTTTGCTTTCTTCTTATACCCCAAAATCCACTGTTTTGATCCTAGAGACAGGATGACACAGTTCCCCTGTGCTTTATTCCCCAGTGTACTGGTTTACCATCCTCATGTTGATGTTGTATGCAAAAAGACTTCCTTTGCGTTGGCTTACAATGCTTATTTTTCACGTAAATCAAGGCAGACAGGTGAATCTATGTCCTTTTGTCTGGCAAAATCTATTTGCCAACCCTGTCTGGGACACAGACTCAAAAACTTATTTTCAGTAGTTGGGGAAGGTATTTCTTGTACACTGAGTCCTACACACTACTGGAACTTAATAAACAATAATATGCAGTATACAGTGATTCAGTTAAGAGTTGAAACCACATGCAGTAATTTCTAATTTGCAGCTTGATATCGGCTTGCCCACCAAATAAAAATAAACAGAAGGCTGACTAATACTTCTTGACTGTTTGACACCGATATATGTTCTATTTCCCCATTTCTCTGAGACGGCATGTGTTTGGAAGGTACAGTAAGTCTCGAAGCATCCATGCGACCTTGAAGAAGCTACACGCTGGACTGACTGAAGAAGAGAATTGCCATTCCACTAGGAGTAAATGAGCCAGTTGTATGAAATCATATGTTCAGAAAACCAAGCTGCCACTGTCAAGGCAAAGTGAGCTTCCACATCAGACCTTGCTCTGTGCTACTGTAACACCAACAGATCCTGGTGGTGGGCAGGCGGGATCAAACCTGAGGCCCAGTGCATGAGCCTCTACTGTATGAGCTAAAAACCAACTGCCTTTTAGCTAAGGGTGTAGAGCAAACTCATTAATCTCTCTCTCTAAGTGGTCTCGGTGCCACCCGATGGGACAGAACACCACCCCCAGCAGGTGTGTGGGTTACACCACCACTACTACCTTTTGCCACCAGAGAACTTACATTCACTTTCTATTTTAGTCCACTGCTGTCTACAGATATTGTACTGGATTTCATTGTATTATAGGCAGGGTAGGTAGCAACACTCCTTTACAAGACCCCATTTTCAGTTGCAACAGCAATGGAAGAATTAGATTTCTCACCATTACATCAAGCCTAATGGTGAGAAATGGAGGGGCTGGCAGGTGGAGGAATAGGAGGTGGGGGGCAGAGCATGGGAAACTGGGACTGGTGGGGCAAAGAGACTGGGACTGCAATGAGAAGGCCAGCAGGAGGTTGAGGACTGGGGCTAGTAAGACACGAACACTGGAACAAGGAACCAGCCGTACATGGATGGGAGGTGGTGGGGAAGAGACAGGACTGGGACGGGGTCAGAAGGTCTCTGTCCACTAGAGAACGCATCCCTCCAGAACCTGGAATGGAACACAAGATTCCTGAGTCTCAACATTCCTCTGCTGCCATCTTTGAAACCCACTGGCAAAGTGTGTCTCATCTCCCTCCAGTGACTGCTCCAGACAGAGGATAACAATCTCTTACTGCTATCAGTTACTCAGTTAGCTCATGTGGCAGAAGTCTATGCTGTAGATCTAAAGGTCCCAGCCATGTTGATGATCCATGCAGACGTTAGTATGATTCCACAGGATGATTTGTTTGTGCATTGGGTGGTTTCTTTTTTTAAAAAAATAGAAAATTGTACACACACAACTTTTGTACACACAAAATATCATTTTACCGATGGGGAACCGAGGCACAGAGGTTAAGGTAAAAAGTGTCCACCAATATAGGGGTGCTGTCAAATTTGATTCATTAATGTTTGTTAAGCACTCGGACATTATAGTGATAGGCATCATAGAAAAGCTCATGAGGAAATTAATAATTCTGTAGGGTTTAAATGGTGTGCAGTAAGTAAAACCTAATGCCACACATTGAGCAATGTGGATAAAACAAAATATTGCATAGCTACTCATTCAGTGTCCATCCAGTATACTGAATGAGGGAGGGGTCCTGTGGAAAAATTGAACATATTCATATAATTAAAACTTCATTATAATGCAGATGCACGAGGGGGCTGAATTAAGGTTGGACAGGCAGCCTTAATTCTGTCGCTTCCTAACTTTTGAGAGTTTGACTATGCAACCTTAGCATTCTTTTAGCATAGTATTTTGCGCATAATATGGATATAGAAACCTCTTGGCCACTGAGACAATCGTTGACAGTTTATTCTCACTATGCCAAGTGTTCCTTATTGGTGCATACATAGCCTGAATCAGCAGGTCTAATCTTTCTCATACTCTGCAAGTGTATTTATTGAATCTCTGTGGTGCCCTGAAGAGGCCCTGCCACATTTAGTTGCTCTTGATGTTCTTTGCCAATGTGAATTATCTGCCTCTTCTAACAAGTTTTTCCTGTAAACACTGAACTACAATAATATATCTTATATTTGTTTTGTAAAACTCCTTAGAAATATGGCAGGACAGTCAATGAGATCGTATGCCCCCAAGTCTAAAGATAAGGAGATGGGACAAGGATGGTCTTCTAGACTTTGTGTTATACAGAATTGCCTGACCTCTTGAGATCCACCTTATCTCCACATGTATCTCACATAGAACTGGGAAGTCTTTCCTCTTTTTAGTCTATTCACCTTTTTCTTCACAGCTCCTTTTAATAACATAACAACTGGTTTATGTGAATTCACATTCATTAACTCTCTAGTCTTGTGGTTTTGGATTATAGGCTCAGCTGCATTTCCCTATGTCGTAATATGTACAACAGTATAATATGTGCAAAATAATAATCAGGGTCCATACACCCCAAATTGTAGGACATGCACAATAATGGGACTCGTGTGTGGATTTCCCCATGCACTGCTTTTCAGTTTTAACCTTTAATGGGACACAGGCTCCCAAGTATAATTTCAAATTGACAGTATAACTAAAAAGGGCACCAACTAAAAGTTTTCCCATGTACAGAATTTCCAGAAGGCAAGAGCTGGAGTTTGCTGTTTGCCAGACAGTTGTGTAAAGAAATGGGAACTGCTTTTTATAAAACCCACCTTTTTTCCGTTTTTAGCTTGTCCAGATGGATTTTTTGGAGTTGACTGCCACCAGGTGTGTGAATGCAAGAATGCAGCTCACTGTGACCATATCATAGGAACATGCCAGTGCCTCCCTGGCTGGGTGGGAGCCAAGTGTGACCAACGTACGTATAACAGCAATGATCCCAGCAAAGCTGTGGTAAAGCTCACAAAAGTCCGTCTTCCTAACTCTAAAAATTGTTCCTTATTAGGCGTAGAAGAACCTAGTAAGTTAGATAGATAAGTCATACTTCTTTCCAGAGATGCCATAAATGGAAACAATTTTTTTGGTTGGCATGCAAATATTCTGTTATTTCCTTTTACTGCCATTGCAATACATCAAACATTGTAAGTGTTTCACAGTACGTCCCATTTGTTTTTAGATAGCACAGTTGTGTCCTGTAATATGTTAACCGAACTTTTCATTTCTATTAAGTGTTAAACGGCAAAAATGTTACTCCCATGTTTCTGGTGAGTCTTATCAAATTGCCAATTATAAGATTACAAAAGTACACTGTGGAAAAAAATCAAAGCAGGGATTGTTTTGCTATTAGGGTGGAGTGTGTGTGTGTTGGGGCGGGGGGGGCTTTATCATTAATTTTTAAAAATGTCATTTGCAAAAAAGGTAAGTTCCTGGCATTTCACAAACAAGAATGAACTGTCCCACTTAACAATGTAGCTTCTGTGGTGGTTGCTTTGTTTCTGTTTTGAATAGACATTATTGCTGGATCCTCTAATAAATCTGCCAGCAAATCTGATGGAAAGTCATTCTTTTCCTTATCTTCATAGCATCATTTGCAGGCATCACTGAGCCTTGTTGTTTGAAAAAATCAGTGATGGTGTTTTCTTTTCCAAATTAATTTTTTATTTAAGCTTTAATCCTTCGAACACTGAGGATGAATCCTGACCCCAGTGACTTCAACTGAGCCAGGATTTCACCCTGAAAGTACAGTATAAGCATCCTCTGCAGACAGCACCGTGGAGCTCAGAACAATTTATACTCATCCATAGCAGCATCACACAATAAATCGATTCTTATTGTTTGTGGAGGCCTGTACAGGGGTCCTTTGACCCACAAATGTCATGATTCTCTCAGCTAGAAGTTTATAGTTTATTTAATACACTTATTTGACAAACACCTCCATTTTGTCACCCTCCTGCAAACTCCAACCACCTTAATGACCAAACCTGACTGCAACCTTTCCAGACATGCACCCTGATTTGACCACCCCTATTCCAGCTCAACCCCCACAGTGGCCTGCTGTCATGGGACATGCAACAACCAAACACTCTTGCTACCTCTACCTACCTTACCATATCCCACCTCTTTCCTGCAATTCCCTCTGTACACACAAGCTCACATATCCTCCCTTCTATCTAAAGATCCTCTCCCACAACCTCCCCCATTCCTGTTCGGACAAGTCCCCTGACTTCAGGGACAATGTTGTTGAACCTTTCTGCTGTCCTCCCACCTACTTTCCAAACAATCCGTCAGTGCCTCCACCCAGTTACTTTTCCTCCTACAAACACCTGGACCAGCTATTCCACCTTCAGTTTAATGTATTAAAATTCTTTATGTCAATGGTAATCTCTCTTGCTACCCTGTTTATAGGTTAATCAACAGGCTTTGTGAAATATAGTGCCATTGAAATATGTCTGTGCTGTTTGGGAGCAGAGGTGTTGCTGAGTGGGTGTGTTGCTTGTTTCTTGGTTGCAGTCCATGTACACTGCCCTTCAACAGATCCACAAAGTTAACAATCCGTCAGCTTCGCTCTTGACTGCTCTGTAAACTGTATTAAAAATGGGAAGCTTTGTTCCTACATATTTTATTAAATTCAATTAAGAAATGAGGCCCTTTGTCATAGGCCTCACATGTCCCCCTTCATCTTCCTAGCAAAGTCTACTGGGATTACGTAAGAAAGCAACTATTTATTCTCTTGCACTGGAACCATTAAAGCTTTATGCTGCCCTTGATTTATCCCTTGTGCTAGTTAAGACACCAAAGGCTTCAAGACTCCTTTTGCCTGCAAAAGAGTAAGGTCAAATAACCATGCAAAGGGGTGACTTGTTTCTTTCTTAGCTAAACAATGTATCATCATCTAGTAATGCCGTGTACTGTGTGGATGACTTTGCAGGTTTGGCCAAAGGTTGCTAATAATAATAACAATAATAATAAACAGTGCATTTTTCCAGGTCACCTAACCACAGATATGATTATATTTATATCAGGGCTGCTGTTGAGAGCCTTGGTCATGGGGAAGAGGGCTAAAGTTTGGAGGAACCTAACTAAGACAGAAATAGAGTTGATCTAAGACTTAGCAGTATTAAGAGCTGCTGGCCTTGGGAAGTCCCAGTGTGCAGATGAGAAAGCTTTCAGAATTATTGACAAGACAGGATCATAGAATCATAGAATATCAGGGTTGGAAGGGACCCCAGAAGGTCATCTAGTCCAACCCCCTGCTCAAAGCAGGACCAATTCCCAGTTAAATCATCCCAGCCAGGGCTTTGTCAAGCCTGACCTTAAAAACCTCTAAGGAAGGAGATTCTACCACCTCCCTAGGTAACGCATTCCAGTGTTTCACCACCCTCTTAGTGAAAAAGTTTTTCCTAATATCCAATCTAAACCTCCCCCATTGCAACTTGAGACCATTACTCCTCGTTCTGTCATCTGCTACCATTGAGAACAGTCTAGAGCCATCCTCTTTGGAACCCCCTTTCAGGTAGTTGAAAGCAGCTATCAAATCCCCCCTCATTCTTCTCTTCTGCAGACTAAACAATCCCAGCTCCCTCAGCCTCTCTTCATAAGTCATGTGCTCTAGACCCCTAATCATTTTTGTTGCCCTTCGCTGGACTCTCTCCAATTTATCCACATCCTTCTTGTAGTGGGGGGCCCAAAACTGGACACAGTACTCCAGATGAGGCCTCACCAGTGTCGAATAGAGGGGAACGATCACATCCCTCGATCTGCTCGCTATGCCCCTACTTCAGATGCAACATATCTGAAGAGAACATGTAAACAAGGAAGGTTAAATAAATGAGTCTGACTTGTTCTTTCTCTCTGCCAAGAGTAGTGGCCTGCAAGTCAGTTTGAAATCTGTGCTTGCTTTGTGTCAAACACTAGCAACATTTACCAGCATCAATCACAACTAAAGTTCACTTATTTCCAGAAGTTTAACTTGAGATGCCAAGTTCCCTGAGGAATGAAGTGGCTGATTCAACTGAGGGATCTTTCCGGTAGCTCTAGAAGTTGCTAATATCGGTAACTCAAGGGTTGATTAATCCTGCCTTCTGCCCATACACAGTGTGGTAGGGGGAAAAGCCATGGGAAGCTTCTGCCCCACACAGCTCTGCATAAGCAGAATGGCAAGATCCCTCCTACAGGCCAGGACACTTTGAGTGCATGTCTGGTGAGTGCACCTGCACAGCTTCCACAAAGGATGTGGGATGGTTAGCTAGGCATGTCCAATCAGCTCTAGTGCACATGCTGCCATCAACAGCAAGCACTACACAGTGCTTCGGGCCAGAGGAGCAATAAGCAAATTGTTAAGCTATCCTGCTCTGGATCTACAAGCTGGCTTTTGCACTGGGTGTGCAGCCAGCTCCATTCTACCCCCAGGTACGGGTGAGATATTGTCCACCTGTAAATCTTTTAAAACAATGGCACCTATCGAAGAGGAAGAAACCGTTTTAAGATTTGGATCCATTGTACTGTTTGTCCTACTGCTCCAAACAGTATAATTCAAGCCTTGCAGAGAGTACTCTGACCCCTGCTCTGCTGGGGGCATTCACACATGCCTCTTTGCCTTTGTTCGGTGTTGCGTATTTGTGCTGGCATTTCCTGGAATCTGCTAGCGCTCACAGCTGGGGGAGCAGCATTTGTTTTCAAGTAATGAGAGGTGCAGAAGGATGCTGAAAAATAATTCTGGCATCATGGGATTTTAATTGATTTTTACCTAGCCACCTAATGTAGTTTATAAACTAGTATCTTTACACTCCTCATCAAAAAAAGAGGAAGAAGAATTCAGTTCACTCTGCTCCATCAGTAGAGAAACCTGCAAACATAGCTTGATAATTTCACTTGCTGTTTCAGTCTTCTAACGTTGTAAATCCCCTGCTAAGCAGTATGCCCCAAAGATGAACCAAGAAGGCTTGTATACTCCTAACAAGAGACAAGAATGTTTAATTTTCCTCACCAAGAGTTCCAGCTTTTGTTTTGGAATTTCTAATTCACTGATAAATCCCATCTGTCTCCTAGTAGGCATAACAAGAGATTTGTATGCACATGATGTAAACTTCTGGTGAGATACACTCTCAGGGTTAATCTACGCTAAATCGGGGACTTAGTAACACCCTTTTACAGCATAATTCTGATTTGTATTGTGGCCACAATTTAAATCTGTCCCCATAATCAAGGTAAAGCTCATTCAGATGGTCTGAGTCTTTAATTTGGTGATGCAGATAGACCCCATCCACAATATAGAGTTTAACAACATTATAACCAGGTCCCTGGGCTTGGCTACAGTAGTGATACAGATGGGACCTAACTAATTTAAAAAAAAATATGTTGAAAAGGTGCTACAAGTGAAATGTCATCCATGTAAATCACACTGGGACACTGAAAAGCCTCAGACAAGAAGCTACAGGTTATGAATAGGCCAAATGCTGTCAACCACATTCACAACTGAAGTGGGGAAAATTCCATTCTTCTGTTCTATCTCTCATGGATGAGTCCTTCATGCAATACTACATCTTGCTCCCCAAAAGGGCTAGGGATTTTGATGAAAGGTCAAGGTGTGGGCCCAGTCCCATGAGGTGCTATGTGCCAAAGTTAATGGGAGCAAAGGACACATGGCATTTCACAGGATCAGACCCGTTTATTTGCTCTTGGGATGAATGCCGATGATGTTTATTATCTGTGGGAAAACAAGTGTGACACAGTAGAATTAAAGCCTCCATTAAGACCAAGACAACAAGTATCTTACTCTTTTATCTTGGCTATCTATAAGGACAATCCTGCTTTTCTTCCTTAAAATACCTTGAGTGATACTCTAGAAAGCAAAGTGACAGTATACTCCATTTACTGCCATTTAAAGACAGAGCCATGACAATGAAGACAGCAGAAATCTTGTAATGCCATTTTGTCCATGGGAGGCAACACCAGTAGAGAACAAAATGGAGCTGAAGCATGGATAAACTTGTGAGATACAGGGTTAAGTTTTCACCTGGGAGCCAGCTGCTTACCCAATGTAATGGAAATATCACTGCTTTCTTACCAAAGAATAAGGCTTCGGGTGAGCTAAAGCATCGAACTGTGAAAAATGAACAATGAAAACAATGAAGTTGTCAGTTCTCTTACCAGGCTGCAAATAAATAACCAACCTGTCAAGCTGCCTGTTCTGCTGGACCATTAGTTTAAGACAAAGACATTCCAAGGTACAGGAGAATGACAGGTGATATATCACCCAAGTGATTTGAGTCTTTGATAAAAATCTGTTCAGAATGCGTTGATATGTATCTTTAAGCCCACATTATTTAGTGTCAGGCCTGATTAATATATGAACTTATGTATCGGTATGATATGAACAGTGTTTCATGAGTAGCCAATTTCTTACTGATTTCCCTTGAATTGGGTTATGTCTGAATTTTGCTCTGTATGATGCCTCCTTTGATGTGTTGTAATTGCATTTTATGGTCCTCTCTTTGCAGCCTGCCAGGGTGACAGTTATGGGGAAGGCTGCAGTCATGCTTGTAATTGTCACAATGGAGCGCGCTGTGATCATGTAACTGGGATGTGTATTTGCGCAGCAGGATGGAGAGGAGCTACCTGCCAGCAAGGTGCAGTGAGAACTTAACTTCTGTTGCAAGAAGATGACAGAAGGGGAAAACAAAACTTCTTACTTAGGGATTTTCATTAGTATTTCAATTGCCGGCTTTGTACATTGCTTTATCAAATGGCTTTTAATCAAAAGAAGATAAATAGAAATATTATCACAACCCACTGGCTGATGTCTGCCCAGTTGGTCAGGGACTTAGCCACACAAACCCTATTTGTGGAAGTTCTGTATGTTTTTTGCAGAATATCTTAAAGTTAATTTCCAGTATAGGTATTCACTGTAACCTACCTTAAGCAAAGGGACAGACAAATATTGGTCTTTTAGAAACTGATTTATGCTTACAGCAATTCATACAGGTGATTGCTGAATAAGGGTGGTCTTTGGTACAGGCTTTACTGTATGTTAATTAAACATATGTACAAATGGGCCACACAGTCTGTAAAAAATAATGTTCTAATTGAGGGACAGAACCATTTTAAGTTCAGGGTGTCCTATATCTACTAATATTTATTAAGTGTGTGGGCAGCTAGGAGAAGTCCGCACATACATTATTATACAGTATTTTTATTTATTATTTATATTATCATAGTACTTAGGCCTGGACCAGGACCCCATTGTCTAAGCTACCATACAAGCACAAAACAGTGGAAGCTGAAACCCCCAGGAGTGCAAAGTGAAGGGGTACAGCAGAGAGTTCCAGAGAATAGCTGATTTGACTAAGAGGGATAAAATGTCCCAGAATGTAGTAAGACAGAAAACCTGCCATCTTTGAAAATTAAAATGAAATAAAAAATAATCCAGGCAACATCAAATATTTATCCAGTTTACCCCCTTTGGACCTATTTCAATTTAAAAACAGAAGGTTTGGATTGTCTAGATAAGTGATCCAGAACCAGCAATGTAGGCTGTGCTCTCATCCCAGCATAGCAGTTATCCTCTTACAAATCGCTAGTTTGTGGTTGCTCTATACACAATAAGCTAAATCTAGGATTGAATGTCATCACTGGGAGCTTCGCCAGTCACTTTGGAATTGCTAATTGAACAAATCTGCAGTAAAATGGTAGCTATTTGTATTTTAGGGAAGTCTGAAAGCCCCTTTTAAAATCTAAGGACAAAAGGACTTGCTTATGATTTCCATGGGGGAGGGGAGTATAGACACACAAGTCTTTCCCTTATACTGATGGGTACAGTATTGGCTGAAATGTGAAGTTTCTCTTAAGGAAATAGCTTCAAATAGTAGAGGGGTTTTGGTTGATTTTGTTTTGTTTTAATTAACTGTAAATCAACCACTTTTTCAGTCAGAAGGACCCTAAATCAAACTACATATTTTCAGACACAAACAATTCCTTTCTATTATGGTGCATTGTGGATTCTTCTGTGTGTTTGGTTTCTCTGATAATTTGATCATCAGGGGAGACGGGGGCGGGGAGGAAAGGGAATGTTGGGTATGTGTCCTCCTCTAGTGACTGTTCCGTTTGGTGGCCTAGAACCTACTACTGCTAGCAATTTATGGAGTTATCACTTTAGCACTTAAAGTACAAGCCTCTGCCCTTTGAGCTAAAGTTCCCACGTTCTAGTTCCAGTACCCATAGTGGGGAATTCATTATATGAATTTCTTTAAATTAAAAATAGGCAAGCTATAAAATATCATCAGCCTGCTGTGGATTGAAAGATGTAATAATTATAAAATTGTGTATCGTACAAAGTTAACCATTAAAAAGTGGAACCAGTACATAGCCTCCTATTTGTTGCGAAAGCTGTGAAGAATCAAGCTCTTGGTATCATAGGTGAGGATGGAGATCATTGTTTTGGGATACAATTAAGCACTTTCTTCACTTATCACTAAACAAACTTCATTGTAAACCCTTTGATTGCTGTCCTCAAAGTGGCCTGTGGCTAAGACACTATATTAATAAACTTCAGCTGTTACTAAATGTCAGCTATTGCTGTCCACTATGTTCTGAAGGGGCCTGATTCTGCTCCCAACCAGTTTTACATTAATGTAATTCCATTGGTTGCAACAGAGTTACTCCTGATTTATTCCAGTGTAAATCAGAGTGGAGTCAGGCTCTGTAGGTCAGATCCAAACCTGATTTACATCACTTGCACAATCAGTCAGATTGGTGCAAGACAAGGTAGAGTTAAGTTCTATGTATTTAATTTGCACTATCCTACTTCGAATGCATTGCTTTCCTGTACCGTAAATAGTTTGCTTGCTTTAGTTTGTTAGCTGTTTTGTATTCTGAATGTTGCACAAAATTCCTAATTGAATTGACATTTACAGTATACATTGTAGGGGGAAGGAATATAGGGTATTATAACTGTCAACATTAGTAAAATTTCTGCACAGATATAGTCCGTATAGACATGGCTTCTTATTCTTGTAGTTTGTGTGCATTTTTAATAAGAGTTTTCTGCTGTTGAGGAGGATGAAAGTCTCAGGGAAGGAGGACATCCAACTGGAGCAGAGGGAAATGATCCCATAGTTGGGACCCTCCTTCAAGATGATGATGTGGTATCCTCTTGCACTGAGGATACCTCTCCAGGGGAGGGAACTCCAGTTATTAGGAAGAGACAGGTATTAGTAAGGGGTGAGTCGATCATTAGAAGCATAGATAGCTGGGTTTGCAATGACTTGCCTGCCTGGTGTGAAGGTGGCGGATCTCTCGAGACATCTAGATAGACTTATGTGTAATGCTGGGGAGGAGCCGGTGGTCGTGGTACATGTAGGTACCAACGACATAGGGAAGGATAGAAGGGAGGTCCTGGAGGCCAAATTTAGGCTGCCAGGTAAGAGATTGAAGTCCAGGACCTCCATGGTAGCATTCTCTGAAATGCTTCCAGTTCCCGGCGCAGGACCAGTTAGACAGGCAGAACTGCAGGGTCTCAATGCATTGATGAGACAATGGTGGTATAGGGAGGAAGGGTTTAGATTTAATAAGAACTGGGGAAACCTTTGGGAAAGGGGGAGCCTATACAGGAAGGATGGGCTCCACCTAAACCAAAATGGAACTAGATTACTGGCACTTAAAATTAAAAAGGTCATAGAGCAGTTTTTAAACTAAGGGCAGGGGGAAAGCCGACAGGTGCGGAGGAGCATATGGTTTGAACAGAGACATCCCTTAGGGGAGGATCTATTAATGGAGGTTCTCTATGTCCTGGTAAGGAGGAGAGGATGGAAGATAATAAAACAAATGTAGGATTTGATGACAAACAGTCAAAAGAAAAAAAAGTCCCATTCAATTACATCATGTAATGGCAGACAGCTAAAAAGTGACAAGTTTTTAAAGTGCTTATATAGCAATGCTAGAAGTCTAAATAATAAGATGGGTGAACTAGAGTGCCTCCTATTAAATGAAGATATTGATATAATAGCTATAACAAAAACTTGGTGGAATGAGGATAATCAATGGGACACAGTAATACCAGGGTACAAAAATACAGAACAGGCCGTGCTGGTGTGGGAGTGGCACTATAAAAGAAAGTGTAGAATCAAAAATCTTAAATGAACCAAACTGTACCATAGAATCTCTATGGATAGTAATTTCATGCTCGAATAAGAATATAGCAGTAGGGTATATGACCGACCACCTGACCAGGATGGTGATAGTGACTGTGAAATGCTCAGGGAAATTAGAGAGGCTATTAAAATAAAAAACTCAATAATAATGGGGGATTTCAACTATCCCCGTATTGACTGGGTACATGTCACCTCAGGACGGGATGCAGAGATAAAGTTCTTCTTGGAGCAGCTAGTTCTGGAACCCATAAGAGGAGAGACAATTCTTGATTTAGTCCTAAGTGGAGCACAGGATCTGGTCCAAGAGGTGAATATAGCTGGACCGCTTGGTAATAGTGACCATAATACAATTTAATTGAACATCTCTGTGGTGGGGAAAACACCACAGCAGCCCAACACTGTAGCATTAAATTTCAGAAAAGGGACCTACACAAAAATGAGGAGGTTAATTAACAAGCTGCATGGAAACTTCTTTAAGATGCCATAATAGAGGCTCAACTCAAATTAAAAAACATAGTAAGAGAACCAAAAAAGAGACACTGTGGCTAAACAACGAAGTAAAAGAAGCAGTGAGAGGCAAAAAGGCAAGTTTTAAAAAGTGAAAGTTAAATCCTAGTGAGGAAAATAGAAAGGAGCATAAACTCTGGCAAATGAAGTGTAAAAATACAATTAGGAAGGCCAAAAAAGAATTTGAAGAACAGCTAGCCAAATACTTAAAAAGTAATAGCAAAAAAACGTTAAGTACATCAGAAGCAGGAAGCCTGCTGAACAATCAGCGGGGCTTCTGGACGATCGAGATGCTAAAGGAGCACTCAAGGACGGTAAGGCCATTGCGGAGAAACTAAATGAATTCTTTGCATCAGTCTCCACGGCTGAGGATGTGAGGGAGATTCACAAACCTGAGCCATTCTTTTTAAGTGATAAATCTGAAGAACAGTCCCAGATTGAGGTATCATTAGAGGAGGATTTGGAGCAAACTGATAAACTAAACAGTAATAACTCACCAGGACCAGATGGTATTCACCCAATAGTTCTGAAGGAACTCAAATGTGAAACTGTAGAACTACTAACTGTAGTCTGTAACCTATCATTTAAATCAGCTTCTGTACCAAATGATTGGAGGATAGCTAATGTGACACCAATTTTTAAAAAGGGCTCCAGAGGTGATCCTGGCAGTTACAGGCTGGTAAGCCTGACTTCAGTACCGGGCAAACTGGTTGAAACTATAGTAAAGAACAAAATTGTCAGACACATCGATGAACATAATTTGTTAAGGAAGAGTCCACATGGTTTTTGTAAAGGGTAATCATGCCTCACCAATCTACTAGAATTCTTTGAGGGGGTCAACAAGCCTGTGGACAAAGGGGATCCAGTGGATATAGTGTATTTAGATTTTCAGAAAGCCTTTGACAGGGTCCCTCACCAAAGGCTCTTAAGCAAAGTAAGCTGCCAGGAGATAAGAGGGAAGGTCCTCTCATGGATTGGTGACTGGTTAAAAGATAGGAAACAAAGGGTAGAAATAAATGGTCAGTTTTCAGAATGGAGAAAGGTAAATAATGGTATCCCCCAGGGGTCTGTACTGGGACCAGTCCTATTCAACATATTCATAAATGATATGGAAAAAGGGGTAAACAGTGAAGTGGCAAAATTTGCAGATGATACAAAACTACTCAAGATAGTTAAGTCCCAAGCAGACTGCAAAGAGCTACAAAAGGATCTCCCAAAACTGGGTGACTGGGCAACAAATGGCAGATGAAATTCAATGTTGATAAATGCAAAGTAATGCACAGTGGAAAACATAATTCCAACTATACATATAAAATGATGGGGTCTAAATTAGCTATTACCACTTAAGAAAGAGATCTTGGAGTCATTGTGGATAGTTCTCTGAAAATATCCACTCAATGTGCAGTGGCAGTCAAAAAAGCAAACAGAATGTTGGAATCATTAAGAAAGGGATAGATAGTAAGACAGAAAATATCATACTGCCTCTATATAAATCCATAGTACACCCACATCTTGAATTCTGTGTCCAGATGTGGTCGCCCCATCTCAAAAAAGATATATTGGAATTTGAAAAGGTTCAGAAAAGGGCAACAAAAATTATTAGGGGTATGGAACGGCTTCTGTATGAGGAGAGATTAATAAGACTGGAACTTTTCAGCTTGGAAAAGAGATGACTAAGGGGGGGAATAGGATTGAGGTCTATAAAATCATGACTGATGTGGAGAAAGTAAATAAGGAAGTTTTATTTACTCCTCATAACATAAGAACTAAGGTCACCAAATGAAATTAATAGGCAACAGGTTTAAAACAAACAAAAGGAAGTATTTCTTCACGCAATGCATACTCAACCTGTGAAACTCTTTGCCAGAGGATGTTTTGAAGGCCAAGATTATAACAGGGTTCAAAAAAGAACTGGATAAATTCGTGGAGGATAGGTCCATCAACGGTTTATTAGCTAGGATGGGCAGGGATGGTGTCCCTAGCCTCTGTTTGCCAGAAGCTGGGAATGGGCGTCAGAGAATGGATCACTTGATGATTACCTGTTCTGTTCATTCCTTCGGGGGCACATGGCATTGGCCACTGTCGGAAGAGAGGATACTGGGCTAGATGGACTTTTGGTCTGACCCAATATGGCCATTCTTATGTTAAATTTTGTTTACAGCTTGTCCTTCTGGTTTATATGGCATGAACTGTTTACAGCACTGCATCTGTCGCAATCAGGCTGTATGTGATCAGGTAACTGGACAATGCATTTGTCCCAAAGGCTGGACTGGAATAGCCTGTGAACTTGGTGAGTTCCATCATGTTCTCCATTTGCTTTGACTGGACCTTTCATTCACTTATGATTCTGACAAAATTCTGCCCTGATTGATTTCAGAGTGTGAGGATGGGAAGTATGGAGAGAGCTGTGAGCAGAACTGTAGCTGTGGCAATGGTGGAATTTGTGACCGACATTCAGGGAAATGCAACTGCCATCCAGGATGGATTGGGGACCAGTGCAATGTTGGTAGGAAGGCTAATTTCTTTGATTTGACTGATTGTAAATCTCGATTCTATAAAAAGCATCTTATTAATTAATGTTTCCTGTATTTTGTTAATCATTCTATAGCTGTGGCTGCCCATTTCAACTCCCAAGGGTCTCTCTTTCACTTGCATTGACTCCTTTGTCTGGAACTTTAGCTCTTTCTCCCTCCAGGACATTGAGTCACTTTCTGTCCTTCAATTTGATCTTAATACTTTCATTCTGAAGAGCACTAGAGATAGCTAGTGGCTAGAAAGGAAGAATGGTGCAATGGTTAAGGTGCTAGCTTGGGATTGGGAGACCTCAATTCAATTCCCTGTCCTGCCACAGATTCCCTGTATGACCTTAGGCAAGTCACTTAATCTCTCTGCTCAAAAGAAAAATGGGACACTTCCCTATCTCACGGGGTGATATGAGGATAAATATATTAAAGCCTGTGAGGTGCTCAGATACTATAATAATGTGGGCCATATAAGTACCTTAGAAAAACAGAATTTAGGACTAAGTGTCCAGAAACTTGGGATCTGTTTCAAGTTGTGCCACTGACTTGCTGTCTGATCTTGTCAAAGTCACAAGTGGACTGTTTTTTCTACACGTGCTGAGAAGCCACAAGTTTCATTTGTTAGTGAAAGTCATAGGAATCTTTGAAATACTGGCCTTTCACTTCCTCATGCTTCAGTTTCCCATTAGCAACCTTGTAAAGTCCTTTGAGATGATAAGTATTGTCTAGGCACAATTTACTATCATTATTAACACAGTATGTTGTTGTTCAGTGTGTATTGTATTGCCATCACTATACAATCCATTGTGATCTTTAGGATTTCAGATTACTGCCACTTTGCAAACTTTCCTGTGCATAGTCATTAGCATTCAGGACTGAGTATAACAATTTTAAATATGCTAAATATACTCTCATCAGATTATAAATTCAGTGCTTGTATCATCTATTCATCATCCCAAACTCTCCCAGAAGATAAATATTAGCTTATTTGTCAGTGGCTGATGGCTTTCACATCAGCTTTCTGTAGACCAGAAGGAACCATTATTCTGCTTATCTAATTTTCCTCTCAGCCTGTCCATCTGGATTCTTTGGGCAGCAGTGTGAGGAACGGTGTGACTGTGAACACAGCTCTTCCTGCCACCATCAGAGTGGAGTGTGTCACTGTGAAAAAGGATGGCGAGGAAAACGATGTGACAAACGTGAGTTTCTGCTGAGAGTAAAACCCAGACATCTACAGAGTACTGTGTCTGCTCCATTAAGGCCCTGATCCTGCAATAGCATCATTAAGCCCTGGCATGATCCCACTGAAATCAATGAGGGCACTCAGCACTTCACAGAATTAAGCCTTAAGAAGTACTTTTTGGTAGGCTGTGGTAGTTTTCTTCTTCTCCACAGGTCAAACTGGAGTTGCCCGTTAGCAGATTGTCCTCATGATGATGATCAACATTGTGTCCCTTCAATTTCTTTCATGTCATTTGCTGTCAGTCTCTAGTCCTTTCAGACCTGTACCTTTCATGACACATGCAGTTTTTCATTAAAATAAAATAAATTTTTAAATGTCACATTGAAAAATTTCTCTAGTGTCCCCAGAGAAAATGACAAAATTCGGACATCAGGTGCTGTAAAACCCAAAATTTTTATCTTGCAAAAGCAAGAAGTATTCAAAGTATAATTAAGATCCGACTTGGTGACTTTATATTTTTACTTGTAGTTCTTGATGACAATGTCACATGAAGTTTTCTTCTGTGCAGCATAAGGAGGTTCACATTAAAGGGAAAGATCATGGGTGAAATCCTGGCCCCCTTGAAGTCAATGGGGTTCTTGTCATTGATTTCAAAGGGCCAGGATTTCACAGATTGTGAGTTGGAATTCATCTCCTACCTCTGGAACTAATGTAACATTTGAACAACAGAAATAAATGGTCATTAATTTCTTAATGGGGGAGGTAGTCTTCTTGGAAGCACCAGTATTCTTCATATATATTTGCTGGCTAAAGCATGAAATAATGGGCTTCCCTTGCAGTCAGGGGCTGAACTTGGTCTTTAGGTTCTTCTGAGCCCTTCTGCGATCTGTTCTAATGAAAACTGGTTTGGTTATTCCAGCCTGCTTGCCTGGCTACTATGGCAATTACTGCACCAAGCGTTGCAACTGCCCTTCAGGTACCCCTTGTCACCATGTGAATGGAGAGTGTGGCTGCCCTCAAGGATTCACTGGCTATGGCTGTGAAAAAAGTAAGTTGTTATACAAGCATGTGACTAATTGCCCCTTGAAAAAAATCTGCAGGGGATTGATTCATTTATTAAATAATTGAACAGCTGATTTAATCAACCTCTGAAGGAGTAAGGACTGCTAGAACACTGCATTAATAAAAGTGGACTAGAGCTTGAAAGCTGAATATAGATTTTTCTGCTTGCAGATTGCAAGAGCAAGCAGGGGGACAAAATTCAACAAAGCTGGCCCAGGGAAGTGTCCAGTCCACCTGAGGATTCTATCCCTCCAGAGGGCAGGCAGTATTTCCACCTCTGCCATTCATTGGTGTTCTTTGGGAGAACAGCTTCTGTTCTTGGCTGCCGGAGCTCCAGAAAATTATATTTTTATTATAATTATTATTTATTATTGTCAGTGGCAAGAACCACATCCATTCTGGGGTTATCTTTAAAGACAAACTGGATTTATTTTGTGCTCCAAGCTCTATGATTCCTATTTTGCTTTTCCTTAATGCAAAATTTCAGAAACCTGTTGTCTGAGCATAAATTTTACTATCGAAAAGATCTGATTATTGAAATTTTAATCCGATCCCTATCTGATCTGTGAGACTGTGAGCTTTTGGGGCAGGGACTGCCTGTTTCTTGTGTGTGTGTACAGTGTGTAACACAATGGGCTGTTAACCCCAATCAGTGGCACTAGGTGCTAAGTAATAAAAATAATGATAAATAACTATAACAACCACCACAGCTTTATTCAAGTTGATTTTGCTGTACCAGTTTGTCACCTGAGAATTTGGCCTGATATTTCTACGAAGGTGCTCAGATGGTATGGTGCGCACTAATATAAGAACCTAGATCTAAACAGTCAGAAAAATGTAGGCAGCATGGCTGACAAGTGACAAAATGCAACATGTACAAATGTTTCTGCTAAAGCAACCTTGAAAGTTTAAACTATTTACACAAGGGAAAATGTCTTTATCCATACATGTGGTCCCTCTTGAGTTATACTATTATTTTAGTCGATTTTACCTGACATCACACTATGATTTTCTTTAGTGACAAGAAAATTGCGGCTGGCCCTTGGCAGTTGGGCATAAATTGACTGCACAAAACAAAATCAAACAGCAAAGTAATCCCCAAGTAAATTTAATAAAACCAGAGTCCCAGAGGGCAGCATACTTCTGTAGGCAGTAGTTTTATTTAATAAATTTTAGCCTGCTCTTTGTTTGAGTGCTATATTTACCAAGACAAATTTAATTCATTGGTTTACATTTCCTCTTCCCTCAGCTTGTCCAGCAGGCACATATGGTAAGAACTGTAACCAACTGTGTCAGTGCTCTGCAGAGAATGAGGAATGTCACCCAGCGACAGGCAAATGTACCTGCCTACCGGGTTATTATGGAATCCACTGTGACCTTAGTATGTATAGTTCTTGCTTCATTCCGATTTTTTTAAAAAGTAGTTGACGGGAAGCCTAATTCTTTGGGGCCAGATTCTGAAACACCTATTCATATTTAGTAATACCTGCAGCCTGGAATGAGTCTACTCCAGGTATAAAGTCCTTCTCTCTGAGAGTAAGAGGAGTCAAATTTGGCCCTTAATTATTGTAAGACTTTTTTTTTTGCTGGGATCAGGAGTTTTTTCTAGAGACAAATGTTTCACAATTTTCTGAAGTCATTTTTACTCCAGACCCTTCTGTGAAATGTGACATGAATACACATCCACCTCTAACCTGCAGCAACACATGTGTATTGTGTAGCTCTCGCCTCTCAAAATACCGAAGCCAGAGTGCTTCCCGAAAGCTCTGAGTGCTAAACTAAGGACAAATGGTTATTATAAAACAGGCTGCAATTGGCAATATATCTAAAGTGATTCATAAAGTCAGTTAAGTTGCACGGTCTTCTGAGGAACAATCAAATTAAACAGATTGTTATGGATTGGAAAAGGGTGACTAGCTTAAAAGACAAAATGCCAATTCGCTGAGCATTCCATCATAAAAAAATATATTCCCAGACCCACATGTCTCAGACTGATATTCTAGACAACAGTAAAGTAGCTTGTGGAGGAATGTGATGACTGATAGGAAACATGCAGTGAAGTGACTAAAAAGGAGACAGTTAATCACCTTTTTGGTTACAGCTTTAATTTTGTTTTTAGTCTTCATGGTGTGTAATGTCCTCTTATAAAAAGGAAAATAAAGCATCTTCGCTCTTCAAGCTCAGGTCTTTCTCTCTTTGGAAAACCTTTTTCCCCCTTTCTCTCTGTTTCTTCAGAATCCTGAATGGCTCCTTTTGGTTTGCTTCCCTTTTTGGCAGCAGTTTCAGTGCTGATGTCAGCAGCCATGTGTGCAAGTCCAGGAACAGTTAAACACTGTGCTTCACTCCTGGAGTAGAAACAGATTAGGGGAACTCATACTGTCATAATGTTATCACGGGTTGTATTTAAAAAGAAATAGAAATGCAGTGTCTGATTCTCCCCCTATTTACATCAGCTGTACACCAGTGTAACTCCACTGTCTTCTGATTTAGACTAGTGTAAATGAGATCAGACTCAGGCCCTTGAAATCTGAAGTACATCTCCCACAAGATTAATAAATGTTCAGATGAAGTAACATTTTGGGCTTTAGTTACTTGACCGTGTCTTTTTAAATATATTGATATATAGCATAATAAGCCAGATCATAGTATCTTAGCTTTTATTAGTCATTCTATAGATGTACAAGGGCCAAACATAGGCAAACTCCCATTCATTTCAGTGGCGCTTCCCAGAGTAAAAATTGAGTAAGAACCTCTGGACTGGGCCTTGGAATAAGAAAATTAAGACAGTAAAAGTTGCACCATTGCCATGATTTAAAGGAAGAAGTTACAGGGTAAAATCCTAGCCTCGCTGAAGTCGATGAGATCTTTGGCATTGACTTCAGTCGGCCCAGGACTTCATCCAAAGTGTATAAGGCTTGTGCCTTTCTGGTGCTGAGTGCCCTCATAGGAACTGAAGTTGCACAATATCTTACAGAGCAGATTTTCAATGAATAGATTTTGTTTTGTTTAATTTTCTGCCTAGAGAAATAAGAGGATCACTGGGATATACAGATTCATATGGAAAAAATGATTGTATTGCATCTAAATTTTGCTTCTGTTTTATACTCTTGCTCAGTAGCTTTCACCAATCAGTGGCAAGTTGTCGGAGTATAACCAGATGATTTTAAAGTTAGTGTGTGTTTCGTTGTGGGGATCTGTGCTGCAAGAGATCGAGGGCCTGATTCTGATCTAATACCACCTTTGCACTGGGATAGCACCATTACTTTGGTAGAAATACTCCTGCTTCAAACTGCTGTAGCTGAGAAGAGAATCAGGCCTGTTCTATCCCATGCTGAAGAAGCTTTCAGTATGCTATTGAAACTGGGCGCAGTGTAGGAAGCCGCTCCCAAAGAAGTCAAGTTGGCCTTAGTCCAGTCAACATGTGGTTGGATACTGCTGGAAACAGTTTCTGGCAACAACGGCTGTACTTATAATACTGTGAAAAAAGGTTCAAGAAAATATCCATAAAAGGTGCAACTGGCTGGGAAACTGGGGTTCCAGGAGCCAAGAGCAATTGGACTTCCATGTTCTCAAGTTTGGAGTACAGAATTGAAATAGTCTTTTGGCAAGGTACAGAGGAAGCAGGTAAACGAGCAATACGAATCCCATCTGTTAGCCATAACTCTGTGGATGGGCAAGTCTGCCTGAGTGTGGTAAAATTAGAAAAAAAAAACTAATGGCTCTAGTGGATAGAAAAAAAACACTGCCACTCTGTGTTGTTTACAGATGTATTTGAGCCTGGTGAACTTTCAGCTGGGAAGACCAACTTCATCAGCTCCAACTACTAATGATCAACCTTAAAGCTGTAGGTAATGGGACACTTCAAGGGTATGTCTGTATTGCATCTGGAAGCGAGCCACCCAGCTTGGGTCCACAGAGTTGTGTCACTGGGGCTCTCACAAGCACACTAAAAGTAGCTGTGTGGTCGTTACAGCTTGGGCTGGCGCTTGAGCTTTCAAGCTCCAGGCTTGAGATCCTGAGTTCCAGCCTGGCCCACAACATCTACACAGCTAGTGCAAGGCCTGCTAGCACAAGTCAGTGGACTCGGGCTGGGATGCTAACTCTCAGATGCAACGAAGACTTCCCCAAAAGATGCAATTAATATTGGTAAGGAAAGCCCTAGTATATACTGTTGGTACAAAAGAATCTAGAAACATGAATTCTGGATTAACTCAGGATTTAGGATTAGAATAAGGAATTTAGATCATGGCAAAACTAACCCAAGACAGAAGGAAGAGATCAGGAAATGATTTAGAAATCTGGCTGCTGTTCTTGCAGTTCTCAGAAAAGCATAACTCTGATGTACAGGAAGCTGTTAAATTAGAAAATGTCTTTATTAGATAACTGGTGGTTATAAACTAAACTTCTTTGTGGATGCATAGCCTACTTAAATGGCAGGATTCTGTGTAAATTGCCCTGGCTGTCTGCATATAAGCCTCTTGGAAAGTAGTAACAGATGAGAACAACTTGCTGATAATTATGTTGAATGTTGAAGCAGATGTGTTTTCACGGCTTGTGTTGCTCCCTGTTGAACTGAAATAAATAAGAAGTTAAAAGGATAAGTACATTGGGAAGGGAAGAATTACACGTATTACTGGAACCACGTCCAGTCATGGAAGAAACCTTGTCAGCCTGAACTGAGAAACAATTCTGAAACCTCTGCCAGAGAGGAGAAAAAGTACTTAGGTGAGTGAAGCAGAATAAAAAGGGAAAAAGCCAAACAAAGACCAAAAGGAAGTAGGGAAGCCACCGAAAAAGAGGTTAAATGAAATCATTATACTGAAGATGTCTCCTTGACACTGTTTCTTAGTGGATATTGAAAGAACATTATAGGGGGTCTCTCTCCAACAGCAGGAATTTACATTTCACTGTGTACATGAAGTTGCAAAATTTATTCTGTAAAATCTGCAGTATGTGTGTGAGTTTGTGTTATCATACCCCCGTAGGGAGAGATGTTGATTTAACTCTCAGATTTGCTCTTCCAGTGGATGGGGGAAGCGATGTATTGAGTAAAAAGGACCCATGGAACAAAAGAGAATCTATATTCTGTAAATACATATGTCCATTTAGTACAGTTAATCTGGTATCCGTGGGTAGCAGCCAACAGCCAATGTTATTTTTAAAAGACATCCCGATTGCATTCGCTGTTCTGAGGTGCTGTATAGATCAGTTCAGAGGAGGCAAGGATTTCTTCTCCATCCACACAAATCATGATTTTATACACTGAAGAAAGAGAGTGAATTATTAACATCCATAAATTCCTACAGTACAAAGTATGAAGAGACACGTGGCTAGAAATTGGCCACATATATACTCCGGTGGGATTTCCAGTATGGCCACAGGCTTTCCTTTTTTAGAGTGAGAGAAAGTGAATGTCATTTCCAGCAATGAGTGTCAGTGTGAATTGTCTTGGTAAATGGTTTGCCTTAGAAAGGGCTGTACTGCCATCCTCAGCACAGCTGACATAGAAAGGCGTTCACGCTTCTGATGATCTAGAAATTGCTACCATACACTGAGGAAAAGGGGACACACTATGTGCCTCCAGAGGCCAACAGTTCCAGAACTGGTCTAAAGTACAAGCACCAGAGGGCTGTTGCTAACAGCTGGGCTTAGCTCCTAGAATCATATGATTACAGCAGAATCTGAGCTTTCACCTAAGTAAGCCACAGTTGTGGAGAAAAGTTTGAAAATGTAACCTGAGTGTATCTGATGCCTGAGCCTGCAGACAGCCTGAAACAGCTTTGAGAGGGGCAAACTGCCCCATGTATCTCAATGGGATATTAACTCCAAGACCCACTGCTCTGAGGGGACCTGCCAACACCACCCCTGCAGAGAACTCCATGGGTATGGCGGGGGAAGAGTGCAGCGGGCTCCCCCACCCAAGTGATACACCCTTCCTGCCACTACTCTGTCCATGGGCAGAGGGCATCACATGGCTGTCTCTGCAGCTCCCAAGGGGTGGGGGTGGGGGCTAGCTACTGTACCTGGCAAGGAAAAGGGGATCCCATGCCACTTCGTCTGATTCTCTCCAAGTGGTGAATTGGGACCAGCGTGGGGCCCCATTGTCATGGTGTGCCTAGAGCGCTGGGTTGCCTTAATCCAGCCCTGAACATTAGGAAAATCTATTTAATACTCTGATGCGTCGATAAACATTTGATTCTTGATTCTCCCCCACTTGTTTTATAAGAATGTAATTTCATGGGAGTTCCTCCTGACTGACAGTGGGGTAAATGAGATCAGAATCAGGCCCTAGCACTGGAGCCTTGAAATAGCGTACAATAACCAGTTGTGTTTTGGGGAAATGGCTTTGTCCATTACCATTGAATGTATCAGGGAAATGAGGAAACATGAAATGTCAGTCTCTATCTAGATAAATGCAAATTTGGAGAGAATGGATATCTGCCTAGCATTGTCCATAATAAACTGCTCTTCAAAAAGAAGACATCTGAAGCAAGGCACATGCATACAATGCCACCTGAAAAGCCTATTTAAATCTACGTCAGACAAATTATTCATGGACAGCTTATGAATATATATGAATGGCACTGGTACTCCAGCCAAGGCCACTTTGTTTGGGTTATTACAGGATAAGGTCTCCCTTTAAGAAAAAGAATTCCCAGTTTTGCATTTGTACGTGTAACTCGTGAGTCTATGGAAATCCCCCATGTCCTCTTCTCTGAAACACTTGCACGGTCTTCCATTCACAGGCCAGGATTACAGCTCACATTACAGTGAAAAATGCAGTTTGGAGAAAACCAACATAGATTAAAGTGACTTTCTGCTGCTTCAATTTAAAAAAAAAAAAGCCTGCAAGTTAGGATTGGTTTTATAAGAACAAATAATTAGACTAGAAATAGAGGTTGAAAACAAAATTTAGGTGTAAGGTAACAAAGTGATCTTGCTATGAAACTGTATGGTCACACAAGTAGTATTTCCTAATTGCTTTTTTTCCTGTTTTAAAACAGAATGTCCACAAGGTACCTATGGTCCATACTGCCAAAGGGCATGTAAATGCGTTAATGGAGGCCACTGTGATACTATGACAGGGACCTGTGATTGTCCTCCTGGCTTCATTGGAGCTGACTGTAGTAAAAGTAAGAGTTCATTAAAAATTAAAGGGGTAATTTAAATCTATATACTGACAAGAGAGCAAAATAAGCATTAATTGAAAATAGTGAAGATAAACAGTAGTTTATTAGTATATAAACAACAGGCAGATCCTGACCAACCCTTCACTCAATAGCAAATCGAGATTCCAGCTTTGTGAAAAATTCTCTTTCAATGCATTTTCTCTTCCTTATGAGAGTGTGAAGCGGCACGATTGACCCAGGGTTGCAGCCTCTGTGTCCAGTTTCTTCATGAGCAAGATCAAAATGGGAGAGGAGGTCAAACTCCTCCTTTTTTGCCCCAAATCTGCTTATTGAGGTACTCACCTATGTAGAATAGGGATATATTTTTTTTTTGGTCTTTTATCATTCTTCTGTGTGAGCTCATTCAAGAGTGTAGTCATTGTCTGATTTCACCCACATAGCTGTTGCTGGGGCATTAGATGTTCTGGATGAGGTACACCACATGTTGCAATAAGCATGTGTAGGATCGCTGGATCTTGAAAGGTTGTGGAGGGTATTTATCACTGTAGCAATGGAGATGTTTGGAGGTTTAGAATCTGTTTTTCTGGCAGGATCTAGTGCCACTTTGAGTTGGTGTGGCCTGGTCTGTGAAGAGCTTACTTCTGATGATGAGCTTGGTGAGACTAGAGGGTGAGACCACCCCCATTTGAAGGCCAGAAGAGAGGGTTGGGGAAAGATGTCTGTGGGTTGTAGTTGATAAATGATACCCCATATGAGTTCCAGTGTGGGGTGGTAGACGACAACTAGGGGTGTTTAGATGATGGGGTTTTTTCACCTGTATTGAAGCAGGATTTTCTCAGGCTTCATGTGGATGAGCACTTATAGAAAAAGTTTGTTTGAAGCCAGTGAGCCTACTCATGTGAATAAATGCTCATGAGGATGAGAAAGACCTCCACATTCTGGCCCTTGAAGTTTTGCACTGGCACCCTCATAAAAACTGAGTGACTAGAAGGTAATTAAGTCTTCAGTACATCCCATCTAACCGTGGCAATCTAGTTTACCATTCATAATTTATGACTCTAATGCTAATAAAAAATTACTGCCTTGTTAGCTTTTTCAATTACTTTTTGCAGTTCACTATAACTTTTTTTACAAAACTTAACACTTCACCGTATTTTTGATAATCTGAACTGTTGCTGGTCAATAAATGAAACATCAGTGTTATGGGAATGAGGAAATCTTTACTTTAAAGCGGGACCACCATTTAATACTCTAGTGGAGCTTGGTTCCACTTTCATTAGGAAGCTTCATTGTTTTCACAGTAATGTTTGGTAGAAGATTCCTAATGTCAAGTAAAATTTCAGAGGAAAAACGTAAGCAAATACTTGGACACTTTTCTTTTTGTGAAACTGATTTCTTCAGATTCAAAACCAAGCTGAATGCAGATTAGAGGAGTCTGCTTGATTAAAAGGAAGGGCCTTACATTACAAAAAGAAACACAGGTCTGGACAGCTGGCATGTTTAATGAGAAAAGTTCATGTTTCCTCTAGTTTGTCCTGTAAGCCGCTATGGGAAGGACTGTATCCTGTTGTGCTCCTGTGGTAAAGGGCAGTGTGACCCAGTGACTGGCAAGTGCTACTGTCCACCTGGCCAAATTGGACCCAGTTGTCAGCAAGGTAACAGAACGAGATCCAAGGGCACCCTGTCAATCTAGACACTTACTTGCAGCAGTCAGAAAAAGAAATATCTCAGCCCCACAAATGTAAATAAATTGCCATTGTTTATGCCCCTAGGAATTCATTCTGTGAGCAATCGCTGCATTTCCTTATCTCTCTGGAGCAAAATGATGTTTTAAATGTAACCCAGTGTAAGCTGGTGGGCTGAGTCTGTAGCTGCTCCAGACTGTGCAGCTCCAGTTTCTTTGCTCAAGGCTCCTCTGCATTAACATAGAACTATTCAAAATAACACAAAGCAACCCAAAGTTGTGCTGCCCTCAGCATGTCATCTAATAATCATGTTTATTATGGTCATGACTAAGGACCAACCAAGAAAGGGGCCCCATTTTTCTAGGCACAGTAGAGAGTAATGGACAGCCCCTGCCCCATAGAGTGTATTATCTAAATAGACAAGACAGGCACGGGCAGACACCAGATTGGGGATGGGGTGAACACACAAGACTGAAGACTGCAATGGCAGCAAATGTCATGTTCATTCTACAATAATTCTTTTGGGGCAAGGGGATGGTTAGTTAGGAGGGGATAAGCTAAATGGAAAGAAAAGTGAAGGGAGGGACAGGGCAGTGGAGAAGAGGGTAGGCACAGCACAGGGCAGAGGTGTTCACATACACCCAAAGGCCCAAGTGCCCTGTTACACCAAGTATGTGTAACGTACGGTAAAGAGAACTTTCTGCATTCATTGTTTCCTTCTTTTGCATTCATCCTCTTTGAGGCTAATTTTTTTTAACAACTTTAATTTGCTGTAGTGTGTCCCCAGGGAAGCTATGGCCCCAGCTGCCAGCTAAGGTGTATCTGTAAGAATGGTGGTATCTGTGACCCTGTGAACGGATCTTGTTCCTGTGGACTTGGCTGGACAGGAAGTTATTGTGAGAAAGGTAGTATCTTCTCTCTCTCTCTCTCTCTCTCTCTTTTGACTCAACAAAGAAGAGGTCAGCAGCAGTATCAGATTTTATAATGAACTGCCACTGGCATTGTACAGTAATTCATGCAACACTTTTGGAAGTAAGACTATGAGTTATATTATTAGTTGGACCTTCTCAGTAGTTTGCAAGGGTCACTAGTAGCCTGATGTTTTGATCCTAACAACTAAACTACTCTATAGGAAATTGTATTGGGAGCTGTGTGTTAGTGACCTCTCCAAATCTAGGCATGAAAAAACCCTGCAGGCTGCACTAGCAGGAATGAACCAACCCTCAGATAGTGAGGGCAGGTTCCGATTAATCTTAGTGACTTAGCAGGTACATTCATCATTGTTGTGGACATTTATGTCCCTAACACAGTTGAACAAATGTTGGGCCAGATCCTCAGCTTGTGTAAATCAGTGTAGCTTCCTGACTTTGAGGGACCTAGGCCAACTTACACCAGCTATCCGAGTATATTTACATATTTTTCCAAAGATAACCCTATGTGCAGCTTACTCCAGTGATTTAGATACTACGGTGATGAGAGCTACCTAAGATAGAAAATCTTGTTTAGTATATGCCCCCACCCACAGACCACTGAATTGGATAGTCATGCTGATTTGTGCATACCCATAGCAATGGCAGCTAGATATGGAATTGGTGAGAAATGGAAGCAAGGAGTTTCCAGATATACCTACTTGTTGTGACTTGCTCCAGAAACTCTAGAATGTCTTGGCAATGGAGGAGCTACACTTCTGCAAAAAAGCTGATGATATTGATACATGATCACTTTTGCTATCAACAATTTGTGAAGTGTTTTAGTTCGCTATGGTAGGTACCTAATTATGCAAGGGTGTGAAACAGAGTTCTTTCCATTTCCATTAGAAATTACTTAATAATTAATGGCATCCATATATGATACAACAGAAACTGAGAAAACGTACTTTATTTAATGCTTTACATTTAACGGTAAGAAAACATTGATGTAGGTACAAAAAAACCTGAAATGATGCCATTTGTTGTGTATTCTGAGAACGTGCATCAGTATAAACCATACGGAAAGACAAATTCACAAATGGGAATTGTGGAAAGAAAATGGCTTTTCAGTATTGCATAAACATCCAGATAGTGAAAAATATTTCTCTCACAAATTTGTTAAGTTGTTCCCAGTTATGCAGAAATTTAGTGAACCCATAAAGCAGATAAATTTTACATAGGTGGGGAGGAAATTCACAACAAATAGTTCTTAGCTCTATAAAATCTTTTCTGACTAGTATTATTTCCTTATGTGTCTTCCCAGTGTGAAGTGTGGATAAATAAAACTTTTTGTTCTTTTTATTAACAGAATGTGCCCCGGGTAAATATGGTTCTGACTGCCACTTAAACTGCTCCTGTCAGAACAATGGATCTTGTGACAGGTTTACTGGTTGCTGCCAATGTCCAGAAGGTTACTATGGGCACTCTTGTGAGCACAGTAAGTAGACAATCCTCTCAGAGAAAGAAGGCCTCAACTTTGCATCAGGGGTTCATGTTAGTGGATCCTAATGCAAGGGACTGAGTAGTTCTAGAGTCCAGCAATAAAATTATGTATGTACCCAGTCATGTACACTTTTTGGTGTTTCAATTAAAAATTGTCTCTCTTTGCGGCCCTGATTCGGCAAGCTACTTAAGAATGTGCATAATTTCAAGCATATAATCTCATTGAAGTCAATGGGACTACTCACAAGTTTAATACCACACATATGCTCAAGTATCTTGCAGAATGAGTGGGGCCCATGTAATAATTATTATTGTTAACTCTCTTCTTGCAGATATAGCAGGAAACTCTCAGACTTACAGGATGGTGTATTCTTTTTCTGCATATACTTTTGTCCCATTGCCAAAATAACATTTGTAACCTTTCATTTCCCAGCCTGCCCTGCTGGATTTTATGGTCTAAACTGTATTCACTCTTGTGATTGTAAAAATGGAGCTACTTGCAATCCAGTGACTGGACAGTGCATTTGTCCTGAAGGCTATGAAGGTGTCCAGTGTGAAAAAGGTGTGTGTAAACTTTTTGATGTAATTTGGGCCTGGCACCATATGTGTTCTGTCTTCTTACTTCTGTATTTTTCAAAGAAGACTTTATTTATTTTTGGACACTATGGAATCTTATCATTAACCATTTCACTGTTAATTGTTCTATCAAAAACATCTGGATCAATGACCTTGTCCACAATCACACCATACTTGTCATGCCCTAACATTCGTCTTTTTGAAAGGATGTTTCCCAAAGGAAAAATTATGACATTCTGTCAGATATTCAGATCATTAAAAAGCAAATGAAATGTAGCTATTTCCATACTGCATTCACATCTAGTCCATTATTCTCTCTCCAATAGTGGGCAGTAACATCTGCTTCAGAGGAAGGCACAAGAAAACCTGCAGGAGACAGTTACAGAATAATCTCTCCATAGGAAAAAATTCTTTGTGACCCTTATTAGAGCTTCGATTATGCCCTGAAACTCTAAACTCTTGGGTTGTTTACTCAGATCTCTGGATATTCTCGTGTCCTATATAAATGTCTAATCCTGTTCTGAATAATGCTGAGCACTTGGTCTCATTGATTAGATGAGTTCCACAGGTTACTTTCATAAAACAAATTGCTTCTATACAGTTTTAAGTTTGCCACTAACATTTCAAATAAGAGTATCAACTAGATTAAGTGAGTATTCTTACCTCTCATGTTGAAAGTTACATAATATTTCTCTGCTGGTTGTTTGATTAAAAATCAAATGAAGTACCTAACTGCAACAGTGCTGGGGCATGTTGCAAATACCTGCAATAGGTTGAATTAGATTTAGCCTGCATAAAAAGAAAGCATGCAAGTATTAAGGCTCTTCCATCTGTAAGTCTTTCATTAAAGTGTGGCAATTCACACTAGATTCACTTTAGAGCTCATGAGTTCTAGGAGATATGCGGGAAAGATTCTACCGAAATAACATGTTTCTTGCTATTGGCGTGTACAGCACATAAAAAAGTGTTCTTTTTGTTAGGCTGTAATGTTGGAAGATTTGGAGACAAATGTCAGTATCAGTGTGACTGTGAAGGAGTAGCCTCATGTGAACCTGTAACTGGAAGATGCCTTTGCCCACCTGGCAGGACTGGAGACAAATGCACCATTGGTAAGATCATTAAACACCCTTCAAGGGCTGGTTTACACAAGACTTTTGTACCTATACATGGGCTTAGAAACTTATCAGTACAACCCCCTTGTGCGGGTGCAGTTATGCAGGATTGCTATGAGGATGGCTCATTCCCTGTGGGAATAAGCTATGCCAATATAAGAACCTTTTTAAGGAGGTGGTACCACTTTTAACTATATCAGTTTCTAAACCAATATAGTTATAGTGGTAGAAAAACTGTATGTGGACCATCCCTAAAATGTTATTCTCCTCTATTTTACAACAACACACTACCTATGGATACATTCAGAAACTCACAAACAGCAACTGTGCAGAGTGAGGGAGGACTCTTGCAGGGGGCTGTAAACTGGACTTCAGAGATATTTCTGCTTGCTTTTGCACTCAGACTTGTGGGCAGAGCTTGGCAAACCAAGGCCAAAGCTGTGTCAAGGATCTATGATTCCACCCCCATGTGGAAACATTGACCATTGTCCCCAGAGAACAATAACACAGGAGCTATAGCAGCTACTGCTGGCTCTGGGCTACAGAAGTTGTCTTAGGGTATGTCTACACTGCAATTAAAAACCCACAGCTGGCCCTTGGGAGCTGACGGGGGCTAAGGAGCTCTAAATGTTCAGGCTTGGGCTGGAGCCAGGGCTTTAGTACCCTGTGCGGTGGAAGGGTCCCAGAGCTTGGGCTTCAGCCTGAGCTTCAACATCTATACCATAATTAAATAACCCATTAGCCTGAGCCTCATGAGCCCAAGTCAGCTGGCATGGGCCAGCCACAGGTGTCTAATTACAGTGTAGACATACTCTTACAGGTCCTGATCCAAGTAAACTCCCCAGCACACAGCAGGCCCTTGGACTGTGTACTAGGTAACTGATTTGCTCAGAAAGGTAGAATTCTGCCCTATGTATCAAGATTATAAAAGTGGGGGAGAAAATTCTAGGTTTTTTTTTTGCAACAGCTGAGTCCTAATGAAATTGTGGTAGTTGTGACAGAGTGTGGATGGCAGCTAAAATCCTCATGCCAGATTCTGATCTCAGTCACACTGGCAGAAATCCAGAGTAACTGTACTGAAGTAAATGGAATTAAACTTGAGCGCGGGATCAGGTCCCCATTATAAAAGGTAAAAAATACTAAAGTAAACATGCTGAGTCACTACTAATATTTTAAGATCTAGTTGGAGAATACCAGAACCACTTTTCAAGGGTCCTTTTGTTCTGGGAAATAGCATGAAGCAGTTAAAAACGGAGCACATTATCAATGAACACGAGAGGTTAAATAATTGCTGGAAACTTACAAGTTGGTGCAACCCAAAAGCTAAAAAAGAAAATGACTTGCTTCCCCTGCTGCACTGTCCTGTGGTCAAAAATCAATCTCCAGACCCTGTGGTCTGAATGGAGAGTTGAACCACACAATACAGTGAGTAAGGCTGCATGAATCCAAAGATCTTGCCAGTGACTTTAGGCAGAAATGAAACGCAAGGGGGAAGCTTAGCGTTGAAAATGTGAGCAAAGTTTCTGCTTCTTTCAAAGAAAGGGAGGGATTTTTATTTTCTTAAACCTGCTAGTCACAACCCCCATCCATGAAAAGCAGTTATGGAGCAGGTTTTATTTGCGTTTTTATTTTCAATTAGGCTCCGTTCATCTGTGATATAACTGTGAGCAGCTGTGACTATGCAGCAGCTATAAAGATAAAAGGCCTGATTTTAATTTGAACTCTGGTAAGGCACCCATTAAACAGCCAAAATGTTAATTAAAAAAAAAGAGAGAATATAACAAGCTTTTATGGGACCTCTTTTTTCTGGTAAATTAGCATTGCAGACTTTCAAACAGATGTCTTAAATACACTTTGTTGTTATCATGAAAATGTGGTATTACATAAATAAAAATCAGGTCCAGAGGTGTTCAGGAGACCCTGTCTCATAACATTTCCTAATTGAAAAAACCAAGCTTCTGAGACCAAGGGAAGAATTCCCCCACACATGGGTTAGTAGCTGAAACGGCAATTGGAAACATTTTTATTTACATACTGGTTGGTGCAGTGAAAGGGAAAAGATTCTTTATATTTACAATGAGTTCTTTGGGGGGGGAAGAGCTGTTATTTACAATGTATTTAGCACCCTGCCTTCCCAGCCTGCTGCTATGTTTTCCTCCAGGCATCTATCCTAAGTGCATAAACAACTTTGAAAAATTGTGATGAAAACGAGGCACAAAACCTATTTACTCATCTCTTGCAATGGAGATAGATGATCATGAAAAAGCATAATGATGTTTTACTAGCCTGGTGAATAGAATAGGTAAATAGAATTTTGCACGATGGGCATAAAACCTAGCGCACCCCCAGCACTTCTAGTTCCAGCACTCTTGTCTCCCTGTAGTATCCAGCCTGTCACAGGATACTCACAGAATTGCTGTCCCCCAGAGAGCAGTGTAGGCAAAGCTTGGCTGCTACAACTCAGGCCCTTTATAACATCACAGCACTGAGATACAGTTATAGTGAAAACAGTCATAAATTTATTACCAGAAATAAAGATTTCAGAGATACTGAGTAGGGATAATAGAAACAGAAATGGTTACATATAAAACAAAAAGTATAGCACGCTTCTTAGAGTCTAAAGTTATCTTTAACAGGCTAAAATCCCTAGTCTAAAGCACTTTCTAACCTAAAATGACTCCCCACATTACCAACCAAAATGGTTGAGATCCACCTTTCATGGATGCAAAATGCACAGTTCTTTTTTGCTGCCTCATAGATGGATAACAAGATGTCCTTTTGCTTTTCCTTATATTTCCCAAAACTCATTGTTTTGTCCCCCCGGTTGCCTTCACGTGTTGGTGTTGTCTCCATATCCAAAACAGGCTTCCATTGTGTTGTCTTCAGTGCTTAATCTACATAAGAACCTCGGCAAACAGGTGAATATACATCTCTTTGCCTGGCAAAACCTGTTTGTCAATCCAGCCTAGGGCACAGAATCTAAAATATATTTTTAGTACATAAGTACAATTCCTTAAATATCATCTGTACTTCTTGCAATGATTATGAGACTCAGTAGGACATAAGCTTTTTATTAGGCACCTCACATGACCCTTTTTGGATAAATACTATGAAAGCAGTGTGGAGATGTAGTGAGTTTGTTGGGCCTGATAGAAGTTGCTGTTACAGAACAGTGAACCCTTTGCCAGTTGGCATTGAGAGGTTCTTAGGGTCATAAAGGGTGATATGAAATAATTTTCAGATTGACTCTGTGTCATAAATATAAAGGGAAGGGTAAACCCCTTTGAAATCCCTCCTGGCCAGGGGAAAGCTCCTCTCACCTGTAAAGGGTTAAGAAGCTAAAGGTAACCTCGCTGGCACCTGATCAAAATGACCAATGAGGAGACAAGATACTTTCAAAAGCTGGGAGGAGGGAGAGAAACAAAGAGTCTGTGTGTCTGTCTATATTCTGTCTTTGCCGGGGATAGACCAGGAATAGAGTTTTAGAACTTTTAGTAAGTAATCTAGTTAGGTACGTGTTAGATTATGTTTTCTTTAAATGGCTGAGAAAAGAACTGTGCTGAATAGAATAACTATTTCTGTCTGTGTATCTTTTTTGTAACTTAAGGTTTTGCCTAGAGGGGTTCTCTATGTTTTGAATCTAATTACCCTGTAAGGTGTCTACCATCCTGATTTTACAGGGGGGATTTCTTTATTTCTATTTACTTCTATTTTTATTAAAAGTCTTCTTATAAGAAAACTGAATGCTTTTTCATTGTTCTCAGATCCAAGCGTTTGGGTCTGTGGTCACCTATGCAAATTGGTGAGACTTTTTATCCAACATTTCCCAGGAAAGGGGGGGTGCAAGTGTTGGGAGGATTGTTCATTGTTCTTAAGATCCAAGGGTCTGGGTCTGTAGTCACCTAGGCAAATTGGTGAGGCTTTTTACCAAACCTTGTCCAGGAAGTGGGGTGCAAGGTTTGGGGAAGTATTTTGGGGGGAAAGACGTGTCCAAACAACTCTTCCCCAGTAACCAGTATTAGTTTGGTGGTGGTAGCGGCCAATCCAAGGACGAAGTGTGGAATATTTTGTACCTTGGGGAAGTTTTGACCTAAGCTGGTAAAGATAAGCTTAGGAGGTTTTTCATGCAGGTCCCCACATCTGTACCCTAGAGTTCAGAGTGGGGGAGGAACCTTAACACTCTGCCTGTCTTGGTTTATGTGAAGATTACATAGTGCCATGCATAGAGAGCCAAGAATTGCACTGGGTAATTGTGGAAGCCAGTAAGAATCTATAAAATGAAAATAGCCTGCTTGAAGAAATCCGCAACTCCCTTTCAGTGGGTTAGTTCAGGGGGCATAAGTTTGTCACCATCCACTCTCATACCTGCTACAGTTCTCATATTGGGAACTTCTTTAAGACTTTTTGACCATGAATTGGCTGGACCAGTGAGGCAGGACCAGTTAGTGGATAACAAACACAGGCTTCAAGGCTTTCCAAAATGTGTGTTTTTTGTTATTGTTTAGCAAGTCTGGGTCTCTAATTGTTTTCATGGTACTAACAGAAGGAGTATGCTAGATGAGCAGTGGAGGTGTGTACCAAGGTCCAAGGCAATTAATCATACAGGATAATAAGTCAGTTCTCCTCCTTTCTTTGTTTTATACAGATGAGTATTTACCTTAGGCAAAAGAGAGGTCAGCTTTTTAACACAACAAAAACCTTCAGCCATTTGGAATGGGCAAATAACGATAGTCAGTGATATTTTCTGTTCCAGAGCTGACCCCAACAAAGTTTTACCACGTCACACCCAGATCACAAATGGAGAATGACATTTCGATTCTCAGTTGAGCCATTCAGAGTTTTTTCCAGTGAAAAAGCCAGGAATTTTCATGATCTCTCAGGGAGAAAAATCCCCAGTTTCAAACTGTGTGAGACATTTTCCCCTGAAACTCTGATATTGGCTCAAAGTTAATCTGCCCTATTTTCTATGTGTTTTCTACACCATTCCCCATCTTCTACCAAGGTCGGGGCCTATGTCTTATACTGAACTTCTCTAATGAATTGTGACACATGGTTCTAATGGTTCCTGAGAAGAAGTCTTGTTCTCCTCTCCTTACCCATATCCTCCCCCCTCCTCTTTTCTGCTTCTTCCTTTCCTTTCAGACCCTCTTCTCTACTCAAAGTGCTTAGCTGAGTCAGAGACACTAAGCGGTTTTAAATCTGTGCAGTAAACATTTGCTGAAATGTTTTGCCCTTCCAGAATGCAGGTCAGACCAGTATGGCCCCAGCTGCTCTCTGAGATGCCAGTGTGCCAACAAATCCAAGTGTCATCCTCACAATGGGAGCTGCATGTGTCCTGCCAAGTGGATGGGGCCAACCTGTGAAGAAGGTAACACAGGAAAGAGATGGTAGCTCTTCTAAACAGAAAATTTCAAAGAGTGTCTGCTTATCTTGGGAAAGGATGCAGTTGAAAGGCCAGATTTGTCACTATTTGGGTTCCACGGGATTGTGCCAGTGGAATGTGGGCTCTGAGCCCCTGGCAGCAGAAAACTCCACCTGGAGGGGGTTGGAATGTTTAAGCGGCCCATGTTAGCCACTCTGTTAGAGGGCCTGAAGCTAGCTGTTGCAGCCATCAAAGTGGATAGGAACATTCCAGGAGGAGGTGAGGATTGACCAGCTGGGAGATGTACTTATTCAGCATGTCTGAGGGGGGGTCCCACTGAAGTCCCAGATGCAACTTAAAGCTAGTTTCCCTCAACAAAGACAAAGGCCTGAATGCCTACCACATGTAATACTGTAAATGCCTCCCGATGCACAGCTGTACCTCTTTTGCCCCCTCCTCCCACCTCCGGGGGGGCATGCCTAAAATTTGTTAAACTCGCAGCCTCAGGAAGGTAAAGAAGGAAGTTAATGATCAGTGTATATCTCCCATACACTCGAAGTTCAATGATATACCTACCTATTGTTAATTATGAGATACCAAGCTGAAATGCTCTTGATGGCCAGATGGGTAGGTGAGACCTTGGAAAATAGAGATCCTCTCTGCTTTGTGAGGGTATTAAAAACCCCATGACACTCTTTCCTAGGGTCCTTAGTTTAAATTACCCCTCTCGTCTGTGATATGTAGTGCTGACAGTTCATTAATGTTACCATACAATTCTGCATTTAGTTTGGGAAACACTTTAGGATCCATCGGTATGAAAGATCTAAATGCAAGTGGCCTTTGCCGTTATTATTGAGGCCATTCTCTCTGCCTATAACCTAGGAAACAAGCATCACCTAGTCCTCTGCTTGCTGATGGAGGCTGGATTATCAAAATGTTTATTGTGTAACCTATATTAAATCTCATACAGTTGCATTATATGGCCCCAAAACTATTTCTACTTAATTCTCTAGGAGGCCCTCCAAAACTTCCTTCTTATGAAGAACAAACTCAGGAATGAGGGAATGCTTTTTCAAGATCTCTACAACAGTAACGCTTGGACTAATAAATGAATTGTTTTATAGGCACAGACAGTATTTAAACTTGGGTACAAGAACTGCTTGAATTCAGTTTGAACTGTGTTGAAATATTCACACTTTTTCATGGAAGACAACAGTGGCCAATAAGTAGTTTGGATCCCTTTTTAAAACTTCTAACCTGTTTCGTTTATTTATCCTTAACCTCCTACTTCTCAATTAATCCACTCTGGACATTCTTTCAGATTCCTGTTGTCACGTATTGTTTGAATTACATGTGGGGGAAAATATTTTTAGCAATACTGATATTTCAAGACTATCATGATAAAAAATGTAATATACACATTTACAATAAGCCACATTAAATACCAGTGGCTTTCTAAACCCCGCTGACAATGAGACTGGTGATAATACCTATTTGAACTCCAAGGTCTCAAGCTTAGATCTGGTTTATGTAAAAGAGTCTAGCTACCAGAGGACAGAATGGAATCTGTATGGGTTTTCTTCATGTAGATTCAGTTTTGCTGGTTTGTCAAAGTCAAACCATTCAGTGGCTCTCAAAGAAACATCCCCTTTTCATTTCAGAAGAAAGGTATATCTTTTGAGGATGCTGTGGGAAGCAGGCAGAGATGTCTGATTATTGGTGATTTTAAGATAAATTATATCTCCTTTGTAAACAAGACATTGTACTGTGCTTGTACTACCCAGTTTGGTGAAGTTAGACGTTAAATTCTGAGAATTTAAAATGGTTCTGACTTTGTTCAGTGTTATCTGTTGGTCACTTTGTAAAACAAAGTGATCATGGTTACTGAAAATATAGTTAATACTATTTTTGTCCATTTTACAGGTTATCCTTTTAATATAGGACTAAGTAACTGTAAAGATATAATGTTCTGCATTTTTCGTGTCCTGACCCTCATGGGATGAAAGATTTAATGGCACCAATTTGTACCATTGTTCTGATCGGTTAGAAGTTATAAGCCTGTTCATAGCAACTCTCAGTCTGACTGGGTAAAAAGTGGAACTTACTCAAAAGCGGCATGGAATTTAGCGAAAGGTTGTATGTGTTGCCACTTAAGCTCTCTTTCACACATCCTGACACACTAATGGCGACACTGCAGGAGAAGGCCCTGGTTTTCCTTTTAAAAGGTTCATCGTTGCAATTGTGGTACTCTCTGATTTCTGCAGTCAGACACTGTCCAGATAAAGCATCCCAAGCTTCAGCTGAGGTCTTGAACAATTCATTAGCTGCCCAGTCAGTAGCAGGCCACTGTTGCTTACCTGGGACTTGAACTCCAGCTGTGATCTATTGAGAGCGATTAGAGGTTTGGTTGGCATTTGTTAAGCATAATGAAAGTATGACTATTGTTGTCCATGACTACGCTGTTATTGAAAGTAATTCCAAACATTCCTGTGACAATAACAGAATTAATTAACCAACAGTGCTTTGAGCCAGAAAGACACAGGGCCTAATTTTGATCTCACACCAGTTCTACGTAGTAACACAATGGACATGAGTGGAGTTATTCCCAGTTTACATTGATGTAAATGAGGGCAGAAGCAGCGATGGCCTGGAGTTACCCAGAAACAAACAACTCTCAGTGGGCCTAGACCAGCTGCTGCTGTCATTTTAAGTCTCCTTTTTAAAGACACACTGCCCTGATTCTCACCTTACAGTAGTGTAATTCAGGAGTAACTCCATTGAAGTGAATGGAGTTTTTACCAGGCTCAAACTGTGAGAGAGGAGACTCCAATGCCTTGTTTTTAACTACAAGAGAGATATGCAATACAAGGCAAAAGTGACTGCCCAAAAAAACATAGATATTGCAAGTAATGCATTATGCTCAGGACTTTTCACTTAGGGACAATATCCACAGTCTTTGGACAAATGTATGGTTTGTTTACTCAGCAACTGATGCACAAAGAACCAACTTTGGCATATGCTATTTTGTAGTGGTACACAATGGTCACTGTTTTTCATAATACGTGTATTTAACTGTAATAAGAGCTGCTTACCAAAGAACCCTTTAAGAAGCCATATTTATAAGCAGAACCTGTGTTTTCAAAGGACTGTTCTATTTTTCTTACCATACCCCTCTCTATTTTAGTGTATTCTTGTTTACATTTTCCACAGTACTTTAACTGAGCACTGTAAATATGTACTGGAAATGGAATTAATAATTTTGTCTGTACTGTTTTTTAAAACAATTACCCAAGTAAGACATAAGACACATTGTCAAGAAAACAATAAGAATAATATAGGTTATTTCCCACCGAATTAGAGGCCCAGCTAGAACTGGTCAGGAATATTTTGAAAAACATTTTTCATCAGAAGAGGCTAGTTCCTCAGAACCAAAACTGTTTGCATAAATAGGGTCCGTTCTGACAAATTTTGTCTATGCAAACATTTTTTAAAAGAAAATTTTGAAATGGTCAAAACAGGATCTTTTGATATTTTTCTGGTTGAAAAGACTTTTTGTTTTGAAATGTAAGTTAATTTATGGAAACAAAGAATTTTGAAACACTTTGACATTCAGAATGGAATATTTTGATTGACCTGTGCAAAAAAAAATTGGATTTTCAATTAGCAGAAATCTTTGAGGATGACTTTTTGTTCCAATTTGGATCAGGGAAATGTTTTTGAAATCTCAAATGATTACAGGGTGGGAAAATCATTTTCTGCCCAGGGCTAGGCCCAAGATCTGTTATCATTAGTTATGTATTTTCCTAACTGATTGAAAACTTACTTGGAATATTGTGAACAATTTGTGGGTGCTACTTCTTACCGTTGGCGAACAACATTTACCAAAGAGGGAATTATGTGCCTAAAGAATGTTGTCAAATAAACTACATGGGCTTTTTTGTCCTGGGAAAGGTGTTAAATAGTTTTCTGTTACACTCATTTTGTTAAACTGTGGCAAATGAGTTTTATTTGTTACTAAAACAATGTCATACATTTTAATTGATCATTTATTCTGTTTAGTAAAATACCAGTATAAACTGCTAGGATGACAGTTAGCACTGAAATGTGTTGGCAATGACACCTGTCAGGAATGGTCTAGATTATACTTAGTCCTGCCATGAGTGCAGGGGGACTGGACTAGATGACCTCTCAAGGTCCCTTCCTGTCCTATGATTTAGTATATTTTAAATTCATCTGTATCTTCAGCTTGGTGCACTCTCCTTGGCAACCTATTTCCCATGTCACTGCAGTCAGCTATAGTGGAATTTCTAGACATTCGTGGACTTTGTATTCTGAATATAACAAGCATGTTAAATGAACACGCAGGTCACTACTGCTCGTTTACATTGGTGTAAATCTGAATCAACTCCAGACTTACAAGCAGCTAAATGGGTAGACTATGACCTGATGAAGCCAGCAGAATTCTACTCAATGTGAGTTTAAGCAAGCAGAGCAGCATGTTTTAGGTTAGATTTCTATAATTATAATACTATCCTCATAGGGAAACCATCAGGATTTTGAAAATTCCCTGCTCCTCACTGCCAAAACTTACTGTTCTACTTTTATCCTTTTTATGTTTAAGAACCATAGCTATTAAAGTTTGCCCAGATTTCTTATTAACCCTATTATTTTGATTGGCTGCAGGTTTCTGTTTGCCTAAGTAATAACCAGCACAGTATCAGAAATTGCCAACAGGACAAACATGGAAATTATGGACACATTTTGGAAGCATCACTGATTTATTATTGCTGGTTTACCCATGCCAAAAAAAATCATGTTTATTTCAGAATTTATTCTTTTACCAGGGAGAAGGGAACAGAGTCCTAGGAATAGCTCTTTACTCCTCGGGGCATTCTGCGCCAAAAAATAAAAATTCTATGCATAATATTTTAAAATTCGGAAAAAATCTGCACATTTTCTTTGTCAAATAAATGTGGAGGCTCCAGCATGGCATTGGGGAGCGCAGGCCACTGGCTGCACAGAGGTGGGAGATCACTGTGCAGCTCCCACCCGGGACACAGACTCAGCAGTGAGGCTGCACCCAACTCTGACTTAGCACAAGGACTGGGCCTGCCCCAGAAACACTCCAGGGCCCTGCCCCTCCATGCCAGGTGCCCCAGGTGTGGGCAGGCAGACATGGCAAGGCAGGATCCAAGTGTGGAGGGCCTTAGTGTGGGAGATCCAGGTGTGGGTTGAGAGGGTTCTGTGTGGAGCAATCTGGGTGCAGGTGGCTCAGTGGGGGATCCGGGTGTGGGGGGGGATCTGGATGCACAGGGGCTTGTTGGGGGGTTCTGGGTGCAACGGTAATGGGACTCTGTAGGAGGGTCCAGGTGAAGATGGTTGGGGCTCAGCAAGGAGGGGCTATGGGTGTGGTGGGGGGATAGAGCTCGGCAAGGGGGTCTAGGTGTGGGGGACTCAGTGGGAGGGGATCCAGATGCTGGGGTAGTGAGGCTCAGTGGGGTGGGGATCCAGGTGCAGTTGGTTGGGGCTCAGTAGGGTGGGGATCCAGGTGCAGGTGACTCATCGGGATGGTGCAGGGGCAGGGGTACTTATCAGGGAGGGTTCTGGGTGCAGGTCATGGGGTGTAAGGCTCAGCGGGGGGGTCTGAGTATGAGAGAGTCTGGATGCACAGGGGTTGCGCGGATGGGGGAGCAGCTCCCTGTACAGTGATCCCTCCCCCTGCAGCTGAAGAGCGATGGGTGCAGGAATTGGGGCGGGGGGGGGGGAGGGGAGCTTGCAGAGCTTCCTACAGCTGGGGCAGAAATCTGGGGGTGGGTCTGACCCAGTCCTGGGTGCCGTGCAGGGGAAGAGGAAGTCCCATCCCACTCAGCCCATCCGGGACTAGCAGCTGAGCCTGGCGCAGGGTAAGAGCCACCAGCTGGGTCTTCCCCAGTCCCACCTCCTGCCCCACAGTGATTTACCTCTCTGCCAGCTGCCCTGGGCACCTGAAACATACTGCTGGGGAGGGTTACATGACCGCGCTTGTGGATTCTCTTTGCTTCTCTGTCAGAAAGTAATTTTGCTGGGGGAAACAAAGAAATCTGTGGAGGATATAAATTCTGTACATGCGCAGTGGCACAGAATTCCCCCAGGAGTAGCTCTTATTGAAGTAAATAAGAGTTATGTGCATATACTACATTCCCTTGTGAATCTATGGACTCATAAACCTCCACCTTCTTGTTCTTTTAAACTTGTGCAATTGGGTCAGATACTCTATAAGGCCATGACCTGCAAAAGGATCCACAAGCACTGATGCATGACCCACATGGTGATCCAGTGAATCTGTTCACCAATGGAACTCCATGCTGGAGTAATGGTCATGCCTGCTAAGGCCTTTGTAGGATCAAAATCTTAAAGTCTAAAGTTCCAAAGCTATATCATATTTGTAAAGCATAAATTGTTTATTCTGTTCTTTTTATTGCTTTTAATAAACATGTGCATAGCAATAATATGTCTCTGAATTTATAACCACTACTCCAAGCATATGTGAGATGTTACTCAAAACTGTACTGTACTTTCTATTGTACACATATCATGTTGAAATGGTGCTAATTTTTAATAAACTTGTTAATAAAATTTAATCATATTCCCTTCTTGTTGATAATCTGTAAGGACTAAGGCAACAGATTGTGCTGTGGAACAAATTCTGGTCTCTTGCACCAGTATAAATCCAGAGTGAGTCCACTGAAATTATACTAATTTTAAATGAGAGAAGAATCAGGCTTTATGTAAATAAGAGCAATATGCTCAATAAATATATGACTAAATACAAAGAACTATGGACGAGATCATCTTCTAGTGGGGTCTAAGTTTGATGAGAATCAGTTGTTAAACACGAGGGTGATGGGAGTGTTAGCAAAGCCTGGATACACAGCATCAATCCTGTCTGAAGAAGACTATTACAAAACGTTGCATTTCTGGAGGAACTGGGTACTATTCATTTGAAGGCATTTGAAAACACACACCTGCAGGCTCCCATCAGAGCCCTTGGAGTCTTCCCAGAGCCTAATACCTGCCATACAAATAGTCTCATTCGCCTTAAGGGTATTGTCTTCTCACACTGGTAGGAACTAAAGGAACACATGTGAACACTAAAGGCCAAATAATACAATAAGTGTGAGGTGTTTAATTGGAAGTAGCATATTGAATCTGAAATGTGTAACAAAGGGGAACAGTCTATCAAGCTTCCAGATGAAAAAAAAAACTTGAAAGTAGACAGATATTGTTAACTGGATTCTGGAACAACAGCTTTGCTGGCTTGCATTTATTTTTAAATTTCAATGCAAGCTCTTCAGCTGAGTTGTGTAGCAGTATAATTCTTTGTAAATTGATTTTCATACAGTTTTAGGCCAGATAAAGGACAATTGTGTTAATTTAATATGATCCCCTCATAACACAGGCTTTAGAATTTCATCCCGTGATTCCTGCATCTAGCCCAATAACTTGTCTGATTTGATGGTATATTAGCACCTTTTCAAGGGAGCTCAGTGAGCAGTTGCACTGACCTTCCCATTCTGATGACTGCACTTCAGATCTGATCAAAATGATGGGTGTGAGGAACTGATATTTTCAAACCAGTATGAAGTTAGCATTTGTCTATATGGTAATCCTAAAAAACTCTCTACATAGCATGTGGCAGGATTGGAAATGTCTCTTCCGTAGATTGCAGTGTTGTTGGGCCGTGTCAGTCTCACGATATTACAGAGACAAGGTGGGAGAGGTAATATCTTTTATTAGACTAACTCCTGTTGCTGAAAGAGACAACTTTTGAGCTCTTCTCCTGGTCTGGGAAATGTACTCAGAGTGGTCACAGTTAAATACAAAGGTGGAACAGATGGCTTTGCGTAAGTAGTTAATTCATATTGTAAGAAACCATTCAAGGTGAAGTGGGCTGTTAACACCTTCACCTTGAATGGTCTCTTACAGTATGTGTTAACAACTTATGCCAAGCCATCTGTTCCCTCTTGTATTTAGCTGTGACACTCTGGGTATGTCTACACTGCAGTTAAAAACCCCTGACTGGCCCATGGAAGCTGACTCAGGCTTGCAGGCTCCAGCGAAGGAGCAGTTTAATTGCAATGTGGATGTTCCAGCTCACTCTGGAATCTGAGCTCTAGGACCCTGAGAGGTGGGAGGGCCCGTGTGCCCGAGCCTCTTAGCTAGAGTCAGCTGCCATGAGCCAGTCATGGGTGTCTTAAGTGTAGACATACCCTCTGACTACCTTTCCCAGACCTGAAGAACTCTGTGTAGCTGGAATGCTTGTCTCTTTCACCAACAGAAGTTGGTCCAATAAAAGATATTGCCTTACTCACTTTGTCTCTTCAGTAGCTATAATCTAGTACTGGAACAAGAGCAGCCTTGTGCTTCAGAAACACTTCTGTGTGGGATGGCTTTCTCAGCATCTGCTCATGCTGTTAAGCCAAGCTGCTGCCAGTACTGTCAGCCTCTCATTTTCAATAGCACTAAAAATTAATAGAATACTTAGGGACACACACTGAAAAAGAACTGTCCAAAACACTCTGAGCAAGTAACAAATTAATATCGTAAAATCTCTGTAAGTTCCTTCCTTGCTTTATAGGTTCTTTCAAGCTTAGTAATAAAAAAAAGACAACACAGCCAAATTATGATATGTTTTATGTATGAGCAAAGACATTACCACCAACTAGTAATCTAAGTGTCCATGCCCTTTGGCAGCCACAGGATTTATCTTCTTTTCCACTAATAGCTCAATAAAGATTAATCTTCTAGAAGGCTGATGACCGTGGAACATCTTGAGAGACTGCATGTGGCATAGATACCTTTTATTTTTAGAATCTTTAAAATGCTTCATGGCACCATCTGAGGAGGGGGCATTCCCCAGTCCAGATAGCATATCCTGGTTTAGTGCCTGTGCTCATGTCTCCATCTAGTGTCTGGTCCCTGCAACTATAACAATGCCGCCCAAGTTCTTAAAAGGCGTTCTTCTTTAGCCCAAGTGGCCTAGGCCTGTGGTTTTGGTGCTGAAGGTCCCAGGTTCAATCCCTGCTAATGCCCATGGACCAAATTTTCATGTTTATTTGTATTACCGTAATGTGCAGGAGCCCCTGTCATAAAGCAGTACCCCGTTCTGTGAGGCACTGTACAATAAAACAAAAAGATGGTCCCTGTCCCAAGGAGCTTACAGTCTTAGTAATTGGGGTCAGTGGAGCTATGCCAGTTTACATCTACTGAGGATGTAGCCCCATATTTTCAGTATGGATATGACCACAGTGTGTTATACATGCTGTTACATATAAAGCAGTGCAAAAGTTGGCATTTTCGGGGATTTATGCAATCTTTCTCTGGTTTAATTCATCCAAAAATGTGAAGTAAAATCCTGCTGAAAACCATCAAGATTTGCCTGGCTTCTGGTCTAAACCATGTGGCACTGAGATTCGAAAGTCATACGATGGCTTTGCTAGTGCAGGTTCACTGGAAGAGCACACCCCCCCCCCAGTGAACCTGGTATGGGGAATCTTTAATTGGGCTACAGGTTCCAAAGAGTGCCAGGGAGGGGTTGGGGATGCTCCACTGAGTCCAGTCAAGGTACTCCAGCTGAGGCCAGAATTTGGCCCATAATATCTTCAGTATTTTATACCAACACTTGGCAGGTGTTAGAACAGAGAGGAATCTGTTTACAAAGGTGAGTTGTTAGTGAAACTCAGTCCAATGTTTCTGCAGCCATCGTTACTGAAAGCTCAGAGTTAAAACATTTGTTTCTGCTCTAAGAGATGCATTAGATTTCTCTCTGCCTCGTGTCATCAAAAAAATATAGCAGCAGTGTGATCATAGGGTCCATTGTAATTCCAGGCCTGTCCGTTCGCTTTATTACTTTAATATTTTTATTGTGGTAGCAGTTGTGGATTGTGGCCCTCTGTTGCTAGGTACTTTAAGAAAAGAAAGCTGCTCTTAATTAGAACTTTAACCTTGAGGCTGCGTCTGGAGTACAGAATAGCAAAATAAAAGTTTCACATTAAATACAGGATATGCACCTTTGGGTAGCCAGGCATGGGAGTTCCCTTTAGAAGAGAATGCACAAGCTATGCTTGTGGATTGTAGAGGGAACCAGTGCTCTTTTCTCCAAGGCCACGACTTCATTTAGAAGGACCCCAAAAAGCAGAGTTTGAAGAGACCCACGTATTGATTATATCAGGACTGGGCATGGCTGCACTTAACTTGTTGAGTATTTAGGAGAACTGGTGATTTTGATTTTTAAAAATAAGCGTGTTTTTTTTAGCTGTCCACCTGGCAAAAACCAGTTAAGGGACAAAGTCAAGAATGTGTCAAAGGGAGAGATTTTGCCAATGTTTCTATTGTTGCAGCAAAGCCCCTCTTCTATTGTGCAATGGCAGCTTTCTCTCAAAGAAGGATTTTTAAAAAACAAAGGGGAAGGTGATCTTGTGAAACATCTCACATGTTTGGGGAAAGTGATTTTTTTGGTAACTGGCAAAATTCTTTCGATGTCCTATTGCAACAGCCTGCAAAGCTGTTGCTCTTGAGATGCTTCGTTTAAGGCACTGCCAGTAAGTCTGAGATGTTTTCAGCTCTTGACTTGATCAACAACAGAAAACTATGAGGTTAGAGATAGTATGTTGTGTAATAACACATCTGGCCCTTTAAATCCAGTATTTCACTTCCTGATTTTACTGCAGTGTGTTGCAAATGATTTGTAGCAAAGTGTGTGTATCTGTCTCTCTCTTTATCTCATGCTCACTTCTGATTTTTATCCCTTGAAAAATCTTAATTCTCATATGTCACTTTCATCCATAGCTCTCAATGCACTTTTCAAAGGAGGGTAAGTATCAATATTCCTATTTCACGGCAAGGGAATCTGAGCCACAGGGAAACAAAGTGATTTACCCAAGGTCACACAACAGGTGAGTGGCAGAGTCAGGAATATAATCCAGATCTTCTGATTCCTAATCTTGGCAATGCTGCCTCTTGCAATCAATCAATCAATCAATCAATTATCAGAAACCCATAAGAAGATTTTGCTAGAAAAATTCCCCTCCTTAACTGGGTAATTTCTGAGCAGAGCGCAGCAGCAGTTGGCAGGGTCACATCATGACTTCTTCTCATCTTGAAACCATGTTATAGAAACTGTCCAGTTGTCATATGTGATGGCTCAAAAATGGCCCTTCTGAGCACCTGGGAAAAGAGACAGGTCAGTCTCATTTGGAAACAGGAAATTAAATACCAATATTTAAAAACAGTGTCCTGGAGCTAGAATGCCTGGGAGCAGTAAGAGCTCTGAGGACATAGGTATGTTCTTTATTAGGTGAACTCTTCAGAGTTTATACAGACCATCAAGCACCGCACTGGCCATTGGAAAAGAAAAATCCAGCTCTCTGTCTTTGGAGATGGCTGCATAAACTGTCAGAATATTCATTCACAATCTCTCAGAAACTGTCAAAGATAAATACAGAGGTGACTACAGATGTTCAAATATCACAGTGATGAACATGGTATAAATAACTATATAGGTTAGATTAGATAGCAGGAGCATGGATTTGCACTGGAGCTGTAACAGGAGGAACTGGTCTATCTGTTAAGAATGCTCTAGTCCAGAACTGAAGACTCAACGGGCCCAACTGCCCAAGAAACAACCACTGGTGGGGAGGTATGCTGACTTCCAAGGATGAAGATCATTAGATCTTCAAACCAGTCTCTTGGTATGTGATTTAACAAAGTGCTATTATCAGACTCATTTCAGTTAAATAATACAACAGGGATTTGTGAACATTTTTGTAAATCTAAGCAATGAGTTCAATTTGCTTTTATCTCTGGTAGCTTGAATTATTTGTAGTTCATGAGCATTTGCACAGTATTTGTGAAAATGTTTGCAAATCCTGAAGGTTCCATACATTTTAGCACGAGTAATTGTTCCTCTGAAATTCATAGCAGAAATGTGAAGTTCCTATTTGTCATTTGTTAGTTTTAAAACCTGTTTTAAAGAGCTTGTTATCCGGTCAGAAAGTAGAAAGAATACTATGTGACACCTCGGATAGCATGTAGTCAAAACGAACAGTTTGCAAACAACCCATTGGTTGAAATTTGTGTGAATACACGTTTTAGTGAATGCTAACAATACACATACAGAAGTTAGGATCAGGCCCCTGAATGATGCATAAGAAAGAGAGACTAAACCTATGGCTAATATTATTTGACTGCAATAAATCATTGGATCAGCTCTTGTCATTGCAGTGCCCTGTTTTATAACTATCACACAATATCTCTGTGCCAACTCATTTGGGATGTGAGAAAACATTGCAGTTAGTAGGAGAATATTTTATTTCTGAGTAGGCATGAAAGAGGATGTTGAAAATTAGGTTTCTTCCTGACTCTGCTGGCAGGAATACAAGGCACACACAAGAGACTTTGAATGTCCCTCTGGGAAAAATGCCATTATCAACCAAACCATAGCAGTTTGTCCAAGCTACCCTAAAGGATTACTTGCCAGAAACACCTGTTAACAATCAGTACTTGTTAATGTTTCATGATTATTTCCAAAGTCTGTTATTGATGTTCCGATCCCCAACAAGAGAATGGAAATTGTGACAAACATTAAGTTCACATAATGCTGAATATCATGAACGCCTATATCTGCAGAGACCAAGACACATCTTTCTCTGGAAATCGGATGTAAACTACATGTGGCTAAAGTTAAGCTCAGGACAGAAGGAATATTGAAGAGTGTTTAGCGATGTCATTGCACAGTGGGTTCCTTTGGAGAATTGTTATTAGGGAAGATAAATTGGACCGGGATGAAACATCAAACCCCTTTCAGAGCTCGCTTATAAGAGTTTCACCAATTAGCACCATGCCTCCTAGGTAACCTGACTTTCTTAGCCCTATCAGCTCAATTCCAAAGTCGATCCACGATTACCGTAATAGTTTGGATTTTGCTTTACAGACCATTTCCACCACGTAGGGCATGTCTGACATCTTGTATCCTGACGCTATGCAGGAAAAGAATTCTGTGCACATGAAAAAGGAATGAGAGCCTATGGATCCACGTTTAACATTAGTGACCAGAGCATAACCCCTAACTGTCGCTGTTTAGGAGAGGCATGTATAGAATACCAAAGAAGATCAACAAAAGTGTCTGTCTTGCCAGGAGGCAAGGCAGCAAACTGTTTGTAGCACATCATAATCTTCTCAGCCAGTTTGGAGGCTGCGAAACAAATATGAGAGAGGTACGTAGATGGCTACAGCCGTGGAATTCCTTTTAATGGCAGCCGCACCCCTCTAGGGGGCAGAGACACAGCACCACCTACTCCAGTTGAAATGATATACAAGACCCAGGTCTGGATCTGTCTGAAAGGAGCCCCTTGTGGAGAGACATACCATATAACCCTGTCTAGCCAATCCATTTAAGAAGAACACTTTGGATGGCAGATTCTGTACTGACCTAAAAGAGACATTGAACTGTTTTGTGATAGTTTGTCTCCTTCGAGAAGAGAATTCATATACTGCATTTAGCATGGGACTTAGATGTATAGGCACTTTTGGAAATCCCACTCGGCACTTAGCTGCATCTTTAGGCACTGAATTTACCTTTAAAAATCTGGCCCTTAGAGCATAAGTCCCATTTTCAAAAGAGCCTTCACTCACTTGGGCACCTAAGTCCCCATGACTTGGCATGGCATTATGTGATAACGATAGCATAGCAGAGTTTCAATTAAACTTGGGCTTCTAAGTCACTTAGGCCTTTTTGAAAACTTTTCCATTTAAGCTCCTGAGCTTTCAGATTCTCAATTCTTGTTCTTATTGCAGTCTCTCTTAAAGCAGAACTTGCTTTATTGAGTCAATGCAATAGGCTAGTGATGAGTGTTATGTATTAAAATGTTTATATTGTGGAGGAGCCTGAAAATTACACACCTGTGGGCTTTAGTGCAGTACCACATAAATAGGTTGAAATGTTAATTAAAGACAGAGATATAAAACACCTAGATGGTATGATATGGACCCACCAGCATGGCCACTGTACAGGAAAATTATGCCTATCCTATTGATTAGAATTCCTTTAAGGTCTCTTGAAAGTAGTGGATGAAGGATGACCAGTTGATATTATTTATATGGGTATGGGTTTTTATAAAGTCCATGCAGAACAAGTTATTAATGAAATTAAGCAATCTGAGAATAAAAGGTAAAGATCTGTCATGGATTTGAAACTGATTAAGATATAGACAACAGAGAGAAGGAATAAATTTTCAATCCAGAAGGACATGTCCCATGCTAGGACTGGCATTGTGTAACACATTGATTAATGATGTGGGAAAAGGACTGAACAGTGAAGTAGCAAAACATTCTGATGACACACCATTATTTAAGTTAGTAAATACTAGGGAAGACTGACTACTGAAGGACTAGCTACACTAGGCAATTGACCAGTACTATGGCAGATGAAGTCCTATGTAGATGAGTGATGCACATTGGAATTATCCTTTTGAAATATTCCCATGGGATCTAAATTAATTGTAACCATTCAGAAGGATTTCATGATATTGAAATCAAAGGGACTGTGCCCGTTGATTCATAGAATGTCAGTCATAGATTTTTTAGGACAGAACAGATCATTGTGCCTAGCAAAATAGGGCCCTAATTTTAGACTGTGGGCCCTAGGTTCTACTATAATACAATAAATATCTTCATAGTGTATGCGTAACATACCTCAGGTGGCACGTGACCAGGATTCATCACCAAATTTGGTCTGCTGGTTGGATCATTAGCTTCCCCGGCTTGGGCTGATGGGGAGTGCAATGTGAAAGTCTCACAGGGGTTGCTGTGTTAGTCTGGATCTGTAAAAGCGACAGAGAGTCCTGTGGCACCTTATAGACTAACAGATGTATTGGAGCATAAGCTTTCGTGGGTTAATACCCACTTTGTCAGATGCATGTAGTGGAAATTTCCAGAAGCAGGTATAAATATGCAAGCAAGAATCAGACTAGGGATAACGAGGTTAGTTCAATCAGGGAGGATGGGGCCCTCTTTCTAGCAGTTGAGATGTGAACACCAAGGGAGGAGAAACTGCTTTTGTAGTTGGCTAGCCAGTCACAGTCTTTGTTTAATCCTGAACTGATGGTGTCAAATTTGCAAATGAACTGAAGCTCGGCAGTTTCTCTTTGAAGTCTGGTCCTGAAGTTTTTTTGCTGCAGGATGGCTACCTTTAAATATGCTATTGTGTGTCCAGGGAGATTGAAGTGTTCTCCTACAGGTTTTTGTATATTGCCGTTCCTAATATCTGATTTGTGTCCATTTATCCTTTTACGTAGGGACTGTCCAGTTTGGGCGATGTACATAGCAGAGGGGCATTGCTGGCACATGATGGCATATATTACGTTTGTGGACGTGCAGGTGAATGAACCGGTGATGGTGTGGCTGATCTGGTTAGGTCCTGTGATGGTGTCACTGATGTAGATATGTGGGCAGAGTTGGCATCGAGGTTTGTTGCATGGATTGGTTCCTCAGTTAGAGTTACTATGGTGCGGTGTGTCGTTGTTGGTGAGAATATGCTTAAGGTTGGCGGGTTGTTTGTGGGCGAGGACTCGTCTGCCTCCCCAGGCCTGTGAAAGTGAGGGATCATTGTCCAGGATGGGTTGTAGATCACTGATGATGCATTGGAGAGGTTTTAGCTGAGGACTGTATGTGATGGCCAGTGGAGTTCTGTTGGTTTCTTTCTTGGGCTTGTCAAAGTCTGGCCTCCACCGCCAAAGGCTGATGCCCTTAATCTTTGTGCTTTCCGATATTTGATTCTGTTTGTTTATGTATTAGCTTTACCTTATCTTAGAATTTCCTGGCTTTTCCAATCTGTTAGTTTAAAAATAATTCTTTTCAGGTTTCTTTCCTCTTAAGTTATTGTCACCTATTTGCAATCTTAACTGCATCATAGCTGAGTTTCTTGTCTGGAAATATTTATAGTGAATACAATTATATGCAATTATCAGAATTTATTGTAATAACATTGCAATGGTAATGTAAGTTAATTCATATCACTAGAGTACTTTAAATTTAGTACAAGTATGTAGGTTAGCCCCCAAATAAGTTATTAAAAGCAATGCCGTTAATTAAAGTGAAAGCTAACTTTTGTTATTCTAAACTCTACTCTTCTGTCCTGAAATGTGAAGAACTCCAGTTCATAATTTGAGAAACAAAAGTGAACCTGTAGATAACACACTGTCACAACAAAGGAACCTATAGTAATTTCAAAAAGAAAAGGAGTACTTGTGGCACCTTAGAGACTAACAAATTTATTTGAGCATAAATAAATCACGAAAGCTTATGCTCAAATAAATCATGAAAGCTTATGCTCAAATAAATTTCTTAGTCTCTAAGGTGCCACAAGTCCTCCTTTTCTTTTTGCAGATACAGACTAACACGGCTGCTACCCTGAAACCTGTCATTATGGTAACTTGTAAGCCTTTGTCATTCAAAAAAATTTGTAATTGGCTCAGTAGGTGGCGCTCTTTCATTTTCTTTATTTTCAAGGGAATGTCAAATGGATTTTGGAAATGAAGTTTGTATATTTCAAATAAATTTAGTAAATGAATATTTGTTTCCCTAATTCACTATAGTATATTGTGAAATCATTACTGTCACAGCACATTTTAGTTTATATGAAAGTCTAAGTAAAGAAAATATATAAACCTAAATTGACTTGAACAATTTGAAAGTGATAGTGGACATCTGTGTTCAATAACATTACTTTGGTAAGCAATGTTTAATAGTTCGTGTCAAAGGGAGGGGAGTAATAGAAAAGGGTATTTTTCTGAATACGTAGATTGCTGCAGTTTACGATATAGTTTAGTAGATAATCTGTCCTTTGTCAATTTTATGAAAAAGAAACCTATTGCAGCTAAAATGCAAAGTGCTCTAATGTATACACTTTTGGACTTGTTACTGATCAAGGAATCAGTCTTGGAAGGTTCTGAGTGCCCTCAAGTGTCACTCAAGTCAGGGAATTGGACAGGACTCGTACACAGCACTATTGCCCTACCTATAATCCCAATCCAGAAAAGTGCTTAAGCATTGTTTATGACATCTACTACAGTATGTGAGTAGTCCACTGAAGTCACTGGTATCAACTCTCACATAGTCTCTAGACACCCCAGCTCAAACCAAGTCCACATTGTGTTAGGCACTGTATAAACCCAGGGTAAGAGATGGTCCCTGCACAAAAGAGCTAACGATCTAGGGGAATGTCTACCCGGAGACAGCAAACCAGTGTGTGAATGTAAGCAAACCAGCTTCCTGCACACTAAATGGCCCTGTTGACCCTGCTATCAGTTTGCATGATGGAATTTTAGTGCTCAGTAGCAGGGCACAGCCAATTAACATGCTGTAAATTTACAACCTGACTTGTCACGCTGTGAGCCTCTGTGTAGACAAACTCTAAATAAACAATATTGACAGTTGGTGGGAGAGGAAAGAAAGACCCAGTGCAAAGTGACTTGCTCAAGGTCATGCAACAGGTCTGAGGTGGAGTCAGGAATAGAACCCAGGTCTCCAGAGGTCCCAATCTAGTGTCGTATCTGCTGAACTAATCTAAATTTTCAATGGGGCTCGTAATTTACTATAAATTAAACATGTGTTTAAGTGGTTTATTGGCTCAGGGCCTCTGCCTTTAGAAGGTTCAAAGTAAGAGAAATATTTTTAAGCATCTTCCAATTGTATTATTAATGATGAATTACATTGCATTTTTGGATGGGTTTGCAGCAGAATAATTAATCCAAAACCAAATCTTTCTTTTGTATTCCCCTCCCCCTCCCCCAATCCCAATTCTTTTGTATTTAATTATAGGTGACATTTTGTAGTAGAACTTGCCAAAAGAAACATGCCTTCCCAAATCTCATGCTGAATGTCTATTTGGCTATTTTAATTTTAAATGCAGCTTGGGGAAAAAAAACTAACATGGCCCTGGTATGATTTTTAAGTTTACACTGTTCTTCCTCCATGTTCTAACTGCAATGTAAATGTTTCCTTAAAAAAAAACATATTTATGAATTTAAACTGCACAAGAATATCATGGGCCTAGGAAGGAATGAAAAGGTAATAGGGACGAATGATAGTTTGGTGCTGTTGTACAACATCACCATCAGAAACCCATTGGCCCTGCCCACTTTTCTCTTGTTCATGCCCCTTTAGAACACTGTTGCCATTTGTCTGCTCCCCACTTATGTAAGGAAGCTTGCACTGGGTAAGAATAACTTTCCAACTTGCAGCGAGTTATAAAGAGTGAATACAAAAGTGATTTTTTTTAATGATGACAAAAAGCTTAAGATGGCATTTTAAACAACAACACAAAAATACCATTCCTAATGCAGTGTTATCCCTCATGATTTATTCCTCCACATTAATCGGTATTGCGTAAAGTTACCTTTTCCTCCTCAGATTCCTCACAAACAGCTTTTCGTGAGTATTCATTCCTTGACATTTGAAATTCAGGCTTTGTTGTTTATTTGTTGTTGATCAAGTTAGTCACATGATATTTTTCTGTCTCCTGAATGACCATCACTTTCAGCACAAAAACTTGTGTGTGCAAAATTGTTTCTTTTAACACTCATGCATGTGAGTGTGGAAGTCCCTTTCTGTGATTATTTGTACTAATGAAATTGGGTGTGGAAAGGGGACACAAAACAGGAGGGAGTGTAGCTGAAGTGAATTCATTAAAAGATTTTAATTACTAGAAGTAATTTTTGCATTATTCACCTAAGTACCTTTTCTAACTAGTTCAATGTGCATTTGGCAATCTCAAGTTAAAACATTTGTTTAATCATAGAAACCGGAGATGAAAAGCACCTGTCAGATCAATTCAGAATTGTCTCCGGGATATAGGTTGTATGTAAATTCTGCAATTGATATACTGTATACAACCTAAAGCTAGTAACTCTCTGTCTAGAACCACACCTCATAAATGAGGTTCATGCAAGGAAGAGCAGTTTTCAGCCACAAATCTCACACCCTCCTCTCCTCACACCAAGGTCTTTTCTGTGTTTCTGAGAATCAGTGGCATCTGTTCTAGTTTGTTACACATCTCCTAAATATCACCCAACCAAATGAGAACCTAAGTACCCAGGTCGTCACTGCAGGCTTAAACAGCAACTCTCTGCTATCCAGCATTCTTGCCGTTTGTTTACACTTTCTTGATGCATTTATTATTAGTTATTGATAATGATGCTGGTGTTACTGTTGCTATGTTGTTTTATTATTGCTGGGTGGGGGATTAAATAAAAATCTGGCCATGAGTGCCACGATGGGAGTCAATAGATGTTGCCCCTTTTGAAAATCTGGCCCTTATTCATATGAAGTCTCTTCAAAATCTGGCCCCAGCTGTGGGTGCTGGGAGCTTGAGAAATCTGGACTGGAACTCTATTTGAAAATGATCCCAAATGTATGTTTTGTTTTGGTTTTTATTATTTTTACAGTTAAGAGATCTAGAGAGCTGCACAAAGGTAAAGGGACAAAAGTAGGCTTCGCAACAATGCAATTCACCTACTGGCAGAGAGTGGGGGTGTATTTTTCCATAATCTGGGGGAAGGTAAACTTAAGTTACGGCGATTCAAAGAGGGTAGGTCAAAAAACCCACCCTCAGCCAAGGCCATTAGATTATAGCATATGTAGTGCCAAAACAATACAAGTTATACAACTTCACCATGGACACCAGTTTTCTTAACCCTTTCCAGCCCGATCCAAAGCTTACTGAAGTCAATGCAAAGCCTCTCATTGACTGTAGTGGGCATTAGCTCTGGCCCTTAGATCAGCTGACATTACACAACTGTTTGTATCACCCGAGACTTTGGACACTGGACTCAGCACAGGGCATACTGGACAATTTCTGTCCAGGCTGGTCAAGAGCAAATTCTCTTGTGTTCTGCTGGTAGACAGTGATCCCGTTGCCACCCCACAAGCAGTAGGTACAGGTTAGCTCTGTCTATTGCTCCACTTTCTGATCCTGGCAGGAGTACGGTGTTGTCCAATATATATTTATTGTTCCAGTGAAGCAAAACAATGAAATTAACTTTTTATTTCAAACTGAGGCTTTTTAACTGGAATTGTCACATTATTATTGGGTTGGCTCCAAACCTGGGTGTTTCAGCAAGACAGATCAGTGAGTATTGTTAATCTCATGATCATGCATTATCATCCCTGACTCACTGAGTAATATATTAACCCACGTGTACACCCACAGACACCTCCTTACCTTTCAATTTGGCTCTTAAAATATGCATTAGGCATCTATCTTCTCTAATGTCTTTCTTTATTGAGTAATTTCCTTATTTCATTCTCTGGACAGCAGCTCAGATAGCAATGCCATCAGTAGATCTGGTTTGGAGTGACACTGCAGTTTTTCAAAACCAGTCTGCATTTGTTCATTAAAAGGGTACAGAACCTGTTAAAGCGGCAACAGTTTGATCAAAGGTGAGTCCTCAGTACAGACTTCCCGAGAGACTAACTCAACTGGGCAAGGCAGGGGAAGCATGAAAATTTTCAGATTTCCATGAATGAGAGTCAAGACTACATCCATATTGCCGTTCTTGTACTTGGCATTACAACAATGCATATTTTTCTGTTGTCCCTGGAACCACTCAGGCATGCAATAAATAGAGTACAAGTGATTGGAAATATTCATTTAAACTGATGTTTCCATAACTTGTTCCTACTTGAGCTTAGAAATGTATTTTCCAAGTGTCTACAGAATGGTTTAAGTGTCTCTTGACTTTACAGACTGCTGCCACCCCACACCCCACTTGAACCATTCTAGTTATCCTATAGGACAGTGGTTCCCAAACTTGTTCCACCGCTTGTGCAGGGAAAGCCCCTGACGGGCCGGGCCGGTTTGTTTACCTGCCGCGTCCGCAGGTTCGGCCGATCACGGCTCCCACTGGCCACGGTTTGCTGCTCCAGGCCAATGGGAGCGGCTGGAAGCGGCAGCCAGTATGTCCCTTGGCCCGCGCCACTTCCAGCAGCTCCCATTGGCCTGGAGCAGCGAACCGCGGCCACTGGGAGCCGCGATTGGCCGAACCTGCGGATGTGGCAGGTAAACAAACCGGCCCAGCCCACCAGGGGCTTTCCCTGCACAAGCGGCGGAACAAGTTTGGGAACCACTGTCCTATAGGACTTTCAGCACAACATTCCCTTGTTCTTTAAGCTCTAAATCCTTTTTTCTTTCATTAGCATGAAAGAAAAAAACAATGTTAAGTCCTACATTTTCCAAATGTCCATTACCACAAATTCTTAGGGCACAATTTGAGATGCCTAGGACCTGACTTTCAGAAAGGCTGAGCATCCACTGCCCCTCTGGACTTCAGTGAGCATGTTGGTGTTCTGAAAATTTGACCTTAGCTGTCTCAAGTTGGGTACCCAAAACTGAGGATCTCACAAATAGTGGACCCCCTTGAAAACAGAGGTTGAAATAATAACCACGCCTGGAACTCAAACCCAGTGACTTTGAATATGCCTATACTCCAATCACAGAGTGTCATTTCAGCTCATGTAGACATACCTGAGCCCATTTTAATCTAGCTAGCTTGGGTACTGGAGCAGTGAAGTCGCAGCAGCATGCACGTCAGCACGGGGTGTACAAGCCCACCCAGAACCCTGGGGAATTACTCCTGGAGCTAGCCCCTGCTGAAGTGCACTCTGCCACAGCTTCACTGGTCTGGTACCTGCACTAACTCGATTAAAGCTAGCGTGGGTATGTCCACTCACACGGCAGTCACACCCATGATTGCAGTATAGACATACCTTTAGGAATAACGGGCTCCTATTCAGCAAAGCATTTAACCGCATATTTAAATGGCAATAAGCCTGCACTTAAGTGCTTTGAATAGGGATGGATTTAAGCATGTGCTTAAGTTCTTTGCTGAAGTGGGCCTATGGCTCGATCCTGCAGTCTTTACACAGGCAAAATCCCCACTGATGTCAATAAGCACTGCAGAACTGACACCACGGAGATCAGCTAGGGGAGCAGTTGCCCCCTAAAAATGATAGCCCTATGAACTAGACCACCTGACTAAACCTGACTAAACTTTTCCAGTTACTCCCCTTAGTAATAGCTGAGGTCCTTTTAAATTATAGATTGTTATTTTAGTATCCAATCACTGAAATCTGAAGATGAATCACAAACAAGCCAATAGAGATTTAGGCAATATATTGTATGATCCAAATTGAGAGATGGAACCCCAAATCTGAACCACCTCTAATTTTGTGCACATTCCCTCAGACCTGCTGCTGCCTGCAGGACACGCATAGGAGGGATGGGGCCTGGCCACACTCATAAATCAACTGGACACATCCTCTTGGGGCTATGGAACATCACCAGACCAACTAGCCCAACTCTGCCTTCACCTAGCACTCTAGAAAGCACGAGGTCCACATTCTGCTCAGCTCTTGAATTAATGCAGTAGAAAAAGAGACACGCAACCCTGGACTTCCTAAAGCACCCATTCAAGGCTGAATATTTCCCATAGTGAGTGGCATGTTCATTTATTCCCGACGGTGTGATGTGAAAGGTGTCATATCCAGTAAGTTCTGGCCCCTCCACCAGACTGTTACTGGTATATATTTTTTCTGTGCCATTAGAGGTATCACAAATACATATAAGTTTGCATATGAAAATGAAGCTGAATTGGGTCCTTTCAGCTCAGTTTCCCCTAGGCTTCCGCAGCTTGAATCTCTCTTATACACTGGGTCTTTCAAAGGCGTCCATTGAGATTCACCAGGTCCAGTGTTCAGTGGTTGCTGAAGACCTTTAAGCATCGACTGCTAATGGCAGAGTAGCATTGGGCCAGTAATTGGGATCCTCTTGCATTGACATAACAGTGTTGTTACTGTTTGTAAAATATTTTGGCATTCAATGTGGACTTCTCTCCCCCCCCTCCCCCCAGCCCACCATGATTAATGTGATTAATATCTTACAACATGAAACAGTCTGTGCAGGGTACAAGCACACTTACAAAAATAGCACTATATTAGTCCCTACTACAGGCCACCTTCTGAATAATATAAACCTTAATTTACTTTTTTTATAATCTGAGTGGACTTCTTAAGTATATCTAAGGGAGTTGGGGTGTGGAGAAACATTGCTTAATTCAGCCATTGCATCTTTAACATCAGATTGGGAACATGGAAACCATATGTGGGCTTTTAGCTAATAAAATAAAATGCCAAAATGTGGCAGCTAAAGCTATTGCACCCAAAATATAATTGCACATATGCTCCTTTACTTGCTTATAATCAAAACATTTTAAAATGTTTGATATTCAGACTAGGTATAACTATTGGACTAAGTTATTTTAGAAAATGATTTTATATGGAAAGAATGTATGCAGGACATTCTAACAACCATATGAAAAGCAAACTGTATCTATAAACACACACACACAGCACCAGTTGACAACATTTCACTCAAGCACATAAATTTCACTCAGGAACCTAAAATATTGGCTCCACTAGAGTCAATGGAAGTTTTAATGTTGACTTTGAGGGAGCCAGGACTTCAGCCACTGAACCCAAGTTCAATGCCTTAACCGTCCTCCCCTTTATCCACAGAACAGGAATCGTAGGACTACAGCAATGGAGACTTCCCCATGCTATGCTGCTGATGTGCTTCAACCTTGTCATGGGGTGACCACTAAACGTGGGAAGGTAATTCATTGTCCATGTCCATTCCAACCCTATGAGACTGAGAAAAGGTAGCTAATTGTGGTGGTGATTTGTGTGATGTTTACATGCATGTTTGCTGGGAAGTGGATCTAGATAGTAAACTCATGTCACTTGTTGATAATCTCTACTTTGGGCAGATCCAGACCAAAAATGTAGAAGTGTAAACATACAGAACTGATTCTTAAAACCCTGAGTCATACAGTCCCTCATCATCTGTTTTCACTATGATATTTATTGTATTCAAGAAATTATTGGTAGGGACTAGATGGCCCAATGGGTTTACGAATGGACTGAACGAACGCTGCCCCTCTGGAGACGTGTGTCCAAATTTGGTTTTTTCACAAGTACAAATAACAGCCTATGCAAGGACCACCATCTTGTCCGTTGCACCAAGGATTGAACTGAAGACCTCTAGATCATGAGTCTCTACAGACTGAGCTAAAGATAGGTCTATAGCTGAGGGCTTTTGTGGGCAGGGGTGAAAGTAACTTAAGGGACTTACCGGTATACAGGGCGGCCAGGGTCCTGAGCAAGGCTCAGGGGCAGCTCAACCGAAAGGGGCAGGACCTCAGGCAAAAGGAGCGGGGTTGAGGCCAGACTCCCCCGGCCAGCCCTTCAGGGCAGCCCAGCAGCGATTTAATGGGCCCGGGGCTCCTGGCCACTGCCAGCGCTACCTCAGGGCACTGGTAGTGATTTAAAGGGCCTGGGGCTCCCGGCCACCACTGCTACCCTGGGGCTCTGATGGTGATTTAAAGGGCCCAGGGCGCTGGCTGCTGGTGCAGTAGTGGCAGCAGCAGCCGGGAGCCATGGACCCTTTAAATCGCCGCTGGAGCCTCATGTTAGTGCTAGCGGCGGTGGCAGCCAGGAGCCCTGGGTCTCTGGCAGCAATTTAAAGGGCCAGAGGCTTCAGCCGCTGCGGGAGCCCCGGGCCCTTTTAAATTGCTGGGCTCGGGGAAGCTGCCCCCAGCTGGTACGGTCAGCTGTGTACCAGCTCTTGCCGGTACACCGTACCGTACCGGCTTAGTTTCACCTCTGGCTGTGGGAGACATGCTGACCAGAGGGTTACACTAAGACTTGTCCATAAGGAAGGTTTGACCACATCACAAAACCACCATGCAATGAGACATATTCCAATTTGGTGTAAGTGGAGTTTCACCTGCTTACACCAGGTCCAAATTTAGCCCAATGTGTCACACTTGACAGCATCTGTTTGACTCAAGTAGTGGGTCTGTTGTACAAGAAGAGTAGGGGGGATTTGATAGCAGCCTTCAACTACCTAAAGGGGGTGTCCAAAGAGGATGGAGCTCGGCTGTTCTCAGTGCTGGCAGATGACTGAACAAGGAGCAATGGTCTCAAGTTGCAATGGGGGAGGTCTAGGTTGGATATTAGGAAAAACTATTTCACTAGGAGGGTGTGAAGCACTGGAATGGGTTACCTAGGGCGGTGGTGGAATCTCCATCCTTAGAAGTTTTTAAGACCTGGCTTGACAGCACCTAGTCTAGGCCTGCTCAAAATTATCAGCCATTTACTTTATACTCACTACAAAAGTCACTCCCAAAGGAAATACTAATTTCCTTCTCCTCCAAATTAGCAGAGGGAAAGAGTAAAAAGTTTTTGGAACCACTGAAAAATGTATGCAGAGGTTTAAAAGTGAGATTTTCAAATTCTGAATTGTGAACACATTTTTAGAAACATAATCAGAGAATATGATAAGTAAAAAGTTTCTTTTAAAAGAGCTAGAGAGGAAAATTAATGTTATGGTTAAGGAACCTGACTGGCACTCAGGAGATCGCCATTAAATATTTGGCTCTGCCACAGACTTCCTCTGTGGCCTTGGGCAAGTCACTTAAACTTTCTCTCTGTTTTAGTTTGCCATCCGTAAAACAGGGAGAATAGCATTTCCTTTCTCCCACCCATTGTTTGTCTGTTTAGACCCTAAACTGGTTAAGGCAGGGATTGTCTTTTACTATGTACATTACATTGCACAATGGGGCCACTGGATATTACCATAATGCAAATAATAATCAGAAACAATAAAAGACTATGAGGCTAATGAACACTTTGGGGGGTAATCAGTTAAAAATAGTTTGGAAAGTGAAAAGCTTATGTACAATTGCAATGCCGGAATACCTGGGAGTCAGACTGGCCTGGAAATCATCCCTTGTTTATTTTGTTATGTGATAAGTCAGACAGAAACTTGTAAAAACAATAATAATAATAATAATAATAATTAATAATTCAAACCAAGCAGCCAAAGAAATTAGTGAAGTCAGATGAAAGATGATCAACTGGTCTGATGAGATGAAGAGTTTACCTATTTCAAATGCCTAACTTAAAAAGACCAGTTTTATAGAAAAGTCTTTCCTTTAAAAAAAAAAAAGAGAGAATGAAAAAGAAAAGAAAAACATGCCACAGCCAATAATTTGTAAAAAAACTGTGGAGACTGGCACTTCCAAATGCTTGGCAGGTTATTAAGCCAATTTTTATTTAGTCCACTGTAACTGTTGGAGGGTCTGTGATTCCCAACTGTTTCACATCAGAGAATGAAAACAACTATAGCCCAGCCAAGACCACATTGGTGACTGCCAGCCCTTTATGTGCCAAACATGAAAGCAACAAGTCCAGATGCTTTGATCCTTGCATTTTTGGAGTTAGCCCAGATTTTTTTTTTAAAAAAACTCATGTTAGGACAACATACATTATAACTGGAAATCAATCAATAGCACTGTGACCTTCAAACGCAGTAAATGTTTGGAGTTAGTTTCTGAGCATGTAATCGAAATTGGGGATTGGAAGTTGGAACGGATCCTAACCCAACAGGAAAATGTATAGTTTTAAAATCTGTAGTCTCAAGGAAGCAACAAATGAAAGTTTAATTATCTAGAAAAATAAAATCAGGCATGTGAGACCCATTCTGATGTCAAAGGCTGCAAACACCCAAGCAACAGAGTAATACCATCCAACCATCCCTCCTGCCGTAAAATTAAAAGGATACATGGAATTATAGGAGGAAAAGATAGAGGGAGCAGATTTTGAATTTCCCCTCCCTCTCTGGGCTGAGGATAATGAGCAGATTTAAGAGGTGAAATATTTAGTGCCTGGGACAGGGCCATGTCTAAAGGCAACACCGCCTGCCAGTTAGTTTATGGAACTCCACTGGCATCAGTCTTGGGCGAAGTTGTTGTTTGTCTTCATTCCCTACCGCAGGTTTGCTGGGGAGGTAGCAAATGCAGGTAGCAAACGGAGGTAGCAAATGACAAGCCAGATTCAAAGGGCAAGTGAAAAACTCAGTTCCAGACCCCTGATAAGTTTGAAGTTAACGGGTATCTTTCCACTGACTTCTTTCCATTGACTTCAGCCGATTTAGGATCAGGCCATAAGTCGTTGCCCTGTGCTATGACAGTACTTTGACGTACATTGTAACAAAAAGACAGGGACATGTTTATTTTTAATGTATTTCCATTATAGTCAGTGGAGTTACATCAGGCTATTATCTGGTTATACACATCTAGGGTGAGATGCTGATCTCATTAAGTTTTATCCTGGTGCAACTCCAGTGAACAACACCTGATTTCACTGATTTAAATTAGATCAAGATCAGACCCCCACAGGGGAGTAGCGGCCCCAAAAGGTAATTAAAAGAATGCCATGTCAGTTTATTTTTACAATATGATTTAATTGTATTGTCACAGAATACCAGTCTAGACAAAGTCTTGTTAAAAGCTTTAAAACCCCCAGACTAGTTTTACATATTAGTAATTATGAATAGTTGTTGGCACATAATGGAATGTGCTAACACAAAAGCACTCTTACAATAACACTGCTAAAGTTACAAAACCCTATCATAGGGATTTAAAAAATAAAACCCAACCTTCTCTCCAGCTAGAAAGGAACATTATTATTAGCAAAAATGTGAGCTTTATGTTGGCATATTAGGCAGAACTGATGCATGAGAGGTTTAGATAGACAAAAGCTTTCTACCTTAGACACCAGGATATACAAAGGTGGTTTGGGCCGGTTAGTCTTGTGCTGTGGCAGGATCTGTGTATGTGTCTGTGACCTGCTATAAAGTTACTATTAGTTGTTTGTGCCAATAGTAAGTGTAGAATTTTACGTTTACAACACCTACAGTGCAACCCCAGCCCTATTTCGATGTTGTTTATTTCAGTTACACTGCAGGTTCAGGGCTCCTTTGTGGAAGGCAATATACAAACAGCTAACAAAAGTGACCGTCCCCGCACCAGAGAGTTTACAGCCTGTATGTCTGACATAAAACAGGTGGATGAAACACACAAAAAGAGGTTGAGGTACAAGATGAGGTAAAAATAAAATGTTTGGTGAATGATTATATAAATACCACAGAACAAGCACGAAACATATTTTCACCTCATCTTCTACCCTTCACCTCTGTTTGCACATTTCATCCACTTGTTGCATGTCAGGCATATAGATTGTAATACTTGCTTATCGAGTGTAACTTCACTGGAATCAATGTGAAACCTTATTACAGTTCCACTAGCTGCTGACAATTCTTTATCAGCCCACAGCTCTGACTTCTGCTGCTGCAGTCTCAGCAGCCTTCTGGGGATAAAGAGAAGGAAGCAGGATTTGCCCCATAACCTAAAAGCAAAACTCAACACTTACAGTGGTTCATGCACCAAGTAAATATTTTAGACATATGTTGGAGCAAAAAGAGAAACAGAAATTTAACACAGAGAATGAGGGAGGAAGCCATTAGCTGCAAAGGGGACCCAAAACCCACAACCAGAAAGGCCACACATCAACCAGAAGATTGATATAGCCATGCAAATAGTGCATACTGCGGCGCAGGTGCAAGGCGAGAGACGCACATGAAGCTACACAGAAATAGAACCAAAATAAGAAATTGCAGACTCCAGCTCAAATGCAGATGAGGGCTAGGCAGGTGCATCTCCATTCAGCTGAGCAGTATTGCATCCAGACCAGAGCTCGAACCTAGGTATTTAAACCTCAAAATCCTCATGACCTCGGAGTTCACAGGAGATGGAACCTCTTACTCAGACTTTCCGGAGACATTTTGTTTTGGTATTGTTAGGAGCATCTTGCCCTTGTTATCTGTCCTCCAGCACATGAATCAAAGTAGTTAATCTCAGAGACTAAATGGAGCCTAATCTAGTAGGATGGGGGAAAGATGAACTAATCAAGAAGCAGAAGTTGTTTAAATTTATTTCTAAGGTGCCTGCTTTTTCTGGGGCTGTGAATCATGTTGAAAGGCAACACAACTCATTATCAGTCACTACGCTATCCAGAGTGATGGGCATAGAGAAGGAATACCAAAACCCAACAAAAAGAGGATTCCTTCAGTGGAACCAAATCTTGAGAAGTGCAGAACACATAGACTGAAATCAATGGGACATGCAGATACTCCAAAACCCTCAGGATCTATCCAAAAAGGGCCCCATCTTGCCAGGTGCTGAGCCACTTCCTGAAAGGTGCCAAGCCCCGACAATTCCTGTTGACTTCGCTTTACAAGGCTGGGCTGTGAGTTTATAAGAAATACAATCTCTTTCTGGATCCCACACAGCCTGTCACATTATTGGCTCTTAACAAATATTCCTAGCAAATACGAATAAATCAATATATTATATATGATTTGAAAGTGTCCATCCTTATAGTTTCTTCAGTCTTTAATCAAGAAGGAGGGCAACAAAAATGATTAGGGGACTGGAACACATGACACATGGAACACACAGTTCTGCAGAAAAGGACCTAGGGGTTACAGTGGACGAGAAGCTGGATATGAGTCAACAGTGTGCCCTTGTAGCCAAGAAGGCCAATGGCATTTTGGGATGTATAAGTAGGGGCATTGCCAGCAGATCGAGGGATGTGATTGTTCCCCTCTATTCGACATCGGTGAGGCCTCATCTGGAGTACTGTGTCCAGTTTTGGGCCTCACACTACAAGAAGGATGTGGAAAAATTGGAGAGAGTCCAGCGGAGGGCAACAAAAATGATTAGGGGACTGGAACACATGACTTACGAGGAGAGGCTGAGGGAACTGGGATTGTTTAGTCTACAGAAGAGAAGAATGAGGGGAGATTTGATAGCTGCTTTCAACTACCTGAAAGGTGGTTCCAAAGAGGATGGATCTAGACTATTCTCAGTGGTAGTGGATGACAGGACAAGGAGTAATGGTCTCAAGTTGCAGTGGGGGAGATTTAGGTTGGATATTAGGAAAAACTTTTTCACTAGGAGGGTGGTGAAACACTGGAATGCGTTACCTAGGGAGGTGGTGGAATCTCCTTCCTTAGGTATTTTTAAGGTCAGGCTTGACAAAGCCCTGGCTGGGATGATTTAGTTGGGGATTGGTCCTGCTTTGAGCAGGGGGTTGGACTAGATGACCTCCTGAGGTCCCTTCCACCCCTGATATTCTAGGATTCTATGATTCTAAGAAGGGAGGCACCAGACATTAGAAGCACTGCTGGTATTCCTGCAGATGCCGTGGCATCCATTTGAAAGATGCACCATGCTCCAACTACACTTCAGCTTGGCAGGGTGCCATGTTAATTGCCATTCATCAGTGCAGCTACCTGCTGAGGGCAGCAGTTTAAAAACAGTGGGCTATCAATAAACCAAAATATCCCTCTATTGCCAGAAACCTTAACACAATGGAAGGCTATTACTGGTAATTAAGTGAACAATTGGCCAGCACCGAAATGGCAGGTAGGTCAGTAAGTCTTCTCTGGATCCATACGTGAGTCCTGGGCATCCCCCCACTGTATGGGAAATACCTGCTCCACACCCATATGGCATCGCTGTATTCAGCACTCACTGCTGTAATTGGTTATAATACAATGCAACTTTATTTGTACAGTGTCTCCTACATAAAGCATGTTCCTACGCCCTTTCCCAAGCTGAACAGAGTAATTATTGTGAGTGATGGGGTTAAAGGGTTGATAGACTTAATATCAGGATGGGTTAAAGATCACGTTGTTTTCCCCCTGCTGGAAAAAGTGGTGCTTGGCCTGATCACTTCTAATGGTGAAGTCCCTGCACGAGCACCTCTGGGAGAGCGTGGGGATGCACTCCCACCCCACCTCTAGTGCACAGAAAGGAGGAGTGGAGGCAGGCCTGAGCTGCCCCTGCACTGAAGGGGGGTCCCTCAGTGGCTGCAGGATAACCTGCCTGGTACCACAGCTAGCAGAGGCCATGGGACACTTGCCTGCCCCCATTGCCGCTGCTGTGAGGAGAAGCTGCCATGGCTACAGCTAGAGAAGTTTCCCTAGGGGAAGGGGAGTTATGGTAATTAGGTCAAAGGGGCTACTGGGACAGGGCAAGGGCAGAAGGACTATTCAGCAAGCCTATGGGATAAGATAAAGCCTATGGGCAAGATAAAAATATGGAACTGATGGATTTATTTGTGGAAGAAATATGGGACAGATAGGGGTTTTTTGGAGTGGGGAGGAATACAGAATTGATGGAGTTAGCTGGAAAAGAGTATGGAATTGATGGATTTATTTGGAGTGGGGAAGAGCATGGAATTGGTATCTTTTATGAGGAACAGAAGCATATTGTTAGAGTCAGAGAATGTCATATGTACATCAGAATAAGGCAGAAAAACTCAGCAAGTAAAAAATCTTGGCAGCACATCACTAACTAAACAGTGCGTTTTATTATCTGAAAGAGAAAATAACACAGAACCAGACCATTTGTCTGTCTGAGCTGATGACTCTCTCATTTTATTTCCCCATGTTAGCAATGTTACAGACATCTATGGGATACTCCACAAAGGCTGAACCAGGGAAATTTGCAGGAGTGTTCAGTGGGAGGTCAGGAATTTTTAAGAGGTATCATTAAAGAGTGATGTGGTTTGGGTCATGTTTCTTGTTAGACATTTTGTCAGGACATTGTCGAATCATAGATCATAATCTTTTTATATATTCTACGTGCTTATTAAACTCAATCTTTATCCATCAAACTGAATTAAATAGAAATTTATCAGACAGGTTCAGGGGCTAAAAAACTATCAAATTTCTCCAAATTAAGAGAAATAAATTGTGTTCTGGCCAGCCTTGTTAAGATAGTAACCACCATATATGGCAGTTTAATTACTACTTGTTTGCCAATTGCCTGAAATGAAATTGTAGCCGTTTTGATCTAGTTAAACACTTGCATTAAATGTCAAAGCTTCCTTGTGAAATAACCTGTATCAAATGGAACTCTTTGCCAGAGGATATTGTGAAGGCCAAGACTATAACAGGGTTCAAAAAAGAATTAAGATAAATTCATGGAGGATCTGAAGATGCACGAAGCCTAATTCAGGAAAATCTGATTATATTTTGGGGAATTTTTCCTCCACCTTCCAGACTGCTTTTCACATACTCCATAAGGGGTGCTTGTATCCACCAGTATTTTTGCAAAGGGTGTAATTGTCTGTTTGAATTATAATGGTTAGCAATACATCAGTGGTTATTAGCCAGGATGGGGAGGGATGGTGTCCCTAGCCTCTGTTTTCCAGAAGTTGGGAATGGGCGACCCGGGATGGATCACTTGATGATTACCTGCTCTGTTCATTCCCTCTGGGGCACCTGGCATTGGCACTGTTGGAAGACAGGATTCTGGGCTAGATGGACCTTTGGTCTGATGCAGTATGGTTGTTCTTATGTTCTTAAACTGGACAGTGTGGTCAAGTGACTGTAGCGCTGGGCTGAAATTCAGGAGACCTGGGTTCTATTCCTGCTGCTGTGTGACCTTGGGCAAGACAATGTGCCTCAATTTCCCCCTCTGTAAAATGAGGATAATGATATTTACTTCTTTGTCCAACTCTTTGAGATCTACTGATGAAAAGCACTAGATGAGAGCTAGGTATTTATTATTGCTAGTAGCAGCAGCAGTAGCTGAAAAGCATAATTTGGTATGAAATCACAGAATATCGGGGGTGGAAGGGACCTCAGGAGGTCATCTAGTCCAAACCCCTGCTCAAAGCAGGACCAATCTTGACTAGCAGAAGCAACACAGTATATTGTAATCCAAATTGCATTTTTAAAATGTTACCAGTGCAGCATTCTCCTCAATGATTTTGTTGACTTTAATTAGAGAAGACCAGTTTATAAAGGTGCCACACACAATTTGTCTACTGTCTTGTAGATGAATCCCATAGACAGAGTACCTGGGTGCCCAGATCATAGGACTAGCACTAATTTAACCTGACCATTTGTAGGATCAAACAGGGGACCTGGCAATTAATTCAGACAACTGTGGGATTAACTGCTTTATGCATCCGGTACATGCCCATCCTCAACTAATAAAAAGGTTATATTCCCCCCATACGAAAGAGCAGCTCTATTCTTACAACCTAAGAGTACTTTTATTTTAAAGTATGGAAAAACAAAAAACTAAGAGAGAACAAAAGTTACATTTCCAATGAGAGAGCATGGCCTGCATGTCCCCCACATACTGACCGAAACAAATCTGAAAACAAAATGGCTGCATATAATTAGATTTGTTAGAAATTTAAAGGAATAATGCACACATATGAAAAAACCTGCAGCTTCTTAGCAATAGCTGAGCCCTCAAAACACAATATGAAACACAAAGCAAAACCATACTAAATCATGGTGAATTTAATTGAAAACAATGTCTCTAAACTTTAAATTTCCTCTATATGAATAATGGCACGTGAATGAGATTTATCTACCTAACTGGTAAGGAATAGAATGAGAGGCATTCTACAGCCAGTTTCAAATGCAGAAAACGGGCCAAGTTTTACCCTCACTTACACCTTCAGCAACACGGTTTGTTGGCCCATTATCAGTAGATCATCATTAACACTCAGGGCCTGGTTAGGTGGCAATATTCACTGGGAATATTTGTGGGGATATAAATCAGAGAGCCTTTTTCCAACGTCAAAGGTGGTAAACTGATGTGAGAGTTTTTTCATAAATGTGTCTTCTACCAAATGCTTAAAGGAAGTAGGGAGAATGATTGGCAATGAATTACCAACCTCCTCGTGAAAGGTGGGTAGCCATAATCTAAATGTGATTAAAGTAATTCAATTTTAGTCACTATTACACTTAATATATGTTGGTTTGAGTTTAACTGGTGAACATTAGTTGGTGTCCGATCAGATCTGAAGATGCACGAAGCCTAATTCTGGAAAATCTGATTATATTCTGGGGAATTTTTCCTCCACCTTCCAGACTGCTTTTCACATACTCCATAAGGGGTGCTTGTATCCACCAGTATTTTTGCAAAGGGTGTAATTGCCTGTTTGAATTATAATGGTTAGCAATACACTGACAGTGACTATAAACGAGAGGCAGCATGGATAGAGCACTGGACAAGGATTGCAGAGACCAGGATTTTATTCCCTGCTCTTCCTCTGACCTGATGTATGAGCTTGGGCAAGTCACTTAACCTCTATATGTCTCTGTCCTGCCCCTGCTTTTGTCTGTCTTGTCTATTCCATTGAAAACTCTACAGAAGTGCCTCTTAGAATGTATTTGTAAAGCACTTAGCTACAGCCAGGAGTCCTGATCTAAGCTTGGGGCCTCTACCGGTAAGTCTACACTGCAATACAAGACCTGCGCCATGGCTGCAGTTGGCCTGGGTCAGCTGATGCAGGCTAACAGGGCTTGGGCTGCCGGGCTATCAAACTACAGTGTAGACATTCTGGCTCGGGCTGGAGCCCAGGCTCTGAAACCCTGCGAGGTGCTTGGATATTGACTTTTGGCTTAGCCCCATTACTGAGAGAATCTTATAGGTAGGCCTCATAGGCCCGTAATCTCCAAAGGTGAAATTTGGATCTCAGTTCAGTTTCTGAAACACTCTATTGCCTAATGAATCCATGGGTGTTTGGCCTCTCTAAAACTATGCTGCTGGATTGCTTCACTCACAATCTCACAGGACACAACAGCAAAACACAAAGGTTTAGGACAAAAAGTCAAGAATTCCATATCCATGTAAAGCTGTGTGTGGGGAGAGGGATGGATATAAGTAGACTATTTCATAACTATAATCTGGCCAACGTGTTGGGGTTTCTCTGTTTTTTTTTGTTTCTTTGTTTTGAAAGTGTGCCATGGAATCTCCAGTGAAGACAAATGCTTACGACCTTGGTTTTAAATCTTACTGGAAGTCAGTATTTCCAGGAACATGCCATGCTGGAGCTTTGGTTCAATACTAATCCAGAGGGAGGATCCCTATGGTTGACCGCCAACACTGACACCAATACCCAGCTCACCTACGTCCATTAGCACTGTACAGATTTATCCCAGTGTTGCTAAGCTTATGAAATGGAATCACAGCACAAGGTAGTGCAGCTGCTGCTTTGTGAGATTCCCATCTTTGTTGGTGTTTACTGAAAATGGTACATCCCATCTGTTCCTGGATCCTCATTTCATGTTTTTCATCTTGTTAAGACTCCCTAGTTCCAAAATGGCTTCTTTTGGTCCATGTGGAGTTAATAAGCAACTCTGGTGTGTGAGTGTATACGTAAGGACTGAGATGTCTTGTTTCATAAAAGTCTGTCAGTGATTTATTCCCTCTTCTGCTGAGTTCCTTCCTGTTCATTTCTCCTCGCACTTTTAGTGGGAGGGATGTTGTTTACATTAAGGACGTTTCTTGTGTTTATAGATAGGGAGGCATTTGTAAATGATTCTGAAGAGTTGTTGTTTCTGAAGAGTCTCTCTAAACTTTGATGAAAGAGTCTCTTATTGGTTTGTATTCATTGCTTGTTTTAATTTATTTTGCACATCTTCAAAACATGACAGTGGTATTGGTCACTTCCTGCTGGTGGGATTCCATTGCTATCTCTGCAGTCTTCTGAAGGATAAGCAGCCAGGACTTTATATGAGCATCATTTAGGGTGGTATGTTTGTGTCTGTGTATTTTTATTCTCTTCTCTTTGTGTATAATTGAGTAGGACGTGCAATCATGTGGTTTTATTTCAGAAAACCATCTCTTTTTCTCCCCCTCTAAGTACTGGTGCCGAGTTTTAGTCTCGACAGCCTCATCAGTATTAATGGTGTTTTAGAACAATGCTGCTTTTTTGTTTCAGAACAGAGCAGAGCAGAGACCTGCTTTACAAGAGAACTTGTGTATGTCCTTAATTAATGTATTTTTTTTCTTTTTAGTGCAATTTAAAGACCTCATCCCCTGCTTTTGGGAACTTCAGGATAATTAAAAATACACGTATCTTCTTTAACAATCTTCCAGATGCAGTGTTGTCCTATTCAATAATGCATGGATCAAAGGGATAGTGCCTCATGGAAGTGTAATCATTCAGTGTGTATATGTGTACCCCTCTGTGCCTGCTCCATAGACAAGATGACTCGGGTATAATTGCCAGCTAGAGGGTTTAGTCCCAGAGCTCAAGCTGCAGATGCTCCAGCTTTTAGCTGTGGAAGTCCCAGGTACAATCCCTGGTGGTAACCAAAATGGCAGTCTTCACAACAGGAGCACAAAACTAAGGGTTTTCATGTCATGAAATTTCCCAACATTATAGCATTTGCTGTGAAAATGGAAACATTTTACAAACAAGTCATAAAGAACATGTAGAGGGGTGCACTTATGAAAGACCTGGCCTTTGAAGTTTTTTAGGCCTAGGCTTAAACATGAGTAAAAGGGACCAGAATCCAGCCTTTTAGTACATTTCTTTTAAGATTAACCAAAGGGGGAAACGCCAGTCAAACAAGAAGGAACAAAAGTAAAGCCTCTATCTGTGAGTACAGTGTGCACTTCCTCTGTCTCTCTGCATAGATCTCTGAGAACAAAACTGGCTGCTCAGCTCTGCAAACAGAAGGAGTTCTTAGAAAACCAAAGGCATCACAGGTTTATGATAATATACAGTTCCCTTTTCCTTGTTTTCCCTGTTCCCTTTCTTTCTCTCAAACTGAACCTTACCTGCTTCTGGCTGCTTTTTAATTCAACAGGAGCTTTTTTAGGCAAGTGAAGGAATTCATAATGAAGGGGCGCTCATAACGGTCACTGTGCCAATGAAGGGGCAGAGCTGGGGGCCTGTTGACAAGGCTCCAACCTTGATTTAATTCTGCAAGGAGAGGAGCTGGAGACACTTGAGATGTTTACTACTTACTTGTTTATTTAGTAGCTGATTCTGATTTGATGGGCTTGTCTGATGACTACTTCTTTGATCTCTTTCTCTCCCTCCCTCTCCCCCATTTTATAATCAGCCCACACAAACACTGGGCATCACACCACAAGAGTGTGGATACAGGACTGAATTTGACATTGTCGCTCCTTCACTTCTTTTTACATGAGGCAGTGGGATATGCTGTTCCCTAATGGTCATGAAGTGCTTTGGAATATCTTCCAATGTACACTTGAAGGCTCAATAGTCAGACACCTGGTACCAGTAAGAAGAGTGCCCAAAGTGAAGTGCTCAGTCTGAATCAGGGTGAAATTCAAGGTTTAACACCACGTATTGGATAAATAAAATTCCTAGTACAGTACTATTGGGAGCAGAGGTTCCTGAACAGAAGAGCAGTGCTCAGAACTAAGTAAGCCATTCTAATCAGTTTCTCTGATGAACTAACAAGACTTCAAAACACAGAGAAGAGCTGATGGGTTTTGGAAAATCTGACCCATATGCCTGTATTTTCCATATCTTCTGAGATAGGTTTGAAGAGTAGCTGCAAGTCAAGTGTTTAGCTTCTGTGGAGAGTTTCTACATTTAATACAGATGGGATGTAAAATTGAAGTCCTGACCCCTTGTTTTCATTTTGGATTCAATGGCATTTTTCACGATGCCCCAGTGTCCTGAGCAAATTGTTGTCAATTATACTTGGCCAAATCCTGACTTTCTTTAATCCATCCTTACACAAGCAAAATTCCCATAGAACAAATTGAGTTCTATGGAAATTTTGTCTGAGTAAGGGCTATTGGATTAGGTTTAAAAGATGGAACCTCATATGCTATACTTTACTTTTGAAGGCTTCTGAATTACTTGACAGCTGTGTAAAATAAATGAAGTAATTAAATATGGTTCTAAAATCTTGCCACTCATTAAAACTCTCCAATTCTCACTTTGCAAGTAGATGTATGGCTAATGGAAAAACCATTACTTTCTCTTAATGTTGGAAGATTACAAAATGATTTCTGCTTAAAGCAAAATTTTGAATCCTACCCAAACTCTACATACAGAGTCCGAGTGGCTTGAAATTTGGTATAAAATATATTAATATAAAACCAGTCTTCAGACTAATCTGACTCTGTATGTGGATCCCTATATATGGATGTATATATGTATATTCATTAATTAAATCCTAGCTAAAACCTTCCCTGTTCCACTTGCATACACAGCTTCTGAGCAGAGGTCCAAAATCCATGGATCTGCTATTAAATCTGCAATTATTTTTTTGCTTATGTCACTAATTTTTGCCTAGCAAAATAATATCTTTGAAAAAAATATTTTTGGTGCTTTTCATGGCTCTTTTTAGATACTGTAAGTATGCAGGTGACTATTAAGTATGTGCAGAAACACAGTATACACATTTTAGGTGGATTTTTATTATCAGATTTGTTGTATCAAAGAAGGAACACAAGTGCAGTGTTGTTATATACAAGTGCATGATCAGAGGATTGATGCAGAAGTGTTATACTCTGAGAGGTCCACTAGGAGCTCGTATAACATTTTAACACATATGTGGATATGAGAGTATTCTCTCCATCCTGGAAACTTCTAATGTCCCCATTCCCAACCCAGTACGCAGGTGTCATTGCTTCTATAATGCAGAATTGTACTGTCTGCAACGAGTCTTCTGTATAACAGTCTTGGTTTTTTTCCATGAGAAACATTAAAAAATATAGATCAAAGAAAACCTCTACAAAATGTTTTGTCTTTTCACAAAAACATGACTCTTGCATTACCATGTGTACTAGCACATGGTATTGCGCGTCTCTAAACTGCAGTACCTCAATTAGAGTGCTCATATGGGCACTTAGCCCTAAAAAACTAAAATGGTCAGGTATGAAAATTATCCCAGTGTGTCAAACTCTCAAGGACTAAATTATCGTTTCATCGTTATGAACCAGCTGGAGTTACCTAAGAATGTTAGAGTACCAGCAGATCACGCCTTTCTTCTCACTTTCCAGGTATCTTTTGTCCCAGTGTTATGCTGTAATTGGTTTGTGTAACATACCATGTCACTACCTTATAGTTTTGTGGGGGATGTTTGTTTCTGGTGTGGTGATTGGTTTGGGTAGGACATTTCTGCTGAATCATTAGACTGAAATGCAAAGAAGGTAACTTGAGAAAGAAGCTTACATTTCTGTAGCACTTTGCAGCAGATGTCTCCTATTTACCGCTTTATTTTATTGCTTAATGACTGGATCTCAAGTCATTGAACAATTTGACAGATATTTATTTGTAAAACATGATTCATTTAGTCAGACACTCGTGGAATAGTTCTTATGCCAGTTCTGTAGATTTTGGTAGAACTTTCTAAAGATGCAAACATTCAAGTAAATTGCTTTTGTCAATAGCACATCCACTTTTTAACGTTCTTTATTGTGCACAAATATTCGAGTTGACAAAAAAGTGCTGGTGAACAGACTTCAGGGACTTCTGGATTTTAATCAGCCACAAGCACTGGCAGGGTTCAGAAGTAATTTCCTAACTATGAATCACCTGCAGACAGTGAATCACATACTGGAGAAGACTGCCAAATAAAACAAGCCATCATGTATAGCTTGCATTGACTGGACTATGGGAAGGCCTTTGAAAAAGAAGCAGCCACAAAAGCAGTGAAATAAAAGAATTTAAGAATCAAAGACACATCTGCAAGTAGTGAATGGTGATGTTTAAGCTTGACAAAGAAGACCAAAAAATCACAATGTCAGGCAAGGAGACAAATCTTACTTGAAAACATTTCACTACTTGCTTGGAGAAGCACTTCATGTACCACTGATGAGAAGAGGACAACTTCAGGATAAACTTTATGCACATATGTCAGCTCAGATTTCTAGGTGATGTGATTGTCCTTTTGGAAATGCCCAGTAACCCTGAAACAATTACTAGAGAACTGAAATAATGTTGATTGCAGATAAGAAGAATGGTGAGAGAATCTTTAGAAGGTTAGGCAGTCTCGTAGGGTCTGAATCAGCATTCAGTGATGTAAATGAGAGTCTTTCTATTGACTTCAGTGGGCTCTGGATCAGGAGCAAGCTCCTTTGGCTTAAAAAAAGGTCTTGGGTACACTTGTATTTCTACCATTAACTAATGCAGAGCCATAAAACTGGCAAGACATATGCTTAAGATTCCTCGCAGAGACTAGTGAAGAAATGAATGTTTAAGAACATAAACGAAAGATAACTCTGAGACAGTAAACAATTGTAAGGGCTGTGGATAGGTCATATTCCAAGAAGATGAAATAGAAGATAGAATACAATTTACTTTTTGATATTTTCCTTCATAATGAAGTATCCCCATGTGTTTTCCCAAGTAGTGAGAACAGTGTTAGGAGAGCAGGCAAAGCTTCCATTAACAATATTCCCATGTTTCCCTCTGTTATGTCGGTGTTCAGTAAACCCTTAGAATTGTACATTGTCGTAAAGCAGTGAATTTGATTGCAGCACAAAATATTTGAATGCAGTGAATCAAGATAACCTTTCCACACTGCTCGGGTCTTGTTCATCTGTAAAGTATATTTTCTTGTTTTCTTTACGTAGCATAATTGTAAATAAAGGCAAAGTTTAAAGAAGCTATTGTTGTAATTGTAAATGACCACAGACATCAGAGAAAATCACTCAAAAGGTTAATGAGAAGAAGGATGGATGGCTTTAAGACTATGGGCCTCCTATATAACAAGCAACTAGAATGACTATGTGGTACTTCATGATAGAGTGAAAAAGAAGTTGTTAACCATGTGAGGCCCATTATTCATTAATTGAATGTAGATCTAGACATCTGTTATGTATCATCCAGAGGAGCCCCAATAAAGAGCATAAAGAGGATAGAAAATGAGGACAAGATCCTGAAATAGTACAAGAATAGGAAGATTGGGCAACTGGATGGCTCCGAGTATTGGCAATTGAACCAAGAGCTTTTCACCTAGATGTCAAATCCATTGCAGGTGGATAGTGACTGAAAGTTGCTACCTCTGAAGGCTGGTTAGTGGCTTATGTCAAGTGATCTCCTCCCAGTTCCTGGAGGATAGGTGTTCACATGAAAAATCACTGTCATAAATTGGCACCCTGTTTGGTAGATAGAGAAAGAGATGCATGAACATTATGGGCTTCTCTAACCCCATAAAATTTGACTATTCCTGGAACATGACTACACACAGGGGGGAGCAAATAAAGCTGAAGCAAAATCATCTAAAAATTGCAACAAAGACTCTCAGAAAAGTGTTGGCTGTGTTTGCGCAGCTCTGCATACCTCTTGCACCCTCATTTCCATATCCCCTCTTCCTATGATGGGAGTGGGTTGCCTTTTTTTTTTAATGTATTCATTTTCAGTGACAGAACACTCCTCTCCCATGTCCTAGTTGGTCGGAATCCACCCTAGTACCATGGCAATATATGCAGGCAGCGGTGTTTTAACTCTGGCCTATTTCTGGCTGTACAAATGAAGGGAGATTAGGTAAAACCTAAAATTGCTATCCAATACCAGAAAAACAAGGAACTAATTAGCTATGGTAACACGGAGCTCAGCCTGTGTTCTCAGCTGTGAAGAGTTCTGATAAGTTAGAAATTCTCTTATTTGGGAGTTTATAATTACACAGTGTTATTTCCAATTGGCAACTGGCCCTTCTAGTTAATTTGTCTTTAAAAATATACATTTTTTTAACCTGTAAAGACAAAATCTGAGCAGTTCCTCTGAATAGCCACAAGAGAGCACTAAACAATTAAAGCTAAGGAGATTCTCCTCTCATTTCTGAAGCAGACTTTTCTGTAAAGAAAAATGAAACACTGACAGGCTTAAGAGAAAAGACACGAGTTCTTTTACAGGACTTCTGTCTTATATAATGATCTTTCAATAAAATTCAAGCTTGGAATATAATCCAGGACTGATTAAATCCCAAAACTGTCTTTCCTAAATTACAAGGAATCTGAGTTTTCCAGAACTTTGTTATTTATGCCAATGTTTCTTTTTTCAACATTATTTTCTGAGGGAATGGATTCATAGATGGATGGATTAACTATACACACCTTGACTGGCTGAGAGGGTAATAGCTGTAAATTATTGCCCCAGTGGTTGGAAAAGGGGAGGGAGACTTAGTTAATGAGTGTGTGATGTTATTGCTTACAGGAAAAGGCTGTTTGATGACAACTGGCAGAGTAGAAGATTATTTCCTTCCCTATTCTGTCTATTTCCTTGTGTATATGTGAATTTCCTCTGGCTGATGTTGAATAAGATCCATGCATTATGTGATCGAAGGACCTTCCCACCATATGTAATTTAAATGAAAGCTGTTCTGGTTTTATTATTTTTTTCCCCCTCACACTTTAAATACATTGATAAGACCCATAAACAGTGCTACTTTCAGAGCTTGATTTAAGCCAACAAAAGTATGGGTATTCAGAATGGATGATGATATATCATCCTTGATTCACATTGCTATTAGTACATATTTCAGGGATCTCAAAATAATATCTACAGCACATTGAGAAAAGCAGCAGGAGTTAAGGATGGAGAGTTGGCTCTAGCCTTGCATTTCTTTGCTTTCAGTGATTTAAGTCAGATTCTAATTGTAGAAGTTGACCTGCTCTAGCAAAAGGAAATGCAGTTTTACGATGTGCATAAATAGCAGGTTATGGGATCCACTGTGGAAAGATCATTTACGTACAGACTTGATGTTTCAGCCAGGCTTTTCTAAACCTGTCATATAGTATTAACAGAGAGTGTGTTCATAAACTTCAGGTCACATACAGAACATCCAAATCCAAAGGCATATGTTTACTTGTGTAATCTGTGGACTGCATATTTTACCAATCATGTAAAAACAAAAATCAAGCTGCAATTCTTTTTTACACTGGATGATAGCAGGGTAAAGAAAACATGCCCATTTGTGGGATGGATAGATGGGTGTGCGTGCACACATACCAAAACCAACGTTTTCAATGAAAACCAGGTCCAATGCACTGACTTCAGCGAATTGCTCTTGATTCACATATGTATAAAGGAGGCCTTCTGACCCCTGTGAAATGAGTTTGGAGGCCTCCATCCAGATCTAGGTGGGTGAGTGTCCACACACCAAATACTGTTATTACAACTGGCATTGTTGGAACCCTAGCATCCTTCTTAGCAGTCTCATTTAAGACACCGAGGACTGAAAGGAGCTGGACCAGCTCTCTCTCAGCTATGGAATCCCCCTAATCAAAGCTTAGGCATCTTGGTGGTACAGCATGGGAAACCTTGCACAGTCGCTTCCTGTGCTCTGCCTGTTCTTTAAACAGAGGACTTGAGGTTGAAATTTTCAAAGGGGAGGGGGGAGGCTGGAGGTGCCCAAGTTGTAGTGACTTTCAGTGGGAGATGGGTGCCTAACTCCTTGAGGATGCTTTGAAAACCCCAGCCCACTCCCCTGTGCTGCCAATCTGGAATCTTTCAAGAGCAAATAAAAGACACTTAAAAACAACAAACAAATTAAACCATGATATAGCCCCATGTGCTTTTGTACATTCGGCGCCCCGTGGCTGAGACACTCTGGCTCCACTAGTTCAAGCAATTTCCTCTTATTTGACTTTAAAAAAAAAACAACCCCAACAACAACAACAACTTGCTTTTGCTTTTGCTTTTCTAAAATCAAGGCAAGCTTGCACATGCTGTCAGAGAAATGAACATGGTGTTATGGTGGCAGTCACATTAACACAGAGCACCTCTAATACCTAAGTATTTTAAATACACCTTATCACCTTTTTGGTGCTGAGTCTCCCATAGGCATGGGTGTGTGGGGATTGCAATGGTTTAGCTTGCTGCTACCCACTTGGAGAGGTGATGAATGGTACTTGAAGGATTCTTTGAACCAAGTTAAATAAATAGAAGTAACTAAATAAAATCAGGTCAGAGCATAACAACAGGCGAGGAGCGGTATTTTTATCTGTATAAGCTTTCACTGCATAAGGGACAGGCTACTACATGCCTTCAAAAGTAAGAATGGCCATGCTGGCTCAGACCAATGGTCTATCTAGCCCGTTATCTTGTCTCCGACAGTGGCTGGTGCCGGATGGAGTAAATAGAACAGGACAAGTGACCCATCCTCTGTCATCCAGTCCCAGCATCTATAAGTCAGAGGTTTTGGGGATACCCAGAACCTGGTGTTGCAGCCCTGACCATCTTGGCTAATAGTCATTGGCGGACCTATCCTCCATGAACTTATTAAATTGCTTTTGAACCCAGTTACACTTTTGGCCTTTACAACATTCCCTGTCAATGTGTTCCGCAGGTTGACTTGGCATTGTGTGAAGAAGCACTTCCTTATATTTGTTTTATATCTGCTGTCTATTAATTTCATTGGATGAGTCCTAGCTCATGTGTTACATGAAGGGTAAATAACACTTTTTCTCCATGCCATTCATGATTTTATAGAATTTTATCATATCCCCCTTTAGTTGTCCCTTTTCCAAGCTACACAGTCCCAGTCTTTTTAATTTCTCCTCAAATGGCAGATGTTCAATGTCCATAAGCATTTTAGAGACTAACAAATTTATTTGAGCATAAGCTTTCGTGGGCTACAGCCCACTTCATCAGATGCCCATGAAAGCTTATGCTCAAATAAATTTGTTAGTCTCTAAGGTGCCACAAGTACTCCTGTTCTTTTTGCGGATACAGACTAACACGGCTGCTACTCTGAAACTTAAGCATTTTGTTGTCCTTCTCTGTACTTTACATTAGTGCCTTGATTGCTGTTTGGTTTGTGCACAAAGTATGAGATGCTCAGAACAGGCACTGGAGTTGATGTTGCATAGGAATGTCATGAGATAATTTCATTTCATCACAAGGCACCACTACATCATCACTGGAAGGATACACTGGAAAATGATGGATACTATCTTGTGCCTTACATCAATAGCTTAAATTAACAGTCTCCAAATGAAAAGAAAAACAACAGACATCTGCTGAGGAAAGCAGGACTCAAATTAAAATAAAGTTCTTCTGAGATGCAGAAATCAACATGTACATCTTTTATTTACAGTTTCCTTATTACTGAAGTTTGCTGCAGGTTTTACAGGGTCTTACAAGATGCTAACCACCCTTCGCTTCTGTTCATCCCAATCCTTCCCCCATCACTGCTGAGATCAACATTTCACGGGGGGCCGGAGATAAAACCCCTGGATACATTCTCATTGATTTCACTGAGCATAGCTTCAGGTCCAGGAGGATTTCTAATTCTGCCCTTGGCACGATGAGGCCCTAATTTAGATATTTCTTCATTCAAGTTACCCTTTGGAGCAATACCACTAACTATGTCTGTACTTCCTTAGCATGGAGGCTGAAAGGCAGAAAACCCCATGTTAATGTGAAAAGATTGTAATTACGTAAATATATTCAACTGAGAGACCTCAAATGTTAGGTTCAGCATGCCCCCCCTTCCTCCCATAAAAAGTGCTTAGAAAGACTTTTATAGTGTTTAAGGGTGGTGCTGTTAGTGGGAGAGCGGTAAATCTCCTAAGTGAAATAATTTATACATATGAGTTCCTGCATAATAGCGATCTATTTCTTTAAATAAACTTGGATTTACTGGAGAACAATAACAAACTCAGTGTCATGATGCCCTAGGGAGAACAAAGCCAATCATCTAAAAGTCAAGTCAGATTTTCACAATCTTGTTTCATTCCATACGTTTGATCATCTGAAAATGTTTTCAGAAGTTAAAGCTTTCCCTTCTGATGTGTCTTGTACTCAGTAAATCTTGTTTATATCAGCTGTAAGCACATCTCAACTGTATATAAAATTAATGTCTAAGTGCAGAGAACAAAAATAATCATTTCGAAAAGTGTTTAAGGTAAAATCAGGATAGAATTGCAAAATTCCTAGTGGAAAACAGATTCTGATGATGTGAGGTGGCAGTCAAGCTGCTAAAGACACCTTCTGGATCTGTTTTAAAAATTGCTTATTAACCACTTCAATAATAAACACAAAGATTAAGAGTATGTACTAAAAGAAAAATCTGTTGAATATTTCACTTGATCGCCCTAAGCATGATATTTATGACACTTGAAAACACGCCATTGTTGACTCTGTAATGTGATTCAATGTTGACTCCAGAGTTAATGATTTTTAGTGAATCTTTTGCTGGCCTTATAATACTGTATAAAGCAATTAAGATTTGTGTGCCATATCAAGGGGTTGGGTTGGTTTTTTTTAAATGTAAGCACATTATCAAAGGAATTTAAATGTATAGTTTAATCACCATAGTAGGCCATTTTCTGGGATGGCCATACACTTTGGAAGTGGGGAAAAATACCAGAATACAATTAATTTAGCATTTTAAGGGCTTAGTACTGCAAACCCAGTGAATAGCTTTACTCACGTATTAGCAGCCTTAAATTAGGGACGGATCCTGAGAGGGGCAGAGCAATTAGGTTACTCACCATACTCTCATTTAGTAGGCATGCACTGCTAAGTGTTTGCTGGATCAAGCCCTAACATGTGGTTTAGCAATAAATGTGCCCAATTCAACTGTGTTTCTAAGGGAAATGTCAGGATATATTTAACATTCACTTAATTATATTTTAAACCATTCTCAAAGTCACATTAAACTGAGAACAGTGGCAGCTGAAGAGAGATGAACAAGAAATCTGTTCACATATCATTTGGATGTGAACTCTACCAATTATACAGAGGGCAGAGATTCAGCAAGAAACATTAGGTCCTTAAAAAGGACCTCATTTCTACGAGCAGCTGAAAAATTATCCATTGGAGTATGATTTCTGAAGCATGTAGCTAAAGTGCAAAAGTAGTCTTTTTCTTAGCTCCTTGGAAAATATATTTGCCCAGTTACTTGCCATTTGCAGACACTTATGCTTCCTTAATTGTTTTTAAGATGCAATTGTTGTATGTTAAAAAACAAAAGCTTTCGAGAGCTGATTTCCCAAAACATTACCAGCAGGCAGACTGCCTGGGGATAGCCTGTACAGCGATTGTTGACTAATAATATGTGCTTTGTAAAAAATTAACAAAAAACAAAAAAGAGAGAGAAACAAACTGTTGTATGTTTTTGTTGCGATATATTTAGAGAGCTCTCTTATTGTTAAGAGTTTAGGAACTTTTCAGCACAATAATCAGTGGTATGTCATTCTGGTATTGTTAGCAGAGTCCTTTCTATTGAATTTTCAAGATGTTGTAAAATGAGATTATGTGAGTAGCACCTCTAGACACTTTTTCCCATCATTGTGTTGGTATCAATCGCTGACTTCCACTGTTTCTCCTGGTATTAAATAGAAATGTTGTTTCCCACTGTGCTGATTGGAGAATTTATAATGCATGACATAACTGATAACCCGTCTGAGATTGTGCATTGTAGGATTCTAACTGCAAGAGATTTTGGACAACAAAGTAGGTGGCCATTTATACCGTGAGGCAGACTTTAAAAAAGAGGATTTATTGAGATAATTGTTTCAGCTGAGAACAAGGGAACAATGCAAATGGATTTGGTTTGTGAGGCTGATATTTCAGGTTCTAGGGAAAAGATCTTTATTTACATTTGTTGTTGGAAAACTGGGCAGGGTAAATTCTCTTATGATCAAATTCTAACCTGAGAAACTGTAGGCTCCCGATCATCCCACACCAGTGGCAATGCTGGATTAAAGAAGAATTCAACACCTTGGGGGACCCCTGACATTTTCCACAGAGGAAATGTTATAAATTCAGTGACTGACTAGCGGTGGAGGAAGTTATGTTCTGGAACTAGCAATAGGTGAAGGAAGGCAGGTTTTTTGGTTCCCTAATTCTTTTTAAAAAGGCAAAATAATTAATTGTTTTGAGTTAGGTTCTATTTTATCTGAACTACTAGTGTCTGGGGAAGATGGAGGGCAGGGGAGAGTTCTCATGAAAAGCTCTTGATTTGTGATACCTCAATTAGGCCAAGGCAGGGTGGTTTGGTTTTGCAAAACTTCATCAGCTGGATTTTAGTTTTTGCACTGAAGTTCAAGAGGGTTGTTTTTGTCTCTCTGGTGCAGAGCACACCAATGCCTATGTATGTTCCAATTGGCTACCTATCGCATTAGTGCCTGGTTTGATCTAGTTCTTGATCCGCTTCCCAGTTCTAACACTTCCCAGTCATTAGTGCCTAGCCCAGCACAGCACCCAAACCCTCCCCCATACTTGATCCATGAGTTTCCCCCAGCTTCAGGATATATAAAGCCTTTCCCTTGTTGAAGGGCTATAGCTTTTTACCAGCATGTCCATACAGCTGGTTGCTATTCAGGGTGAATGGTGAAAAATAATTACTGAACATGCTCAGATGTGCTCCATGTGAGAATCTTGGCCTGACAAGAATTGAAACTAAATTAGGGTTGCCAACTTTCTACTCGCACAAAACCAAACACCCTTGTCCCCTGCCCTGCCCTTCCCTTCCTATGAGGCCCTGCCCCTTCTCCACCCCCCCGCCCCTTCTGTCATTCGCTCTTCCCACTCTCACTCACTCATTTTCACCAGGGGGTTGGGGTGGTGGTGGCGGGGGGGTGAGGTCTCCAGATGGGGCATGGGCTCTGGTGTGGGCTGGTGCTGAGGGGAAGGAGGGGGCTCTGGGCTGGTGCTGAGGGACTCAGAGTGTGGGATGGGGCTCTGGGGTTGGGCTGGGGATGAGAGTTTTGGGATGCAGGAGGATGCTCCAGGCTGGGATTGAGGGGTTCAGATGGCAGGAGGGAGATCAGGGCTGGGACAGGGGGTTGGGGCATGGGAAAGGGTGAAGGATCTGGCTGGGGGTGTGGGCTCTGGGGTGGGGCTGGGGATGAGGGTTTTGGGGCGCACGAGGATGGACCGGGCTGGGATCAGGGGGTTCAGAGGGTGGGAGGGGGATCAGGGCTGAGGTGGAGGGTTGGGACATGGGAGGGGATCAGGGGTGCAGGCTCCGGGTGGCGCTTACCTCAAACAGCTCCCGGAAGCAGATTCGGTGACATCAGCATGTTTTGTTAATTTGTGGTGTTTTCATCAAATTACTTGTATCAAACCTCCTGCCTCCCCCTCAAAAATTCAGAAAAACTCAAAACTTTTCATTTTGACATATTCTAAATGCAACATTTCAATTTTCCAATTCAAAATTACTTTTTGTTTCAAAATTTCCTTCACCTTTATTTTTCTTAAAGCTCTTTAAATTGAAATGAAAATTGTTGCTGTGGATTGAATAAAACATTGTGTTCAACCCGAGTTGTTGGTTTTTTTCAATTCAGCAAAAATGTCATTTTTGGATTAACCCAACTTGCCAGCAAACCAATCCATTATTCACACATCTGTATCCTTTGTGCCAGGGTTAGAGTTTTAGTGCTAGGTGCAATTTCTGGAGCAACTGTGTAACTCTTCAGTAATAAAAGCATCAAAACCATTTCCAAAAAGAGCATCGGTGAATCAAGACCATAAAGTAAGAGCAGCTGACTATTTGGCATGTGTGTGGGGCAACGTAGCTGTTGCAGTGTATGGTGCTCTTAGAAAGTTTCATTGGTATTGAAAGGGTCTGCCAGTTCCAAAGGTATTCCCTGCCTTTAAAGGTGGGTTGTTATGGGCATAATGGGATGGGCTTTTTCTTTATGGGCACATCTGTTGGGTCTACTTTTCAGTGTTTTATCCTTTAGCTGAGCTACTAACTAAAGGGGTAGGAAAGTGTTAAGATAGGATGATTCCTCTCAACTCCACATTTGGCAACTATGTGTCAGTTTCAAATTCAAAAACATTCAGCATGTGTTGTTTTTTTTAAAAAATGATTTCTGCCAGGAAAATAAGGTAATGCCTTAACAGACAGTTGTGTTTTTTCCCCTGGAAAGATAGACAATGAATCATTTACTTGCCTATTTGGAGGCCTGGGGGGAAGCTCATGGCAGGACTGTTGTTATTGTTTTTATTGCCCAGAGGCCGCAGTCAGAATTGGGCCACTATTGTGAAAGCACTGTACAAACACAGAACGGTCCCTATAATCATGAGTCCCTAGAATTTCATCACAGGGAAGATGCAATAGTGAGTGTGATAAGGAAGAGATAGGAATAGGGGAGGAAGAATACTAATAAGAACACATGGTTCCACAGCTAGCCGGCTCTAAGTCATTTTAAAGAGTTTATATATAAACACACACATACATACACAGAGGCTTTTCAGAATTCGATTTTATTTATTTTTATAACTTTGATACATCTCAATATTTATTTTTAAGCTTTTTTATTTTTATCTATATATATTTTCACAGTTGTGCAAAATTATGGGTGGTGTCAGGCAATTATTTAATGAAAGTAGACATTGAGATTCAAAAAGTTAAAGCTTTATAACTGTTAAAACACAAATTGTCAACATCACACATCAAAATACACAAAGTAAATACCCATAAATCTACCTCTAATAAGTTCCCATAGAACATTTTTCTTACTTTGCCTATCAGTAAATTTCAACTAACATCGATGGAAATCTTTTTTGTTTGGTTTGCATGTGTGTGTATGGTACCAACATTCAACTGATTAAAAATCTATCCTTCCAAGCTCCTCTCTTCCTCTCTCTCTCTCTCTCTCTCTCTCTCTCTCTCATATATATAGTAAAATTAAGATCAGCATTTTATTGCAGCTCTTAACAGCCCAGGTCTTGGCTCTTTTACCTTGAAAAACTAACCCTTGACAAGCTATTTCTTACACAGGAATTGCCAGGCCACATAAGACCAGTGAAGTATTGTCTAGTGCAGTACCTTGTCTCTGATAGTGGTTAGTACCAATACATCAGAGAAAGGTGTAAAGTGACAAAATGGACACTGATGCAATAAGTGTTGTAGCCATATTGCTCCCAGGATGTGAGAGAGCCAAGGTGGTGAGGTAATAACTTTTACTGGCCCAACTTCAGTTGATGGAGGAGACAATTTTGTGTGCTTCACAGAGCTCTTCCTCAGGTCTGGAGAAGGTAACCAGAGCATCACAGCTTAAAAACAAGATTGTCAAACATAAGGGGTTCACACATGTTGTAGGAGACCACTTAAAATGAAATGGGCACTTAACATCTCCACACGTGTAGGACAAAGGAGGGTTAGTAGACAACAGATTGTGTTACAAATTGTTGTAATGAATCCTAAAACCAGTGTCTCTGTTAAGTCCATGTTTTTAGTGACCATCAGACTTAAAATTTAAGTCCCCAGGCTCATCTTTTGAAGATGATCTGCAGGTTTCCTTTGAGGATGAGGACTGAGAGGTCAGCTATAGGAGTGATCATTTTGTAAAAAGTGTCGGGGTGCAGGTAATAGCGTTTTTGTCTTTTATCATTTTTCTGTGGGAGTTCATTCAAGAGCATAGAGATTGTCTGGTTTTACCCACATAGGTGCTGTTGGGGCATTTGATGCACAGGATGAGGTAGACCACATGTTGTGATAGGCATGTGTAGGACCCATGGATCTTGAAAGGTGAGTTGTGATGGGTATTGATCATCACAGCCGTAGACATATGTCTGCAGGTTTTTTATCTGTTGTTCTGGCAGGACCTGGTGCTGCTTTGAGTTGGTGTGCCTGGGTCTGTGGTGCGCTTGCTTCTGATGATGGGTTTGGTGAAGTTGCGGGGTTGTTGGAAGCTCAGAAGAAAAGGTTGAGGAAAGACGTCTTTCAGGATGCGGTCCCAATCAAGTGTGGGTTATAACTGTTAGATGATACCTGATATGGGTGCCAGTGTGGGGTGGTAGGTAACAATCAGTGTGCAGTTGTTGGGGTTTATTTTTTCCTGTTTTGGAGCAGGTTCTCTCCGTGTATTTGGGTGGTCCAATCCATGATATGATCTTCTCTGGTGGAGTGTCCTTATTTGGTGAAGACAATTTTAAGTGTGTTAATGTGTGTATCCTGGACTTTATCTTCAGAGCATATCCTGTGGTATGTATGTGCCTGGCTGTAGATAACAGATTTCTTGGTGTGTCTGGGGTGGTTTCTGTGAAGGTAGGTGTTTCTTGAATGTAGTTTCTGAAGGTGATCGTTGTGTCCAGGAAGTTGATGCTGGTGTGGTAGTGTTATGGTGTTGAAGTTGTGATGGAAATCTATGAGTGACTTTAGGTCTTCTGTCCAGGGGAAGAAAATATCATTGATGTATCTTTCAGGTATATCATAAGTTTCATGGTGCATTTTTCCAGAAATTCTTTCTGAAGGCGGCCCATGAAGAGGTTGGCATTGGGGGGGGCATCCTCATACCCATGGCTGTTCCCATGCTTTGGACAAAGTGTTGGTTGTTAAATATAAACTTGTTATGGGTAAGGATGAAATGCATGAGTTTAGTGATGTATCTAGGGTGGATATTTGAGTGTTGTCCATTGTCTTGTAGATATTTGAGGCAGGCAGTGATGCCATCATGGCAAGAGCTGTTGGTGTACATGGAGTTGACATCCATAGTGGCAAGGATGGTGTTCTGAAAGAGGTTGTTAATGTTGCTGTTTCCAGAGGAAGTCAGTTGTGTCCTGAAGGAAACTGGCCTTTTTTGTGCTGAGTGGTTTGAGAATGGTTTCTCTGAGTTTTGATCTTCCTTCAGTAAGAGTGCCATGGCCAGATACTATAGGGTGTGTCGGTGTTCCCTTGTTTGTGTATCTTGGGAAGCATGTAGGTCCCAAGGGTGGGTTTGTGTGGGGAAGTTGTAGAGTTTCTCTTGGAGTTGTGGAAGGATTTGTTGATATCCTTAAATTCCTGTGTGAATTTCAGTGTGGGGTCTTCTTTGAGTTCTTTATAGTAATTGTTCCACCTAGTATTTAGCTCTGACACTCTGGTTACCTTCTTCAGAGTTGAGGAAAAGCTCTGTGAAGCTTAAAAGTTTGTCCTCTCCACCAACAGAAGTTTGTCCAATAAAAGATATTACCTTACCCACCTTGTCTCCCAACATACTCCCCAGGGAAGCTTTCTCCTAATCCCAGGCATTTAGTGGATGGCTTTTACATTGTACATTTTTATTCATAGTCACTAAAAAGTCTTATCTATAAGTTAACTTTTTCCAGTTGATTTTGTAGTATGCCTTTCAAGATTCTGCAGGCCTCAGAACAGAGACATGGCATTTTTCAATTGACATAAGAGGTGGAATTGCAGCATTTATGGTTGTGCAAAGGCAAGCACTTATTTCACATGCTATCCTTTACAAAAGGTCTAGTTTGCTAAATGACCACATTATTCTGCTGCATACTCACCCCAATTAGTGTAGGTCTGTGTGGATTCTAATTGGGCCTGACACGCGCCTGTTTAAAGAGATTCCCTGGGAATTAAAAGAGCTACTTCTATAGTTTGACTTGGCTGGTGATACGACACATGACATGATTTTGAGAATTTTCTGCACTTACCATGAAACAAATATGCCACAGGTATCAAGTGGGCTTTGTTTTGGGGCTGTAATCGTATTACAAATTGAACATTTCCACATGTGCACACTGGCAAATGTAGCCCCAGCTATCTCATGTGTATCTGCCCCAGGGTACAGATGCTGGGGTCCTGACAAAGCATAATATAAATATAAATATATTTTCCACATTATGTTAACACATGCTAATAAAATTGAAGGATAAGGGCCTAAAAGAAGCAGCTGTTAAAAATTTTCATCAATCCCAGAAAATCAGCTTCTTAATTATTGATAATTTAGCATCAAAATGACAATTAACCCTCTTCCCCTGCCCCACCTTGCAAAGTTGGGGCCTCTTTTAGGACTTACAAGAGGGACTTTAAAGAAAAGTGTAGCATTTCATCACAGCTCTTTAGTCTTTCTGGAATTAATTAGGATTAAAATATAACAGGAAAAAGCAAGGCTCATTCTCAAGGTCTGATATTTCAGAACCCGTATCCAGTTTGGCACAATCAGATAGTAGTAGTAGTAAAACCAAGCCATATGAAAGCACTTCATATTTCTACAGCACCTTTCATCAGGAAGGATTCAAAAACACTTCCTGAACAGATTTATAAATTACACATATGAATAGCTATACTCACCACTGAAATGCAGCCACTTTTGGGGTGAAATGCAACTGTTCACTTCCCGTTGCTGTGAGCTAATAAAGGACTGCATCTCCTCGTGAGCCGCCAGGGGCTACTCAGGATGTGCTTCTCCCAAATGGAATTTAGCATGTACACTGGGGCTAATAACTCTTCTTGAGCGAGACGTTCAATGAGCTATTTAAAGAGTCAGACCTGTGTGTTTAGGCCTTATTAAAACGCTGCTTTGATTCAAATCTGTGTCTTGGGGAAATGGCAAAGTTGGACTCTTTGTAAGAAGAGGAAAACAAATATAATGGAGGAAAAAAGGATCACCAAACTTAGTTATTTTTGTTGTGGTCATGTAGGGTTTTTCCTTGCTTTAGTAAATGACTCTGAATGGTAAAGACTGAAGGGCTGCATCTGCCATCATCTTTTACACTGAAACTAAGGATCAACCAACATGGCCTTTGGAACCCATACACACTGGTGGGCAAATGGCAGCCTGTGGGCCACATCCAGCCCGTGGGACCATCCTGCCCGGCCCTTAAGCTCCCGGCCAGGGAGGCTAGCCCCTGGCCCCTCCCCTGCTGTCCTCCCTCCCCTGCAGCCTCAGCTCACCATGCTGCCAATGCTCTGGGCAGCGGGGCTGCAAGCTCCTGCCAGGCAATGCAGCTGCAAGAGCTGCTGGCCTGTCCCAGTGCTCTAGACTGTGCGGCGGCGTGGCTGGCTCCGGCCGGTCGGTGCGGCTTCCAGATCTGGTGCTCTGAGCAGCATGGTAAGGGGGTGACCGGGGGGGTGGGGTGGATAATGGGCAGAGGGTCCCAGGGGGCAGTCAGGTTGGATAGGCGTGGGAGTCCCAGGGGGCCTGTCAGGGGGCAGCAGTATGGATAGGGATTGGGGCAGTCTGGGGACAGGGAACAGGGTGGTTTGATGGGGATGGAGTCCTGGGGGGCAGGTTAGGGGTGGGGGGGGTCCCAGGATGGGAACATCAGGGGACAAGGAGCAGGGGGTTGGATGGGTCGGGGGTTCTGAGGGGCAGCGGGAAGTGGGAGGGGGTGGCTAGGGGGTCGGGGGGGCCATGCTGTTTGGGGAGCTAGAGCCTTCCCCACCCGCCCTCCAGACAGTTTTGGAACCCTGATGTGGCCCTCAGGCCAAAAAGTTTGCCCAATCCTGCACTAAGATTACAAAGAAATGTCAGTGGGGTTGGGACGGCAAGAGCTTTTGGCCAGGCCCCATAATGCATTTAAACAATGACTGGGGCCCTGGCAAGGGTATGTAGCCTCTGACATAGAGAAGTCTTTACCCACTTGGTCGTGGCTGGGTTTGGCTTTACTTAATTACTTGTGCAGATATTTATAACAACTTTCCCTTCCACAAATGCTGTAACTGTGTCTGTTTTAAAATATAAAATACCTTTTGTATACATAGGAACAAAGTGAAATACTGATTATACAGCTTGTCGTGGTGGTCGTTGGCCATAGTCGCCAGTTGGACTGATTACGTCTTTTTTGTGGTCGTCTATATCACACTGAACTCATTGGGTATAACATGAAAAATACCTAATAGCATCAGAAGAAGGATCCAGAAGCCATACTTAAAGGTATCTTAGTAAAAGCCATCTTAGCAGAAAATAGACATTATGAACCCCCTTGTTTAGAATGCCTTCCCCTTCTGGACAAAGGCAATTGGTCCTTTCAGCATGCCCCAGTAAGACACAATGTAATATTTTTTTTCTATTTTTGTGTGGTGGGGGGTAGACTAGTTTCTTCAAAATCAGTTTGCTCTTTCAAATTACCCTTTTAAGTACATGAACTTTGCTATCGGGGAGAAAGCAATGAACTTCAAGAGCCTGGAAGGAAATAGGTCTGAAGATGGATAGAACTATAAGGGGCAAGGTCCACGTCTGTTGTCACTCACCTGTGTGTATTTCACTCAACATTCCCTGCTTATACTAATGATATCATAGGCACCAATGACTTCATCACTGTCCATGGGCTTTATTATAACACTGCTGCTGGGTCCATGTCAAATGACCTTTATGGCTTTTCTTAAAATAGTGTCGAAGAAAAGCCTTACAATTAATTTTCTTTGAATAGTGGTAATAGACAAGTTTGAAGTAACACTGATGGCTCATCCATAAAACACAGATGGCCTTTTTGACAGATATGGGTGGCACTAAGTAGTGCGTGCTATGCTATATGGTGTAAACAATTGTCTCTTCTAGTTAGCCCTTCACCAAAATAGCCAAATTACGTCTGGCGCTGCATTGAGCAATATTTTAAGGTCAGGCTTGACAAAGCCCTGGCTGGGATGATTTGATTGGGGATTGGTCCTGCTTTGAGCAGTGGGTTGGACTAGATGACGTCCTGAGGTCCCTTCCAACCCTGATATTCTATGATTCTATGTATGGTACCTTCAATATACAGCTGTAATGGCTAGATATTAACCACACATTAATGTTCAATAGAGACACATCAACAGGCCTTCTTTCTCTGGGGGTGTCTGAAGGGAAGGTGCTATCTTACTCTGGGACATAAGATGCAGGGAAAAACTTATACTTCCCTAGAAGCATTATAAAGCAGTGGAATTGGCAGGGAACCACTCTTGAGAGGAACTGCCGCCTTCCCCTATTGGGGATGGGGCGGGAAGGGGAAGATGGGGAAAAGTATTTGCAGTTACAGACAAAATTGAAATTAATTCATGTATTTAGTCTCCTTGCTCCTTTGGTGGCAGTGAAAGAAACATAAATAGGTTCCTAAAGTGCAGTCATATACACACATATTCCTAAAGTGAATTCAGGATATTTGTATGCACACCCATTTTTTTTTTATGTGCAATCACATAACTAGGATTGCCAGACATCCGATTTTTGACAGGAACACCCAGTCGAAAGGGGAACCTGGTGGCTCCACTAAAAGTCCAGTTGGGCCGCTAAAAGTCTGCCATGGCGGCTCTGCACAGCTCCCAGAACGTGTCTGGCATATCCTTCTGGCTCCTAGGCCGAAGGGCAGCCAAGGAGGGTTCTGTGTACTGCTCCAAGCACCAGCTCCCACAAACAAACTGTGGCCAATGGGAGCTGCGGGGGTGATGCCTGCGGGAGGAGGGACAGCACGTAGAGCCCTCCCCTCCCCTCCCCCCCCCCCAGCCACCCCTCCACCTTGGAGCCAGAGAGCCATGTTGCAGTTTCCTGGGAGCCGCCTGAGGTCAACACTGCCTGGAGCCTGCACCCCGAACCACCCCCTCCCCCACTATGCCCAGCTCAGAACCCCCAATTTCCTCTTGGAGCCTAATCCCCCAACCCCCTTCCTCCCATGCTCTGAACACCTTGGCCCCAGCCCAGAACCCTCTTCTGAACCTGCCCCAACCCCTCATCCCTGGCCCCACCCCAGAGCACCCTCCCATACCCTGAAACTACTAATTTCTGACACCCCCCCCACTCCCGTCCTTGAAGCCTATATCCCTTCCTGCACCCTCAACCCCCTGCCTCACTCCGGTGCCCTCATCCATACGCTGAACCTCTAAGCTCCAGCCCAGAGCCTGAAGCACCAGCCAGCATCTGCACCCGCAGCCCCCTCTTGCGTCCCAAACCCCTCATCCCCCGCACCTTCCCTGTCAGAGGCACCCCACCCCCTGGCCCCAGCCAAAATGAGTGAGCGATGATGGTGGAGAGTGAGTGACCAGGGGGTGAAGAGGGCGGGGGGAGGGGGGGAATTGAGGGCCTGTGGGGCGGGGCCTCCGAGAAGGGGCAGAGCCTCATGGAAGGGGCGGCGCTACAGACTGTTATGTGAAACAGTATCAATGCCTATCAGAGTTGAGGTATAGAATTACACAAGATTGGTAATGTAAGTAGCGGAACAATAAATGCAGCCGTGCAAGGCTTAGGGCCTAATTGTTTTAAGGGTATTGTGCCGCATCAGCGAGGGTGACCAGACAGCAAATGTGAAAAATCAGGACAAGGGGTGGGGGTTAATAGGAGCCTACATAAGAAAAAGACCCCAAAATCGGGACTGTCCCTATAAAATCAGGACATCTGGTCACCCTAGCATCAGCTCCCATTATCTTGAGTTGGAGTGGCGAGTGCTCAGCCCCGCTGCAAAACAAGCTTTTAAACAGAATGGGTGCAATCCTTGTACCACTGACGTCAAAGGGAGTTTTGTCTGTGGGTATGGCTACACAACAAAAAAGACCCACATCAGTGAGTCTCAGGTCAACAGACTTGGGCTTGTGCTGTGGGGTTAAAACCAGCACTGTGAACACTTGGGTTTTTGCTGGAGCCCAGGGTCTGAAACCCAGCAAGTCGGGAGGTTCTCAGAATCAGCCCGAGCCCAACATCTGACTCTGAGACTCACTGATTTTATTGTTGTTTTTTGCTGTGTGGACATACGTGTAGACATCAGTGGCCGGGCTGTCACCCAAGCTCCCTAAGGCTATACTTACCCTCCACTGAACCTCTGTTGGTGGTACGGTTCTGATTCTCCCAGTCTGCTACCTGGTGTATTACTATATGTACAGAACTGGTAATGCCCTCTGTTTGCTCCTTCTTCCATCTCAGCCCTGCTAAAGGAATGCCTTCATCTCAGTTCCCCTGCTAGCACTCCTTTGCCTTGTCCACCATATGCCATGCGCTCCCTGATTGCGCTAGCTGGGGTCTCTTAAACTTGTCTACTACTCTACAAGTTTGTTCAGCGGATGCATGGCCTTGAGCCTGATCCAGATGTGACTGCATTAAGTAAAGCATTTAAATCTGCATTCTGGCCACTAACAACCCTCTTATTATTTGTCTTAATTATCTGTAAAGTACATTAAGATAATTGAAAGATACTATAGCAATTCCAGATTCTATTGTTGTTATTATTATCCATGGCCACTTGAGATACAGATCAGTCCTAACCCTTAAGTTACCAAGTGATAAATTAAATTAAATGGAATGACTCCACAAAAACAAAAGGAGAGTGAAAAAGATGCCTTCGGTTTTATAGTACTTTATTTTTTTAGTTGATCCTCCCATAATAATGTTCTGAAATGCATAACAGTTACATTGTACAAAGCATTTAAAGAAAGTACCTCAACTTGCCGATTATTTCAAAATGAGATTATAAACAAAAGGAAATAAATCTGGTCCCTCACTAAAAGGCAAAAAAACAAAACAAAAATAACTGAATACAGTCCGTTATTTATTTATTTTTTTAACGTAAGTTTGGAACACTTCATCTTACAAATAGGATTAACATGAACATAACATCACACAAGCTCGCAGACAACCAGCATAAAATATTGGGTACAGTTTTAATCAGAAGAATCATGCTTTCATGAAGAAATTATAACTGTTTATACAATTGAATCAATTTACTGTATTTAAAAAAAACTAATTCGCATCTATTAGTTATTTAGTTTCATTAAAAAGAAAAAAATAGGAATGTCAGAAAATTTCGAACACTGTTTTGCACTCCAATATACACAGATCAGTTCACCTCACTTGTTTTGAAGTACATGGGTGCCTACATCATAAAGTAGTGGGGGACTGGAGCAGTGCTGTTTAACATAGGAACAGTGCTATTTTAATCAACAAACAATTGTTTGCCAACAAATAAATACATGGTACACACAACACAAAAAAGAAATTAGAGGAAACAAAACAACACAGCGACATGATTGTCTAAATTTAAAATGTCATTACAATGATTTGGCAAACATTGAAATAGTGGTACTGTTGATGAAATGGTCCTTTGACAGAAGTAGCTGAATGACTTAAACGTCTTTGAGTGGTGAACATTCATAGTTTACAATATACACAAACCTCTTATGTATTGTCTCTCAAAGTTTTTTTTTTTTTTTGTCTTTTCTTCTTTCTTTCTTTCTTTTTTTTTTTCACAATGCAGGTAAGAAGAAAAAATTACGGAGAGGATGAAATATTCCCTGTTATTGGTTTCTAATATTAATGATGGATAGTGTGCATAAGATAGAACTACTTTCTTTCTTTGAAGGGTTAAAATGCATAAAGCTTTAATGAAGAGGATTTGTACATAAAAGCAACTGTTCCCAATCCTGTGTCAAACTATCTTATACAAAAAGAAAAACAATTCAGTTTCTATTTTAAAGGAGTGCCCATGTGTATCAATGCAGTCTTAACCCATCTGCCCCCACCCTCTCATGCCGGGTGCATTGGAAGACATTTTTCCCGGCCGTGGTTTACATAATCCACTGAAACTTTTTTTAAGTCGCATTGATCCTCCAGAAGTCAGCAGCTGCCTTTGCTGTGCAAAACAAAATATTGAGAATAAATAGTTTCTTTCTTTTTAAAATTATTCAGTTTAAGGTCATCAGACTTTAGATGAGTGACCCTGCAGATTTATAAGGCATTCTGCTCAGCAGTCTTTTAAATAGTCATATACGAAAGAGCCATGCTACTGGTTTGGACTTGGTCCCAATTCTTGGTAAGGTTTCACAATGTCATACATGACTAATGGACTGGATGGCACTGGATTCTGCGGCAGCTCTTGCCATACTGTGCCACATGTTGGGAGAATTGTGGGATGCAGAATGGAGGGAGTCCTTGTCAGAGAGAGAGAGCATCATAGCATATGCCTGAATGAGGAAACAAGAGAAAGAGAAAGTGGTAAACACTGCAGAATGCACTGCTTTGACATTAAACCATGTCACCTATATGGAAGCAGCCAAAATTTGATCCCTAGAGAGTATTTTGTATTCAGTGGAGGTCTAAATTTGGATTTATGTATACAACATCTGTTAGGTAAAGCTCTGCCAACCTTTCCTTTGACATTTTTTGACCCACTAATAGTAATAATTCTTTACCCTCATCACCCAAGGCTGACAAAGAATTTTAAAAACATTCAGTAGTAATTTCCTGGGTGGTTTCAAGACAAGAACAGAATGAAACCCCTTTTTAATTGCTTCCAAATAACATCAGAAACTGGGATTGAAATATCAGCCTAGCTAAACGCTGCTGAACAGAGAAATGCCATGTACATAGTGAGCAACGCCACTAGAAGGCGACAGTACCTCTGGCAACAGACCCATCCCTAGGGAAAGTTCACTAATTCTCTTGAGTGGTGCAGTCACACTAACTTGTGAAAATACATCTGGCCAAGTCCTCTCAGTTGTATTGGAGCACACCTACTGACTACAAGTGATGATTCCAGCAGGCTTGCACTGGTGTATCTGAGAGCAGAATCCCACTAATCACAGTGATGTAATCTTTGCATATGTATACAGGAATACATTACACAGCAACATACTGTTTTTTAAAAATATTCCATATACCTACATATCATGGGCCAGATCCTTAGGTTGATTACACCACCCAAGAATATGCCCCCCTCTTTAAAACAATCTTATATCCCATTTGCTCTGATAGTAACCACAGAATGGGGAGAGCAAATTTTCAGGGCTTACTGTGGATCAGGAGCACAAACCTTTCTGTTGTGATTAAGATGACTCTAGTTTACCACACACCAGCAGGTCCATCTTTTGGATACTCAGTGACAATGAGCTTAAGCTGAATTAAGAATTTACCTGGGTCTTGGATTTCCTGTACAATGGTTGCTTTAGATCCTCTGGCAGGTGTGAAGTATTGAAAGCTGCCAGTTCAGCTTCAGTGTATTGATTTTCTTCCATTTTCCTCATTTTGAGGCTATCTGTGAAGTGCCTTATATGATCCAAAGCAGAGAGTCCAGTCTTGGTATACTCATCCTCTTTATACCTACAAAAATGTGATGGAGGTTGTGGGTTTTTGAATGTAATTAAAATTTTTTGCATGCCTCCAAAAAAGGTCTTCTTATAAGGACTCACCAATATAAGGCTACTGCACACCAATTCTCATCTATTTAAGTCTGCTCTAAACTGCCTCACTTTTAACTTCACCAAAAATCATAAGCAGCTACAGTATGGTCCAGCAGGTAAGGATAACGGCATGGGACCATTGCACAAGTCACAGGCAGCTAGTAGGTGCCAGACAGCATATGCTACGTGTTTATATATGTATCCACTCTGGCCTGACAATCGCTCATAGCTCCCTGTGCCAATTATTTCTACTCTTAAAAGGAACCGATTGCCCAAAGGGGCTGAGGATAGGGCTGGTGTCAGCCAAATACAGGTGCACACTGACATTGCTATTGGGGTTAGCTCATTAGGGCTGTTTCCTAGCATGCTTGCCAGAATTTGGTCCTTGGAATGCTTGCACTGTTTTCTTTTTTTTTCTTTTTTAACTTTATTTGACTGTACCATTTAAAATACTAGGAAGAAACCAACCTGCCAGGGGAAGCCTTGCAGTTCATTTCCAAAGTACTTGTTTCTTCGTAGTCATCCTCAGGGCTCCCTTCATGTAGGTTACTTGTAACCGGTTCCTTGACTGGCTTCCCTGCAATTTCACTTTCTTCGTCTTCCTCATCCATCACTGCTTCATCTTCTGCCTCTTCATCATCCAGCAAGTCCGAGTTCTGACTTGCCACCAATGCTTTCTCATCCTTAAAGTGGCTGCCATTCATTCTAAAAGAAAATAAAAATCAATCAATCGATGTATAATCAGGCTTATGAAATCATACCAAGTAGAGCTGAAAAAGACCTCTCCTGCTGCCAACGCAAAATGGTCCCTTCCAGCATGCTTTGTAGTGTTTTGTACTCTTTAGCTTTGAATATCAAGGAATTATTGTTGTGAATTCTGTTTAAAAAACAATGAAATATTATGGCCCAAACTGCATGGAATTCTACTCTTAGTTTTGGGAGCCCATCCCACTCCATTGTATACATAACCGTCAGGAGGTGTTTTCTGATGTTCTTTTTAATTTTTCCCGTCCTTCATTTAATCATAGTACTTCTACTTATACCAACTAGCCTTGGCAAAATAACCTAATGAATTTTAATGGGAGCTATAGAGGCTGAAAATCTGAATTTTTTAGAAATGGCCTCCAATAGTATGCTCACAATTTTGCAAAATCAAATGCAGGTGCAATATTTTCTAAAATAAATTGTGCTCACAACTCCACTCATTAAGAAGCCCACTTATGTTACTGCACCCACAGATTATGCATGGCATCTGACTGGGTGCAACTGCAGGTACAAATAATTGTGCCTGCAGTTTTGCACCCACACTGAAGTCCAGGTGCAAAATTACACCCACAATTATGGGAGGCTGGATTGAAAGGTGGACAAAAATAAGGGCTGATGGCAATAACGAAAAGGTCCCTTAATTCTCAATATCTAATGCAATGTTTTAAGTGAGAAGTGAAACCAATACTCTTATTTAAATAATAATTATAGCAATACACATTCTGAAAATTCAGACCTATCATTAAACTGTCTTGTGCTTTCAGAGCAGGTTCGCTCTTTAGGGCCTGTTACAGCATATTCTACAAAGGGTGCTAAGTTCATGCTGACCTATAGACTTGTACTCTGTAGCATGTTTGATTAAGGAGTTTTATCCTGTAGGATGCTGAGTAACTTTGGAGGTGCTCAACTTTTATTGACTTAAATGGGAGTTAAAGGTGCTCAGCTCTGCCACAAAAATGTATACATTGATACATGCTGAGCCATATATGCAGCTGGTTTAAACTGGCATAGCTCCATTGACGTCAGTGGAGCTATGTCAGCCTATACTAACCTGTGTAGCTGGCCCAGTGTTTTTATGTAAGAAATAACACTGCACTGGTTGGCTCATTTATTGTTTTAATTGCATACGTGGCCCTTTGCCTTCCAGGAGTACAGCTACAAAAATGGAAACTTTATTGTCTGCACAGAGTTAGCTTGAGAATATATGTGACTTAAACCATGCTGCATGATACAGAATATACTGAGAATTTTAACACAGGAAGATGCCTCATGAAAACACATTAGATATTGATTTGTTTGCTTTATTGTTATAACATCTTTACTTTCTTAACCAAAAGCTTTAGCACACCAGAAGCGGCCATGCCTGCTGGCTGCATTCCTCTAGGGTCATTGTGCTCCTGTATACGTGCAATGAGATTTAATCTATTTGCTGTCGCTTAGTTTTTCCAGGAAATCATCATATGGCTAACTCCTTCAAAACCCCACTGGGAATGATTCAGTAATTGTCCATGTCATGAATCATTGTCCCCACATAGTGGCCTTTATGGCATATAAAAAAGTTGTTCCAGTTGTGCCCGCCAATGGGTCAACATCCCCCACATCTCATCATCGACGCGACAGTAACCATTATCAACCGATATCACTCATATCTGACACCCTATTAAAAAAATCAGGAAGTGATCTATTTGCAACACAATGACAGAATCCCTGAGTTTGCACTGAGTCAAGATAGTTGAACTGCAATGGAAATAGGGGATAATTATTCAAATAGAGTCAAAGAACGGATATCTTTAACATCTTTTATCTAAGTATGATGATGACATGTTTTGGACAGACATAAGAAATTATTAATCATGGCTCCAGCTGACAACTTGCTAGTTATGCTAAATCAAGACCGTTAGAAATGAAAGGGAAATGGACTAAAACCAAAGTAACGAAAGCCATATGATTAAGAAAACAGATTCACTAATTTTGCTTTCAAGTGCAGTAATTTGCCAAGGATAAAACATCCATCAAAAATAGACTGAAGCCCTGAATTTAGAAAGGAAAAACTGTATGACCCATCAACCTTTTCTCTTTACTGCCTTCCTGTTGAGACATGTTGAGACCAGATGTGCAAAAAACAAACAAACAAACAAAAACCCCAACAACCCTCATTGCCGGTCAAGATGGAATGAAATTTGAATATGCATGTAATAATTTAATCAGTTGCCTTCATGAATATTTGTCTTACATCTACTATTGTTGATTCCAGCACAAAGACAAATTGGAAATTGAAAAGGGGGATGAACGTATTCACTATCAGCAAACAATTTCTGATATTGATAATCTGATGCAAATTAACTGAAAGAGGCAGACAAAGTTGGAGCCTTTATACTACTTCATAGCGTGTATGGTTCATATACATGCTCAATATGGTAGCCTTTAAAATTAGAAGCAGACAAGCTCTCTCATGACCCTTATGCTTAGCCATATTTTTATAGTAGCTGAACATTCTTAGAAGTTGTTATCTGTTCCTTATTTATAGTTCCTTATAGTTAAGGAAAAATTAGATTTACATATGCACTTAAATCATACCCTGACAGAAAGAAAGTCTCATATGGCTAGAGTAGTGTGAACTACTTATTACTAGTAGTTGTACTACTGACTTCATGGTAGTGAGCACTTTACCTGGCAGTAAGTGTATGCAGGACTGGCCCCTTAGTAATGGCCTCGCATTTGTACTGAGGAATTAAATTTAACTTCTTCCACTTTGTTAATTGCCCATTTACCTTTAGATTACAATGTTCTTTCTAATCCTCTCCACACATGGCTGTCAATGCTGTAGGGTCTGTGATTTTCAGTGAATTCAAAATGGAGGCAATTTATAGTATGCTTACGTGGACAGGAGAATTGGTGTATGGTAGCTTTAAATTGGGAAGCCCTCATAAAAATAGACAGCCACCCATTAAAAAGATGTTTCCTGATGCCTAGTATTTGCTGTACTCAGGGATTTTGCTGCCTATCACCAGATGATGTGCTCTGGTCTGTATGTATACAACTAAAGTTGTGACATGCTCATTTGAACATACGCCTTTGTTTCCAGGCTTTTGTTTATTCATCTAGGTTGGTGTCAGCACAATTGTTTTGCTAAACTGATTATATGACAATTGTGACAGCAAGGATGCTAAAATCACTTCTGGTTCAACTCAGCCAACTTCCTTTTTACAGTATCCATAATACTCAAAATAGCAGACATGGGAAAATGAATTGGGAAAGGAACATAGTCATCTTCAGGAGCTGTCTTACTACAGTGACATCATACCTTTCTTCCGAATTTCTTGGGGATTGGTTATTGTGGTTGCTGTTGCCGATGAAATTCCGAATTTCTGTGAAATAAGAATCCTCTTTGTCATCCAGAATTGCCCCCGTGCTTTCAAGTTCTGAATGAGGTGAAGATGTTGCAGTACCTTCAAGAAGGTAAAATTGGGGAGAAGATTGGTCATTTGCATTTTTCATCCATTTAATCCTTTACAAACTGATTTAAAAATAAAATTTTCATGTGCATCATTTTAGGACAGCTGCCAATATGAAACCCCTAAGACAGTTTTCAAAATAGTCTGTGTGTGTGTGTATGTATTTCACATTTTGGCTGACCACTTTCAAACATTATTTAAACTTCATAACACCCAGTGAGGGAGGGAAGTATTATTAACTCCATTTTACAGATGGGTCAGCTGAGACACAGAGAAATTAAGGGCTAAATCTTGTTTGCATTGAAGTCTATGGCAAAGCTCCCAGGGACTCCAAGATTGTGTCTTAAGTCAGTGGTTCTCAAACTAGGGCTGCCGCTTGTTCAGGGAAAGCCCCTGGCGGGCCGGGCTGGTTTGTTTACCTGCCATGTCCACAGGTTCAGCTGATCGCGGCTCCCACTGGCCACAGTTCACCGCTCCAGGCCAATGGGGGCTGCGGGAAGCGGCACGGGCCGAGGGATGTGCTGGCCGCCCTTCCTGCAGCCCCCATTGGCCTGGAGCAGCGAACCGTGTCCAGTGGGAGCCGCGATCGGCAGAACCTGCAGTCGCGGCAGATAAACAAACCGGCCCGGCCTGCCAGGGGCTTTCCCTGAACAAGCGGCAGCCCTAGTTTGAGAACCACTGTCTTAAGTGACGTGCCCAGTATCACACAGTGAATCAGTGACAGACAGACAAGTTCTGTGCTGTAATCATTAGAAAAAACAATGCTGGTTCCCACCTTCTCAGGGACACACCCTTATTACGAACAGGGGTGATTTGCTTGTTTAAGCCTGCCAGTCTACCTGACTGCACAAGTGAGGCAGATACAAAGCCTTTAAATAAATGTTGGTGATAGGCTGTTACTCAGAACTGGTGGGCTTTAGCCCTGTCCCTTCCAGCCACTGTTTTTAGTTGAGTCCATTGCATATGTTTCCAAAAGGGCTGGAGGCTGAGGTCTAAGAAAGGAGTCTAGTAATTTACTCATTATCAGACTCATATGAGAGGAGCAGCAGGGCCCAATTCTCTGCATGGGAAATAGTTAGACATTGGATTTCAATGTAATTCATGGATAGCGGACATTTGGTAGAACTTTAAGTCTAAAGGGCTGATGTAAAAGGCAGCCACAAAGACAGCTTGCATACTGGGTGTTATTTCTCTGGTTTACATTCGTAGCAGTTGCCTTTACTAAAAATTTCAGTGTCTTTCTTTCCTGTCGCCCTGTAGCATCAGTAATGTCAGTAAATAAACCTGCGTGTTAGACCCGGAGTTTCAAATGGAACATAATCTTACCTCCTGGTTCTGGAGTATAGTTTTGAAAATGCACATCACTGATATAGTTACTGAGGTCTATAATTGGATAACACCCAGGAATATCAATGAGAGGCATCTATATGCATCAAGGAAAAGACAATCCCTGCATTTGATACATGTGTTTGATTATTTCTAGTTAGGTAGATAATGAATTAAAGAGAATGCAGATAGGCATTTTAAAAAAGTCTACAGATTTCTCAACCAAGTGTTATGCACTGTCTCACTATCCCCTTCCTCCCCCCACCCCAGTGCTACTTTCATGGCCCATGAAATCCTCAGATGTGGCTCTCTTGATTTTGTGGGGGACCTGGTCCAATTTGTGGCAGTGGGGACAGGAGGAGAGAGGCTCCACTGGTGAGAGCTGCTGGTGGTCTGAAGATTTTAGGGGATGGCAAGAATAACCTTGAAGGCACTCCCCAGAATTCTAAGGCAAGGCCTTCTGCTGACAACAGTGTGATCATGGAGATTGCATGAAAAATCATTTTGCAGGCCAAAAATACCATGGCTGGCTTGAAAAAAAACCCATAAAATTGCATTAAATTATAAAAAGAAAAAAAATCTATGCCTCTTGAAAATCACTGGGATTGGTGCTCCTAAATCATTTAGGTACTTTTGAAAATCACACTCCCAATACCCAGAAGCTGAGAACAAATGGTGCATATTTCACAAAGCCAGTGTTGAAAATGAGCAGGAAGTACTTGTATATTAACACTGGATAGCTCTCTGGTGCAGTGAAAGGGGAAAATGATTACATACCAGACATGTTCCCATTCTCATGCTTTTTTAAATGTCTGTCTAGATTGGTTTGTTGACCAAAACACCTGTCACATAAGTGACATTTGAATGGCTTCTCCTTATTGTGGATGTTACGGACGTGCCTCTGCAGGTTAGACGATATGCTAAAAGATCTGTCACAGTATTTGCATCTAAAAAGAAACAAGAGGAAAAGAAATTGTTTATTAGTAACTGGAATAATAATCAGAATAAAGGGTAAAGAGCATTTCACAAAATGATTGTTCAAAACACACTTCAGACCCTAAATTCTCCCCTTTTTTCTTCTTTTCTGGATTTGCTGATAACTATAGACTCGATCCCACTCCAATTGCAGTCAAAGGCAAAGCTCTCGTTGACCTAAATGGACTAGGGTGGCACCCGAGGGGCCCAATTCTCTGCTTCTTCACAGAGCTTTCAGACCGGTGGAACTCCACTGACTCGTGACCTACAGGTGCAATTCAGCGAAGTGCTGAGTAGCCTTAACATACACTGTAGCTAAAAGGAATTGCGGTTGAGCTTGCTCAGCACCTCGCATTTAGGAAGAAGCATAATATTTCCGATTTAACTGCATCGAATTAGTTAGCATAATTGATTCCCATGTATTTAAAAGTATTGCCTGCAAAGTTGAGGAGTCTGAAAAACAGTAGAGCATAATGCTATTGTTTCATGTGCTGCCAATACAATACAATTAAACACTTTTGAAAAAAAAACATGAAACAAATTCCTTTTAATACTCAAATAAGGTAAAAGAGGCCACTTTGTCTTTGCAAAATTATCCTGTGTGATTACATCTTTTTCTGAGGAATTAGTTTGCTCAGTTGCTAATCCCAAAGGAAATTCAGTTATCTTCCAAAAACCAGCAATAAACAATCCAGATCTTTAATACCGTGCCAATGTGGGTAGTTTAGTCTATCACTCTGGTACCAGAGGCATCAATTTTCCTACTCTGTAGTGATTTGGAGTCCCTAAAGCCTTTACTGCATTGCTCTTTAAGCCATTACTAAGACATACTCTAACTGTTCCAAATTCTCTTTCTGGCAACTAGCCAATAGTCTTCATCACCCTCGTTTTTCAATCATCTTACTTTTCCTGTGCTTCAAAACATGTCCATTACACTCTGAACAGCGTCAGTTTTTCAGTGCAGAAATTGTCCATTATGCTTCTAATTGTTTCTGGCTTTTATGTGGTGGACAAGCGTAACATGCTTCAAGATGCAGCTTCAGTCATGAATAAAATTAGATGCAAATCCCATTTCCCAAAAAGACTCCAGGAAGAAAAATTCATCACAAACAATGAGCTTTTTCAGCTCTTTACAGGTTCTTAAGTGCACAAATTTGTGTGTTTGTTTTATTGGAACATGACTTGGCTTCCTTCCAACTGATTTTCAATGAATATTTCATTTTCAATAAGCTAACGCTTCAGTTCTCATTTCTACATATGCATAACTATCATGGATATTAATAGCAGCTACACATGCTTGTCAACAAGGGAGTAAAGCCAACTATGTTTCTGGTAATTCTACCTAGTTCAGAAAGAATTCAAATTAGACAGGAAGTAAATTTATACACCAACATGTTTGAAACTGTTTTTTTGTTTTAAATCACATAATCTAAGGAGCACCTGAATTAAACATAAACACTACAAATAATACTGCTGTGTTTTTAGGCTGGGATTTACAGACGTGCCCAAGTGATTTAGGAGCATGACTTCCATTAAAAATCAATGGGACTTATGCACCTCCCTCACTTAAGCATTTTTGAACCACCTATGCTCAAATGTCAGTCATGTGCAGTGGGTGGGATTCTGTTACCACTGACATCAATGGGATCAGAGTTAGACCGATCTACCTGTTATGTATCTAAATAGGTACATCTACTAAGGGCCTGAACCTGAGATGCGGGGCACCTGTAGCACCCGCTGAAGTCAAGGGGAAAGTCAGCACCAATCCAGATCAGGTCCATCTATAATAAGATCTTTGGAATGTATTTATTATGGATGAATTCTGAAGTAATCATATCATCTTACATTTAATACGGCACTTTTTATTCTGCAAGATCCCAAAGCAATTACAAAATTTGAATGTGGGATACAGGAATCTTCTTACTCACAACTGAGATGCTTCTACCTCTGGGGTGGAACATGGAACGGTTTTGGTGTTGTCTAGACCAGGATGAAAAGTTTTGCTGTTGTCTAGACCAGGTGCTGTCTGTTTTAAAAACATGTTTTAACTAATGAGTTTTAAATCCTCTATGTAGCCAGGGTACGTTGTATTTTAATATGTGTTTGCTGGTCAAGGTGATCCCACTCTCTGTTGCAGTAGTTACCACAGGTTTCTGCGTATCTGTGCAGTGGTCACTGATCATTCCTGAGACTACCTATACCTCACCATGAGCTCCCTCTTAGAATTGCCTAAAAATATGGCTCTTGTCACACTCAAGGGGTCGTACAGCCCCTCCTCATGGATTCTCCAGTGCTTGTCCCTTCCCATACAGTTCTACATTATTTGGGGCCTGCTTATGCAAAGGGATGGGGAGGAGGATTTTGACCACAGTTTGTAAAGTGCTTTGAAATAAAAAGTGCAATATATATAATTGCAGCTATAACTTCCCCCCATCCTCCACCCTGCACACATACAACCTTTAGAAGGCTATACGTGGTAAATATCACATGGTTTTTCATGGGCATCCTGCAATACAACTGTAGTTAGATATAACCTTGATTCTCAAGGAAGAACGAAAAGCTTATGGAAAGTTTATTTGGACCAACATTACAGCTGGTAAGGAGCAAAATAATGCCACTGGGGTCAAAGTGGCATTCCCTCTCTACCCTCAAGTTAGGCCAGGTGCATTAGAAGGGCCTTTGTCTTCCACTAACACACCAAGCATATAGCACATTGCTGAAGGCAGGGCACTCGGCTGGATTGATTACTGGTGTGCTCTGTAGTTACAACAGCCAGTTTCTTCACTGGATAAGAAATCCTATAGGAGATCCTATTTCTGTGCATTAAGGCAAGTGGGAGAGTCTCTGCAGTCAGGCATAAGGTCTATCATATTGTCAAAGAATTTTCAAGAACTTCATGTCTTCAAGTCCCTACCGCACACCCTGCTTGTAACATCTACCAAAAAGGAGCTGAGCTTTGAGACTCTCATCAAGAAGTGGCGTTATAATGAAGGTAAATATCCTTCCTCAACCCTACCTTGTGAGTGAACATGCCCAAATAGAGTTGGGAGCCAAGGTAGCTTTAAATTATACCACTGCCTCACAGACCCTTAAAATTAGTGGAGTGTCATTGCATACATAGGAAGGAGAGGGAACATCAAATTTCCTAATTCTGCACACACCAACCAGCAAATAATACTATGAACAAAATTAAAAACATTTCCTAATAATGATACTCAGAATCCCAAAGTGTTTTACAGACTAATTTATCCTTACCACACCTCTGTGAAGGAGGCAAGTACTATTGTACCTATTTTTCAGATTGGGAAACTGAGGCACAGAGATGGTTAGGGCTGAGATTTTCAAGTTGCCTTGACACACAGTTCCCATTGAAATTAATAGGAGATGTCTAAATCTTCAAGACAGCTTTGAAAATCTCTCCCTAAGGGTATATCTACACTGTGATAAAAAGCCTGCAGCACTGAGTCTCAGAGACTGGGTCAGTTGACGTGCGGTTACAGGGCTTGAGTTACAGGGTGAGAAAATTGCAGTGGAGACTGTACCACTGACTCATGGGCTCAGAGGGCCCATAGCCTGAATGCCTACACTGCAATTCTACAGCCCAGCAGCCCAAGCCATGCAAGCCCAAGTCAGCTGACCTAGACTCTGCGACTCACTGCCATGGTTTTTTTATCTCAGTGTAGACATGTCCTAAGTGTCTTTCCCAAAGGAACTGTAGGCCTGATCCAAAACCTACTGAAGTCAACGGAAAGAATCCCATTGATTTCAATGAGCCCGTAATGAGTCAGTGCCAGAACTGGGGACAAAACACAATACTGAACTCCCATTCCCCTGCTGTAAACACTAGGCCATGCTCATGACCACAAACACATTTTATTATACCTGTAAGGCTGCTCTCCAGTGTGCGTCCTCAGGTGACGTGTTAAGTTAGCCGATCTTGGGAAAATCTTGCCACAGTATCTATGATTAGAAAACAGTTTCTATGACAAAGTCATCGCAGTTGACATTATTTCACTGTGAACTGCATAATGCACCAGACGCATAGCCATAATTTAATCAATCCTGTATGGTACTGGGATTTCTTAGGCATTTACAAATTCAACGAAGGCATCACAGAAATATAAATAACCCATGAATGAAGCCTGAATTACTGGCACTTGCTAGATTTCCTTGCACATAAGCAAGCAATTTATGCAAACAGACATTAGTTTTAATTACCTTCCAAAATTCTAATCTTATTAATTCTAAATCTTTCACATTCATGTTTTGGAAGCCTGAAAATCTGTTATTCAAGGCTTGGAATTCTGATTTGAAGTAAGGAGATTCAATTCTTTCCATTTATTCTATGTGTCAGCAAATGTGACATCATTCTGTGCATTGAATAGGATCAGAGCAGACAAGATTCAAAGACCTAATCCATCAAGGTATGTTTCTATAACAACTTGTCTTGAAAGGTGACATGTTTTCAAAAAGATCAGATAAACTGATATGCCAGTGTCAAATACCCTAGCATTCTAGAGATGATATAGAGACTTAAATAAGGCAATTTTAAAAATCATTCCACCATTTCCCTAATATTTCACAGGGAACAATAAAACCTTGTCAAGGCTCCCAGGTAGCATTCCAAGAAACAGCATGATTAGAACAGTTACATTAAGGACCTTCAGCCCAATCTTGCATGGTAATAAGCACTCTCAACTCCCTCTGAAGGTAATGTGAGTTACAGGTGCCATGCATAAAGGATGCATGCAGAAGCTTTCAGGATTTGGCCCTCCATTTTTAACATACAGTTTATTATTTCATACCAAGCATGACTATACAAGCATGACCCTGATCCTTCTCACATTGACAAAATTCTGATTGACTTCATTCATACGTGCAATGACTATGAACTTATAGTTTTTGTTCAGATTGTAAACATATGTCCTTATAATTCATATATTTTGTGAAAGATCCCTTCTGACATTAGAGGCAGATGGTCTGAGGAAAGCAGCCCTGTAGCCTGTGATCAGAAAAATGAATAGTGAAAGCGCATTTATTAATATAAAGGTGATGAGGAAATTTGGGAACAAGCTTGTTTATGCAATATTTTCAGCCTCATTTATCAAACTCGAGTGATGTAGGACAAATTCCTCATATAATAACAAAAAACAAAACACTGTTTCTATGTTTGACTGAATAAAGAGCACTTTGAAATACTATAGACCTTCCATGATCTCTATTAATCATCCAATCAGGAGTAATTTCTAAAGTAAACAACAGCGTCTTTTGAAAGCAGAGAGGAGATGTTAGGAGACCCTGTCATGATTAGCTCAGCAATTACCTGCAGGTATAGCGTTCCTTGCCCTTCCTCAGGAGGTTTTCTGGTAGGGCACTCGGTGGGGCTCGGAAGTTAAACATGGAAGGGACAGATTGTATGAGTTCACTAGCTTCTGGTTTCAGGGCACTAAAACTCTCTAGTTTTTCAGCCATGTTTTCTATAGCTGACATCTGCAAGAGGAAAAGGAAAAAGGGAAACATATCACAGTGAAGGTGCTCTTTTTCTGTACAGATAATTCGAAACACAAAGAACTCCATTCAAAAAATGACTGTGCATAGAAAACTATTCTGGTTTTTCACTCTGTGAGTAGGACACAGTGATGGAAAACTATGTTATCGCAGTTTGAATAACACAAGTAACTTTTACTGACAGTAGATCACTCCGCAGCAGTGATGATGTTGTACCTGACAGTTCCTGATCATCTAGCAGATCATGTTTCCTAATCTCTGTACATGCTAATAAATAACTAATTCTACATGAGAGCTACACTAATTGGCATGAAGGCTTATAAAATATTTACGTTCAAATACTTTTTTTTTTGCACTACAGTGTAGATTCCTATGCTTTTCTGCTACATTGTTTTAATGTTCTTGCTCCTATAGTAATTATTTGTAAACTCTGTATGAGGCAGATCCTACACTTGGGCTTGATCAAGTAAAAATAATGGGTGATCTGGAGTTGTCCTATGGCAAGGATTCTTGTTCCCACTGAAATCAGCTGGAATTTTGCCACTAACTTGAATGGGAACAAGATCTGGCTTTACATGCACATACCACAAAAAAGGATATGCTGTCTAAAAATGATCACTTGGAGAAGCTGGGTCTTATTGGAAAGTACCTGTAGCTGGTAGCGGAAGGATTCTTTTTAAGTTAGCACCTGCAATTTTCAGATATAAATCTGACCCAGTGTATACACTATGACCTTGAAGATAGCAAGTCACATTCGGATTTGAATTACATGGTGCAAATCCAGAATTAAGTGGAATTACACTCTCTAATCTAAAGGAGGGCAGAATTAGCCTCATAGGCCACAGGTGTTTACAAGCCTGATAGATCAGTTCCCATTAAGCAGGAACTGATATATACTGTGATCTCTTGGCAAAATTTATTTTTTTCCCCACTGTTTAGGGATTTCTTTCTTAGCGTTCTAATCTCATATGCTAGCTGGTTTGACTGCCCTCACTCCATTCATTAAAAAATATTCTGTAATAATACTCAAAAAGCACGATGGCCAACTTTTTCAAAAGTGATTTTGGATGCCCAACCTTAGACACCTTAAAGGAACCTGATTTTCAGAGTGTGGGTGCTCAGCACTTTCAGGCCACTTGAAGATGTCTCAGGTTTGGCACCTCAGAAAATTACCCCAAATCATCTGTCACGTTTGGAAACCTTGGCAACACTGCAGAGTTACTGTAGAACATGGTAACACTTGAAAATAAGAGTTCCCTCATCTCATTCCCCCCTCAAAAATCACAGTGCTCCAACTCCAGATTATAAGAGGCATGCCACTATGCAGTCTTCTGAGAAAACTGACAGAATAGAAGCTAAAGAAAAAAGCCTACACATTTTACAAAGAAGGAGAAAGTTACTTTAAAGCTCTTAAGACTAATTCTACTCTGTCTTCCCACAACATAAATAAAAAAAAACATTTCTAGTGAAATCAATGGAATTACACTATCCCAGTGTAATAACCCATGTCGGCCTCATTATCCAATGTTTAATAGTAGCTTACTACATGAGTAACGCCACTGAAGCTAACTGATACTAAGGATGAGCAAGAGTTGCAGAAGGATCTGATTTGCCTCTCAAACAGACTGGGGAACTCCACTGCGTTAAGAGGAGATACTCCTGATTTACACTGGAGTAAGGGAGGGCAGAATCTGGCTCACAATGTGCAAGGAGATTATTTTTCATAATACAACATAGGATTAATAAAGTAATATTCAAGAGATAGAATATTTTTCACGGAACCTTCCTCTAAAGTCTGTGGCGCGATTGGTCTGATTTTGATGCTTTTGTTACAAAAAAAAATTGTTGCTTGAAATGACTATTCATGTTCTGGTTAGCTCAGGGTTTTTGGGTTTGTTTTGTTTTTCCCTTTGCCTCATAGCCTGCCCTCTCATTTCATGCTCAGACTCCTAATGCGCACTACAAATTGCAATGTACAGGGTACCACTGCCAATTTGCCAAATGTCTTTCATCAGACATGGTGCAAAAAATCACAGAGGGAAGTCAAGATACATTTACTTGTCAGGCAACGAATGTGAAAGCACTGAGAGGCAGTAGGGGCTGTAAGCTCTGGGGTTTGATTCATAATCACTCAGCTGCTAAAACATTCTCCATAGATGCAAGTGGACAGCACATTTGTCAATATGAAGGATTTTGACATGTACTGATCACAGGGCTGAGATATGTAATGATGCTGCTTCTGGGATAGGAGGTAATTCTGTCCCAGCAGAGCAATGTCATTATCAACCCATACAGCTCAACATCACGATATATTTATTTTGATACCTCTTCATATTCTTCTTTACTCAGAATCGATTCTTAAAGCATTTATGATTGTATTTCCACTGCCTTTAATTCCTTCTAATTGTTCCTGGCAAGTAACCATTCTGATATTTACTATTGCAGAGAATAGATGGCTTGAATGAAAAATAACCTTTGGCCTTCCGGCTGATTAGCACTGACAAGACAGTGCATGGGTTATGATAGTACATATTTATGGTGAAGAATAATAAGTGCATTGAGGAGGATAATAAATGTTTTTATTTATGTACATATAATACTCAAGTCAGTTTCATTATATAGGGGTTTTAAATCATTTTTTGATCAAATCAACATTTTTCATGTACATGGATCCCTACAGTAATATATTAAATAAACTATTTTCCTATTTACATTTAAAATGACTTCGTCATGCTTAGTATCATTGTTTTATCTGCAGCTTTGGGGCGTGATTCTGCTCTGGCAGTGATGTAAATCAGGACTAAGTTCACCGATGTCAATGGGGCTACACCAGTGTGAGGTCAGAATCGGGTCCTTAGTTTCTTATTCACAGAAACCACAAGCACTTCCAATTACTGAAAAGCAATAACAGCTTTTTAGAAATACATGCCCTGCCCTGAGAATTACTACAGTTTTTTTTTTTTAAAGAATGTAGAATGTAGTTACCTTATGTGGTTTATATTCTTAAAGAAACGCACCATCACCAAGAGGAAATATTAAGTATTTGGGGTCAGATCCTCAACTGGTGTAAATGAATATAGCGCCACTGAAGTCAGTGGAGTTACACCAGTTTACATCAGCTGAGGCTATAGCTCCCAGAATCCAAACAATGCACATTATTAAAAGGTAATAGGGAAAATAATGACTATTAAAAGGCAGCTTTCCTTTGCTTTGCAGCCAGCCAGACCTGAACTAAAGTAGAGATAAAAGTGAGGGAAGGGTAAGCTATTAACTCCCTTCCTTCCTCTTGCACATATACTTCTTTTCCCATTTGTATTCCTTCCACTCATCACTGAGAACCACTGAAGCAACATAAACGCTATCAGTGAATCCTTCCTTTCAGCATCTTAATGCTGGCTATGGTAGCACTTTGTGTCAGCTAGAAGGAAGGGCTGTGGTTTCCCCATCAGAGCAGATCCTCTCCCCCCTGCTTTTCCCTCTCCCCCCCCCCCCCCAAAAAAAGCCCCTCTAAGGCAGAATTGAGGATTAGAGGATATACCAGCAATGTAAGGTCAGAAAACCTTTCAGGAATGGCATAGTTATCAAAGTAGCAGCCATTAGAAACTCAGGAGATTTAGAAATGATGTTAGATTTAAAATAAAGCAAACCACTTGAAAGCACGACAGTATTGGGAATTAGGGAGGGAGAGAACACCCCACCTTGCATTAGTGTTGCATTGTCTGTGGTTCCCCAGTTGACCTTGATGAGTCAGCTCCCCACTACCTCCCAGGTACTTCCTGCTCCTCTAAATTCCACACTTTGAGTCCTAATCCCCCTTCCCCAGCTTTGCTTCCCTATAGATCTTCTAAAGTCCACATGGCCTCCTGTGATCCATAGTAGATCCCAGGGAACCATGGGCCTACTCTGGTCCGCTGTAGCTCCTGCAGCCCTATATCCCAAAAAATAGCATGTCTGAATGACTTCAAATTCTCGTAACTGATCACTGGTCTCTAGCCCTTCCTTTAAAGTGGAAATTCTTTTTCTGAGTAGTTGGGACGCTCCTGGCTAAACATATAAAATAAATCTCAGCCTTAACAATGGAGAGGCTGCAATGATCAGTGAAACACTCATCTGCCAGCAGGGTTACTTAGCAGAGTTACTTATGACAGGCACCCACCCTGGGAGGTTAGGTAGATAGTTACTGAAACAGGATGCACTTCCTCTAGCCTGTGGTATCAAATCCAAAATCTCCTCCCACACCAAGATGCTCCCCTTCCACAACTTAAAGATAATATGATTCTTTAACACAAGGCTGCCCAGGGCAATGCACCACATTATAAGTGGAATGGGTTTCTGCAGATCTTTAGGCCAAATTCTGATCTCTCTCCATTCAAGTGAATATTTAGGGTTCAGTTATCCCATCAAGGTACAGACATACCTTGGAGACAGTGAAGAGTCAAGCCACGCCCAGGTGAGCTCTGGGAGGAATTGTGTCTCAAGGAAGCACAATGGCTTCTGGTGCTCCCAGGAACAAAGGGCGAGCATACCTATCACACTACCTCTCTGGACAATATAGTATGTTTCCCCCTTCACATCTGGGGGCTCATCCAAAGCCCAGTGAAGCCAATAAGCATCTTTCCAATTACTTCAATGGGCTCTGGAGCAGGCCCCTGGGAATGTTCACTGACCAGTACGAAGCACAGAGCATGCCCCCACACTTTCCATCTCATTTGGCTTGCACCCCAGTTCAGGGTAAGAGAGAACACTCCTTGTATTGAGGGAACACTGGCTACTGCATGGTGGTGCAGTTGTCAGGGCAGGAAAGGCACAATCTCACTCTTAATGTAGAATTAGTGTAATTTATATGTCTACAGAGCAAGTTAGCAGAGGAGGTAAGAGAGCGAGAAGATTGCATTACATATTTTACATAAAGTTATTGCCTTATGGACAAGTAACGTCTGCTCCTAATCTGAGATCAGTGAATGGCAGTATTTTATAAAGAACTGTAATTTTTTGATTTACATATATGAGAGTTGTTGATTCTATCTGAATCCAGATGTCTGGAAAAGGAAGTAGCTTTACCCCCACCTCCCTCCTGGTCCCTAAGAGGCTATTAACCGCATACTGACGCAAACCAATATGTAGTCACAATTCCCTAGCACTGACCCAAAAAGGCAGACATTACCATAATCGGATAAAACAAGTATTTTTAAACATTTCAACAGGCTAGATATCATCAACAAGGGTCTCAGACATTTGTCTTAAAATTTATTTGCAGCAGCAGAAAATCAGTGACATACATAAAGGAGAGTTTCTTTAATTTTTTTTTAAAAAAAGGATAACCTGATAGTATGAAATGATCTCGAAACTAGTGTCAATGAAGTGCATGACCTAATGTTTTACAAATTAGACTCCTTAATGCTATTATCATAAAAACAACTGACTTTATGGCCATAACTCATGGGAAAGGATTGTACAAACGTTTGTTTTCTATTTTTATTCGTCTTATTTAAAGGAATCTCAAAATCCTGATGATTAAAGTTCAGCAGTTCTACCTCCCTACCCCAAACTATAATGATTTCTTTAAAAGCATGACTTTCGATCAATTTGTTGTACTGCAATCCCATGCTTCACCACATCACATTCATGTTCATGACCAAGAGACTGAATGACTACATTTTGTGAAGTATCAAGTAAAGACCAAAATCTGATCTTAGGTATACCAGTGTAAATCCAGAGTCTCCATTGATACTGATGTAGCTGATCTGGATTTAAACTGGTGTAACAGAGAGCAGATCTTGGCCTATAACAAACACAATAAATGAAAAAGCATGGATAATTCATCGCAAAATGCGTTTCTTAGTTATTTGGACAACTATTTTAATTATTTATCATAATTCTTCATAATGTTATTGCAAATGAAGTCCTAATTGAAAATGTCTTTATAGCACACTGCTTCTAAACTTTAGTGAGCAGTGGGGACAGAGTGCCAGTTTTTGGGGTGGAGATTGAATATATTGTGATCCATTCAAAATAGAGTGTTTCCAATTGATCTGGACTATAGGATTCATGCCACAGAGTGAAAAATAACCTTAAATAAACTTAAAATAGATGAGCCAGGATGCCATGAATTGAGATATACAGGTTCAAGCGACACATTCAAACCCTTCAAATTGGAGACAGAGCCATCCATAAATCAGCACTTTCTCCAATCAGTTTAACAGTATGCTTTCAATACATATTGTATTGCAGCTGTTCAACCATCCTCATGGCCAGAGGACAAAAGAAAAAAATAGTTTGATGACATAAATTTGGGGACAGAACCAACATTAGGGAATGAGGGTGGAAGAAAAAGAATGTACTGAGATTTTTTCTGTTGCATAATTACCACAATACCAAGCTGTTATTTTAAAAGTGTAGTGGAACCAGAGTGCATCATACAAGTCACTTAATCCTCCCAGCACCATTAGATGGCACCATTTTGAATTCACTCCACTGAGGGGAAAGAATGTCTGGGGCCACCTGTGATGATGTTAATGTTGCGCGGTCTATTTCTGTTTTACACCTATTTATTGCCTGTGGCCGATATAAGATTTCAAATGGGAAAACATTTAACAACTTCCACTTAAATTGTTTTTTCCATGCCAAATTATAACAGGTGAAATTCATCCCTCTGAATGGGGCCAGCACACAGCGCCTGAGTCTCTCCAGTCCCACTCAATTCCTTAAAACAGGGTTCCAGTTCAAAAATAGGGTGTAAGTGATGCATAAGCTACGTGCTGGCCATCTGCATAGGAACTAAATTCCATCCATTCAGCACAGCATTCTCAGCCCATTTCTATCACTAATAATACTTCATACATAGAGCCTGATCCAATGCCCATTGACATCAGTCTCCGCTTTGAATGGGAATTAGATCAGGCCCTGAAGTAGCACCTTACATCTGAGGACTTTATGAAGATGAGTAAGTATCATTATTCGCATTTTACAGATGGGAAAGAGAGGGATTAAAACCCAGATTTACAGAAAGTAAGACTAAGGTCCACAAGTATTTTTGAATGCTTAACTGAGGTACTTGGGTTCTAAATGCGTATTTGGGCATCTAACTATTCATTTGCATGTGCAAATGCCCCTCCCCCCCTTTTTTTCTTTTACACTACTGAAGTCGCTCTGTTCACAAAAGTAGGCATGAAAAAAATTGCCTGGATCTCAGGCCACATTTTATGAAAATCTGGCCTTAGTCTTGAGACAATATCTCAAGTCACAGTGAATGAGCAGAAGAGAACATTGGTTTCCTGACTCTGACTCTCCTACTCTAGCCGCTAAACCATGATGTCAGGAGAATTCTGGGCTTAGTAGTTATTGGTTAATTGCAGCTGCTGTAGGGGCAGCAAAGTAAGAACAAAACATTGTGTTATTTGGGGGTTATAAAAGTAGCAAAAAGAGTTATTTGGATTTCCATACCAATTTGGTACTGGATTTAAATATGAGACTAAATGGGGGGGGGGAGCTTACTCTCAGTTTTACCCATTGATGCTCCTGTTCTTGTCAATGGGAGTTATATGTGCCTATGTGAAAGAAGAATTGGACCCAAAGGCCCCAAATCAATGTGTGTTGTATCTGTGATGTAAGGGCTGAATTGGGTACGTTAAAGTCTAGAATCCAGAGGACTTTGATCATCAGATTATAACACCTGTAAAATTTGAAGCCTAAACTTTCAGCCTGGAGGCAAATAGCTTGTAGTAGCCTCACTAAAATACAACCAAAGGGCCATATGGACTGGTGAAGTCCTTACTTAGGCAAAACTCCCAGTGCCTTCAATAAGAATAGACTGCAGGATTACATAGGAATAAGGCCAATGTGACATGGCAAGATATTATCCACTACAGCTATGTCGTTCAGTAGGAAAGCATGAGGCATACTCCATAACTATGCAGAGGGTTATCTTTCATGTTATGCTTTTCTTATGCAATTTATTTTACAATGTTTAAATCAAAAATATAAGCAAATAACTTACCCAAGTTCTTTGATCAGGCAATTGGAACTGGGAGCAAAATTGAAACAAAAACAACACATTATTCCTGCATTGGAACCCTTATTGCAATCAATCTATTGTGAAGTTAGCTAAGGTTTCACAGTGAGTGGATTGTTTGCTTTTGGGCACACTCTACCTAAATGCAATCTTTGAAGTGGCAATTTATTGCAAAATATGACCAACTGACCTAGTCTTGCACAGATTTAGGGCCCTAGGCTTTATGGGGAATTTTTTCTGAGCAGGGACTGTGTAACAACTATAGGAATTGTACCTTAATATTTCTCTCTCTGTCTCTCTCCTCTAGTCTAAAAATCTATGTTAGAAGCCTATCCCATAGCTCTTATATCATCAGATTACAAGGATGCAAATTAACCTCTTGCTTAAGCAAATGAAAAACTCCAGGCAATAAATGTAGCTATAAAAATAAGAATTTGTAGAAGAACTGAACTATTTGAATTTATTTCACAAATGTTTTCTACAGAGATAATTTTACCCTACCATTAGAAGGTGAAAATACATGGTGGAATCTGCAATTACATTAATAACCTGGGGACTATAAGGATACCCACAAAAAAAGTTGCTCTGCTAATTTGCCTTTTTTGTACTAAATATTGGGTCAAATTCTATTTTGGAGTGCAGGGAGCGGTTTCCACTGAAGTTGATAAGAGGGCAGACTTTAGCCCTTTATGATTTGACAGGTTCTGCAATAGCATTTTTATTTTCATTTGCTGTGTTTAAAACTGCACATTACACTCAAGACTTCATGTCACACCATCTCTTACAAGTTAAGCAGTCATCCCTAGCACCCAGATAAATGATGAAAATGAAGACCAGCTGTTCCCATGTATTCTTTCTATTGCACAATCAGAGCCTGTATGAAAATATGTGAATTGCTATAAATGTACATCATTTATCTCACTGAATAAATACTCTGTAACAGAGTACAGCTAAAGAAATCAATACAAATTTTAATATGGCCTCATCTGATATAACTCGGGAACACCATTTTAAAAAATTATAGGGTCATTATAGATCATCCCTCATACATGGTACAAGGGGACACTTCTTAAGCATGGTAATACTTTACACAGATAGATAATGATTCTCACTCAGGCCAAAGGGCAAACGACGTACAGACAAATGGCATTCTCACACTACGTTGAGATCTATGGGGACAAGTGAGCTTCGTTTGCCCATGGTCCCTTTGGTTCTCTCAGAGCAAGGCAACCCATCTTGCCATGCTGCCATTGATTTGTCTCCCACCATCCCACACCCTCTCTGAAATATGGAAAAGCCACAATTATTCCTCATTTTATATAGTGCCATACCTGTGCACTAGAGGCATTAATAAAGACACAATTCCTGCCCCCAAAAGTTTATAATCTACTTCAGAAAATCTCAGAACATGAAGCTGGCCAAAGAAGGGGACAGGGAAAGAAGAGACCAGGTGTAAAAATAAAGAGAGAGAAAAATCATATAGGACCGGACCATTTTAAATAGAGATTGTGGGGTCGGAACAACTTGCCTAATTCAGTCATAATTTGTGATGCTCTAAATGACAACTCCTCCCCTAGCCACCCATAGCATTGACCTCCCACACTGCAGTCATGGAAGGGCAACAAGAGGTTGTTTGGGGGGAGGAGATACTACAATATGTTTGCCTTTTGTCACTGTGCACTTCCTCTCAGTTTTTCATGAGTTTTCTAGGGGGTTTGCTCCTCCTCTTACCAGACAGTGGAGAAGAGCGCTTACCCCAATATCATTAAAACGTTTGGAAATCCCAGGCTGAGTTCTCTGCTAGTGTAAATGGGTGCAGCTCCATTGACTTCAAAAAGCTTCCCTCATTTATACCAGCAGGAAATTTTGCAAGATCCCTGTGAAGAGAACACTAATGGTGAAATCCTGACCCCATTTAAGTTAATAACAAAACTCTCATTGACCTCAATGAATAAGATTTCACCCTAAATGCCTAGCGCATCCTCTCTTGAAATCCTATCTCTACTGTATGCCTTTAACTCCCTCCTCCATCTTCCGTCCTCATGTGTTATTTATTTAGATTTATGCTGCACTATATAAAAGCGTGTCCAATCCAAACCCTGGGTACCTCTGACAAGCCCTGAAGAATACTTTCATACATAACCAGACTCCATCATTTACCTACAGCTCACAGTACCCTAGCAGCAACATAAATATACTAAAATGTGATAAACTCCTCCAGCAAAACCACCAGAGCCCCCTCCCCATTTCAACTGAGCTACACAGATTTATGCCACCTGAGGACCTAACCATCACTGAATTTCTACCAGGCAGTGCAACACCTGAAATGTTCTCTCTGTAAATGTATTATAGCTGTCTATGAGGCTCCTTAACTACTCTGTTTTTTTTTAAAACAGACCTAGAAAATGTATGCCTACTTTGTCTTTGCAATACCACAAAGTCTCCCATCCTGCAGCCCAAACCTGTTTTCATTCACTTATTCATTCTAAAGGCTGAGGAGGAGGAGAAGAGATAGCAAAGGCCCTTTGTTAAAACATTCTGAATTGAGATTACTGTCCAGATTCTGCTCTCACTCGCAGCAGTACAAATCCAGAGGGGAAGCTCAGTGGAGTTATCTGGGATTTACACCACTGTGTCTGAGAGCATGGTTAGGTCCTTTCTGTGCATTGATTGTTAGTATCACCTGCTATGAAATGGAAACTGGAAGCACTTTCATAAAGAGACTGAAAAGGTTGTCTGGTTGCCTTGCAACTTTGGTAAGTATAGTACCTCAGTATATTCTGTTGAAACACTATCAGGTTAATTTTTATTGTAATACTTAGGGTTTAGCATCAACTATTCCCTCCATTTCCTACAGCGTCAGTACATTAGTGCTTCTCTTCCTTTTCCAGCTGTGCAAGAACATTGCTCTCATGTATCTATGCTAAAGCATGGCAAGATCTGTTCTACACCGAAGCCAAAAAAATCCCACACTTGAGTAACTGAGCCTCACAACATGAGGTAGGTGCGTACTCATTATTATCCACATTTTACAGATGCTAAATTGAAGCAGGGAGTTTCCATGGCCTATGCAAGAGCTCAGAGGGAGTAAATATCAGAGCAGGGAGTTCCTTACTCCCCTGTCCTGTGCTCGAAGCACTAGACCAACATGGGGAAGCGAAGTGACCCTGTCAGACTGGCACAATACAGGATAAGCAAGTGATACAAGGTTGCAAATAATGCAAAGAGTTTTGATCCAGGCTATCGTTAACCGTTTCTATGCCACGGTACGGATCCACAAGGTTGAAAGAGGCATATTATTTTCTTGACACAGCAAATGAGCAGCAGGACATTAAGCATATGACCAAAGAACCACACAGTCGCCTCATCGCACAATGTTAGCCGAAAGTCTTCAGGCATGGAAAGGGGATGTATTGCAAGCACATGTTATTTCCAGTCATTCTACAAAGTTACTGAAACCATGGAGTTGCTCTGTGGTGAACTGGAATAGAAGTGTTTGTACTGTGTCCTTTCTGAGTGTCTTTATATATGTATATAGAAAGAACCTGGTCTTTATAAAGGCTTTTACTTGGGGTGCCCAGATTTGTGGGCCCCACTATGTATCTGCAAAAAACGGTACGTGGAAAGGCTATCACTGATATCTCCAAATATGCAGCTGTACCTACACATCATGTGCTTAAACTTATATATGGCAACATTAGTGCCCACAATTAATTACAGGGAGAATTACTTGAGGGTGCAAAACTAAGCAGCAAAAATAGAAGCCACTTTTCAAGATCAGGTCCCAAATTCCATTGTCTCTCTGGGTATTGCTTAGAGATGGGCACAATGATCCCTCCATTGCCATTGGCCACAGCGGGGAGACTGCAGAAGCATAATTTGGTAGTAGCACATCTTGTTTGATCCATTCTAATTTTGTGGGGGAGGGAGCTCTAAAACATACATGTAGCTCAGATTTGGGTCCCACCACAACCAGAACATGATGGTTTAGCTGCAAAACATCATGAAGAACATGCTAATGTTTTTCCACAACGACATTGGAAAAATTGTGTGTTTTAGGAAATCCGAAAATAACTCAGACTGCATTCTTTTCTCTGCACCTGCTTTGAAGCATCAACAGGATTTGTTTACAATATTGAAATTCCAAAAATACTTACTTGCGGATGAAACAAGAATCCTGGGGAAGGTCTCAAGTACTTTTCCTTTAAAGCTTCAAGTGGGTCAGTTAACTTTCTTTTCTCTACTCTGTAAATGTTAAAATTGATTTGCTTGTGATGAATCAGTCTTAGGCATTAATAACTATTCAGCTACTTATGTTTAAAATAGTCAACAATACATCAAATAATTGGTTTCTTGGTGATAATGGTAAACGATAAGGAGGTACAGTCATCTCTTGATTTGTGCATGCAACTCTCAGGAGCACTAATGAGAGTTGTGAACATCCATTAAAAAGAGATTACACCATTTACATTGGATATAATCCCATTTCAAAAGGCCGATACTATTGATAATAGAAACTGATGACTAACTGCACTGAGCCCTGTTATCAAGAAATAGGGCCTGACTACATTTTCCAAACACAAGAAAAGGTCTCATTGACACCAATGGGTGCTTTTCATATTAGGCCTGCAGAAAGGGACCCTTTGGAAGCTCATCTTCCTTTGTGAGGAATTTAAGCCCTGCTCTTGCCAACCGCTCCACGTGGGCACAGGGATGCCCTTGCAAAGAGAAGTTAGCTAGATCCTGGCCTCAAGAAATGTAGTGAATTTGCCACAACAGAAATGAAGGCTACGTTCAACTAACTGTGTGGCTTCCAGTAGTCAAATAGGGCATCTGATCGTTTAAAATTAGTAAGGCATTTTAGTTCCCCCTGCATTTTTGATCAGTAGTTTAAATTGTATCATTTATCAAAGGACTGATCCTGCATTCCTTACTCAGACATTGGCTTCAATGGAAAGTCTGCCTGAGTATCAACTATGGGACTGGCCCCATGTTATGCTGGTAGCATTCCTTTACTATTCCTTCACAAATTGCATTATCATGCACTGCAGTACTGTATAACAGTAAAAATTTCCACTAATTCAGAAATGATAAATTAATATGATACAGGAAACCTGTGGCCTAATACCTATACTGCATAAATTAAACCATCTCAATAAGTAACACAATGCTAACACTGTTCCTTTCTAATGTATACCCTTTATCTTATGCCAGAGAGTGTTCTATGAAATTTTTGCCAAAAGCAAATTTTTGAAAGATAGTAATGAATTAAGATCATTTGTATTACAGTAACTTTTTATTTTTAACAATAGTCTCTTTGTGAAATAGGCCATTTAGATTATGAACAAATAGTTTTTATGGCTAATATTTCACTACTCCTATGTTTCCTGTAGATTAATTTAGACGTATGACTACAACTAATTACAGATATGCAGGCAGAGTATCAAAGTGCATACAAGTGCTGACGTACACAAGACCTGTGGTGAAATCCTGGCCCCACTGAACTTAATGGCAACATTAATGGGAGTTCCATGGATGTGAGGATTTCACCCCTGATTTCTAAGGCCTTGTCTACATGGGGAAAATGGCCTGGAATAGCTATTGCGCAATGGCGCTACATGTGGACATTCTTATTCTGCACTGAGTGTTCGCATGGGGAGTTAGTGTGGAATAACTATTGTGCTTTAAACTCACATGCTAGCTTATTTTCCAGTAGCTTCCCTGTGTAGACAAGCATTAATATCTTGGCTCACTTAGGACCTGATCCTATTCCCACTAAAGTCAATGGTAAGACACCCATTGACTCATGAGGTGAGATCAGACCCTTACTGCCCACATATTTTTTTGTTTCGTTTTCCAACCAGGGACACATTCTTCCTTCACTTACACCCGCACAGCCTCACAGAAACTGGTGGGTTGCTCTAGTGTAACTGAGAGCAGAATTTCAATCCTCAGTACCCACATTCCTTTGACCTGTCGGACCAGATCTAACCCGTACTTGCGGCTGTCTGCTACAGCAAGTGGAGTGGAATGGTGCAACCAAGAGCAGAATTTGGTCCAGATAATTTTTGAAATAAATGCTATTATGGGAGTAGGGCATGGGGTGTAGTGCTTTTGAGGAAAAGGGACTTGTAGTAAAAGAATTTAAAGAACGTTTTCAAATATCCAGCATTTGTGCCATCTTATTTCTGGATAAGCAAATGTATTAAATTACTGCATATTTTAAATGACAGTGCATGCTGAGCTAATGGATCACTTCAAGTTACACAGGAAAAATCCTGAAAGTGTTAGCTGTACTCAAGAAAGCTATATTCCATTAAAGCCTGTTACCTGTAAATGGGATCCATAAAGAACGGAGTGGGCCTGGCATGTTGCAAAGAAGCATCAGTTGCTTTCCTTGTTTCAAGGTCACCTCCTTTCTTTTCACCAAAGACGTGGTTTTTCCGAGGCTCGGTTTGTTTTGTACCACTGGCTCGACTTCTGCTGCCCATGCTCAGATCTAGTGGTTGATCCTGGCTTGTCACGGATGGAGCTGCTGGCTTTGAGGTTATAGGAGTAACTGGCTTCTCCTCCTTACGTTTAGTGGTGAGGTCAAAGGGAGACTCGGAGCTTCCCTTTGGGATCTTCTTTACTTCACTTGGTGACTGAGGTTCCATTTTCAAAGGCAACGGTCTCAAGTCTCTATCAGGAAATGGGTACATTGATTGAGAGAATGCTGGAAAAAATGGGAGGGGAAACATGGAAGGGTAAGGTAAAGCTCCAACTTTTTTGTCTTGCAGCCCCACAAGTCCTGTTGAACCAAAGTATTTTTCAGCAATAGAAGCAATAGCCTTTATAGAATCATTCACTGCTCCTGACACCGCAGTTTGCTCCTCTAAAGATGGTGAGAAAATGGAATGACTGCTGTATTCTTTCTTATTATTTATTGAAGCCAAATTCTGAAGAGAGCTTACTTTGTCTTTGAACATTTTACCATTTTCTTTAAATTTCTCTTTATCACTTTCAATGTCACTTTCCAGATCAGAGCCAGAGGTGGTCTCCAGGTCACTGCCACTGGGAGTACTGACATCATCAAGGTCACTACTCTCTGACTGGTCACTGATTTTTTCATGCGGCCTCTCTTCAGAGGACCTCTCTGGTTGAAGCTCCACTGGCTTATTTTCACCTACAGAGGGGTGCTTATTTAGTGCCTTCAAAATATCCTGTGTAGCTGGCAGTATCTGAGGATGTGTCAGGAGGGGACTTTGACTTTTGTTTGTCTGGTCTGTGCTGGGTAGTCCTTTAACAGGAGAACTAGCAGGTATCAAAGGTGGCCTGTGGTACAAGCCTGAAGGAAACAGACCGGGGAAGCTAAAAGAAAATCCAGGAGCTGTTGGAAAGGTAAGACCAGCAGGATGCCTATTGGCACCAAAATAGTCAGCAAGGCCCGGATTTGCATGATTCATATTAACCATGGACGTTTTATCCATAGCTGGGGTTCCAGGAAGTGAAATGCCTTGGCCAAAAAATCCTCCTGCTGCAAAATGATTCTTGCCCTCACAAAATCTCCTGTGTTTATTTAAGGAAGATGTAGTGCTGAACATTTGTCCACAGTCTTTGCACTTGATTTGGGTTCTGCAATCAGCATGCATGCGCTTATGACGACAAAGGTTTGAAAACTGAGTATAGGATTTATGGCAGACCTCACCTGTGTGTAAACAACAACAACAACAAATCTCAGGCTTTATGATAATTTCCCCTTTCCCCACCCGAATTTAGCAAAGAAAACAATTTGTTACCCCCAACATGTCAATTAGGAAGCCATAGGGAGAAGTCTGTGAGCTTCATCTGGGTGCACAAAACAAATGAAAACTCATTTTACTTTTTCCAAAGCAAGGCATCCAACCAGACAAATGTCTTGAGACAGCATAAAGAACCCTCCCAACAAAAAATAAAAATAAAAATCCCTAAAATACAAATATTTCCTTTTCACTTTTCACAATACTTGTGTGGCTTACAATGTTTTAAATTCATGATCATTATTATCATTTATACTCAGTAGAACTCAGAGCGCCTGATCAGAATCTGGCCCCCAATGAGCATGGCACTGTGCGTACAAACTAAGGCCCTGATCCTGGAGACACTTACACATCTGAATAGCTTTATCCACATGAGTACCTCCATTGATGGCACTGGGATTATTCAAATGCTTAAAGTTATTCACAGGCATACGCATTTGCAAGATCAGAGCCACAGAAGTAGACATAGTCCCTGCCCCAAAGGGCTTACAATCTAAAAAGACAAACAAGATATATGAAGGATGGGGGAGAGGGAGACAATCAGATATATACAAGCACATATAACTATTAATAAACCCAATGTTTTGCATTTACAGATGAGATGCTAATTACTTGAAAGCCTTGGCATTCCAGGCTGTGGTTTCCAGAGCAATCACAATCTGGTGCCTGGGCACATATGTAACCTTCTCTATTTTCATGTACAGTGTTAGTGGGATTCATATGGTCAGATAGAGTTACAGTTGCTTTGGAAGCCATAACGCTTAATTTCATGTCTCATATAATTATAATCATGGCCTTAATGTTTCATAATGCAGTTTATTTGCGTGTCTCTTTCATGTGAAAAAACATACCATATTTCAACAACTATTTCCTCAAAAAATGCAGCTGTATTTATTTGAATGTCTGATGGTCAAAACAACTTGATGGATTTCCTCAAACTCCTTTGGGACAAGAACAATTTCAGCTCAAAAAAGGAACATTTAGAGAAAGCCTTAAACCCTGGAGATTAGGGGTTGCAATTTTGATCTGACCAGCCTGATCTACACTACAACATTTCGTATGTCTGAATACAGTTATCAACAATCACATTCAGTGACATGATGAGGAGGGTGGTGTAGCGGCCAATGTAGAGTGAGTCATGATACATTTTTGTAGAGTAAACCAGATCACTGAAGTGAACGGGATTTTGTGCTGTTAGCAGGTAAATGTCACATAATCACAACTATAGGGTGACTACTGCAAAGATGCAATTTCCTAGTTTGTGAAACCTTGTTTTCATGTCATATTGAAAGTGCACAATTACTTTGATTTTTCTCTCCTTTAGGAACTTTATTGAGCAAGGCATTGGGGTAGAAAATAGTGAATAGAAGCAAAAGGCTTAGCAATTTTAAATTCCCTATTAGAGAATAAGATCTAGACTTCAATCCTCCACACACGTAAACATGAGCAACTTCATGAATGTGAGTGTTCCCATTGAACTCAATGGAACTACTCATGTATGTAAAGTTACTCAAATAATTTGCAGAATCAGGGCCTTAGTCTGTCCTCAGTAAGAGGCTTTTCCTTGCAATTTGGAATTCTCAGTAGAATAGGAAAGATCTGTAAGGGAACTCCAATAAGCTTCGCTGAGGCCTACAGAAATCTGACCAGAAACCTTGTTTGAAAGGAGAAAGTCTAGGTTGTCATTCATTTGGAAGGTTGCTGTGGAAGGTTGCTGTGGTTTGACTTATAGATATTTTAGGTTTTGTTTGTCTATACAAAGTTTATGTCCCTTTTTGACTGTACTTTCACACATCATCAGGAAGTTTCCAGAGTTGTGCCATGCAATGTGTTGTATTTGACACTTTCCTGGATAAATAGAATGTAATGCTAAAGTTGCTGAAACACACGTTCCACCAGTAAGTCTCGTGTGTTAACACTTCATAGTATTCTGCTTCTATCAGTAAATGTTCTAATTTGTTCAAAAACAAAATTAAGCAATGTTATACTGCTGCGATAAAATTCTCTCTCTCTCCTCCCCCCGCCCCCCAGGGAAAAAGCATGTGGCTACACTTTGACTTAATATGCACTATATCTTAAGCTCTCATCTTTCACACATCAAAGCCACACAACAATTCACATTGTGTATTCTGAGCCCTTTTTAACAATCATTTTCATGCTTTGAGACAGGCTGACATAATTTACAATGGCTCTATTTTAAGCTGGTAAAGGAAACTGAATTGAATGTATCTCATCCTGCAGTGTTGGTTCCCATGAACTATAATCACGTCTTCTAACTTCCACTCACACCAATGCCTGAGCTAACCTTCCTGCACTTCTAAACCCCTGCCCTTGAGAAACTTGACCACTTGTTGTCATGTCTTAACTGTTTACCTCTTTAGTGGGCTCTTCACATCACCGCAATAATAATTCCATTGTCTAAGGGCCTGATCCTGTCAGACAAGTTTTCCTATTCATGCCTCATTGCTATCATTGGCATGGCTCAAGTGGGAAAAGTTTGCAGGATTAGGCCCAAACACAGGAAATGTGCAATGCTATAATTCAGGAAGAATGCCTGTTACAGTATATCAGTTGGTGTTCCTGTAAGATAGCTTCATTCACAAAGAAGATTATAGATTAAAAAAAAGCAAAGTTTTCCTACCATGCATATTAGAATGCTTGGTTTTCTCTTGCTACATTCCCCCCCCACCCCCAATTTGGGAACCAGATCCTAGTTAATTAAGGATTGTAGGACCAGCCATTTATTTGTTCGGATATAGCACATTTAATTGACATTTATTTGTTATGCCTCATATAGTCAACATATAGGGCCCAATCCTGCTTCCACTGAAGTCAATGCCAAAGCTTCCATTGATCTTCATGGTACAGAATCAGGCCCACAAAGAAAAGTTTAGGGTTAGCTTGTGCAACTTGTGGGACCAATCAGATAAGCGAAAGTAAATTGGCTACCATTGTGTGAATAAATGCTAACAGTGAGAGTTGCACAGTCTAGCCCTTGGATACCACGAGTCAAATCCTTATCTACTGTAAATCAGTTTAGCTTCACTAAAGGCAATGGATCTACACCAATTTACACCTGCAGAGGATCTGACCACATATATTTCATTCCAAAAAATATATTTATACTACTAAGTACTTTTACAAGACCGATATGTACTGTTTTAGGGCTATATACAGACGCTCCCCGGGTTATGCAAGACCTGACTTACGCAAATTCGCACTTACAGAAAAAGTTCCATAAGCCAGAAATAGGATTTTCGAGTTGCGGAAATTTTTGTGTAATGCACGGGTATACGTTTCCGACTTACGCAAAATTTGAATTATGCAAGGCTTTCCAGAATGGAACGATTGCGTAAGTCGGGGGCGTCTGTATTGCCAAAGAATTATTCTCCATCAGTACACTCAAAATTGAAGGGAACTGAAAAACATTGTATTTCCATGGAAAAGCAAAAAAACCCAAAAATCTTCCTACAAGTTATTGGTATCCTTGCAAACTATTAGAATGTGTGCAATTTAACCTTTAAAAGGCCTAACATGACTTTATACCCCTCTTTAAAACAAACAAAAAATTATTGAAATCATGCAAATACAAGCAGCTAAAATATTCAGATGTATATTATTATAACTCCATCCATGTAAGTAAGAGCCATGACAAAGGACTTGCCTTTGGGACCATAAAACATAGTCTATATAAATAGGTCTCCCCTGTGCAAAATTCCTCTTGTATTTAAAATACTGAAGGGAGAAATGGGAAACATTTTCATAGGTAATCTGCTGATTTATATGGGCTTTAAAGAGTAGCTATGTTTGGCAATCAAACTTTGGACCCAACTCTGTAATCCTCACTCACCAACGTAATCTTATTTATGTGGATAGTCTTACTGAAGTCTATGTATTACCTAATGCTGTTGAATTTTACACAGAACACCCCATTGATTTTATTGGGGAATCTGCACATAAATTAATTGCACAGGATGATCCAATGGGCTTACTCACATGAGCAAGAACTATTCCGATGAGTTAAGGTTACATGATCTAGCCCTTTGCTTTCTGAACAACTTTTATTTCCAAGAAAAGTTTTGCTTAATATTTAGATGGAGGGGATTTACTGACTTTAATAGCTTCCATGTATTTAGGCTATAGAAGCTGGATTTGACTTCTCCAGTCAGTTTTATGGTATGCTTGGTTTTCTATATCCTTACCTTTACTCTAAGCAACTAACATATAGCTACTGCTTCCCTCTTTGCAAGTTTTATCACTGTGTAGACTCCCACCCCTAATACAAACCACAACCCTCCCATCGCACCCCTCAAGGTATATTAATTCATTTGATGTGTAAGTGTACTCTGTACTGCAATTTTCTTAGAACCAAGAAATTACCAAGCCGTTAAGTTTGCATATTTTCTGCTTATTAAACAAATTACTGTAAGTACTATTTTGAATACGTTCAGCCTATTATGGCATGTGGTTTCTATTTGGAGATTTTTTGAAGGCAGTGAGTAATTATCTTACTGTTGGTGAGTTTTCACTCAAGCTTGGGCAGTATACTGTAATAAGAGACAGTTGCCATAAACAGACTGATGGGGCAAATCATGGTGTGTGGCCTTGTACTGGGAAACAGATATCTACTTAAAGTGACCTGACCCCCAACCCTTCAACACTCAGAAACGCCTACCCCAACACATGATCTCTACATTCTTTTGTTCTGTAATTTCATAGCTATTATCCATAATTGTTCTTTAGTTTTCTGTCCACCACACTTTGCATCTGAAGAATAACAGTTGATGTTTTGATTTACCAGAGATCACTGAAAACATTAATGGAAAGCATTTTACACATGATTTCATTTGAAAAGAACCATAGTTCTATCTGGAGCATTTGATTCAAAAGCAACTGTAACTCTAGTGCTCTACTAGTCCTCCAAGGCAGGAAGCCATTGTTTTCTAATTATTTCATTTCCACTAATACAGTATTAATCTGAAAAAAACCCTCTGTGATCCTGGGTAGGGAAAAATAATTAAACAACTGCTGTAATCGCGTCTCGTTAATTAGATATTTGCTAGCTCAAATAAGTCTAAACATAAATAAATATGAACGAGTCCACTGGCAGAGCTACAGCCCTTACAAGAACATTTCTTTTAAGTCATTATTACTCATGCTGATGTATTATCAAGACCCAAAGCACATGTCATAGAACCATTAAACTATTCCCTAGGTGAACATACGCTGGTGTTCCAATATACTGAAGAAGTTAATACCAGAACTTTTGAAAGCTGATCGCTGGTGGCTCAAACTCCAAAGCACAAGTCCCTGTAGACTAGTATGAAATTGCAGGTTTGCCTCCTCTCCCCATTAAACTAGCTTCCAGTCACTTGACTTTACACCTTTGCACTGTATTTATCTGGATGCTACAGATCTCCAGTGTAATTTAGAATGCTTTAGATTGGTCCTAGTTTGAAGCAGTCACTTTGAAAAGATGGAATGAAGCCACAATCAGTTTGGAAGAAGCACCAGGAAAGAGCTTTTGGCAAACTAGTGCTGAAAACAGGGAGATGGTAGGAAATTAGGGCATTGAGTAATAGGGGCGAGGATTTTTAATTGGCTTTGAGTGGAATTTGAGGAGAATGAGGTGGGATTCAATGGCCAAAGGAGAAATATTTCTCTTTCATTACCATATGGGAGAGAGAGTCTCCTGAAGCAGTATCAAATATCCTGAGTCCTGATGCTGCAGCAGGATCTGACTTTGCACTGCAACCGATGCAGTCAGTGAGACTGTGTGGGTGCAAGACTCTTCACTACCATGTCCAGATGCAGGAATTAGGTCCATGGAGCAAGTACATGTTTTAAAAAGCTTGATTTCCAGGACAACTGTTTGTCAAGGCCTAACAGCTTCCCGTTAATACTTAATACTGGGATTTGCAAAGGAGCCTAAGGGAGTTAGGCACCCATCTCCTACTGAAAATCTATTGCCCTTACTATCATAAGCAAATCCCAGCCTAACGGTGTGAACTAATCTTGTAGGGAGACCTCATGAGCATTTCCAAAGCAATGCAGATTTTCAGCATCAGATACCTTTGCCTGTCTCGCTTAAATCCCATAACCCACTGAGGCTTTTCATTATTGACTAACTATATTGTCTCTGTCAAATCCTTCCCTGAACTGCTCTTTGTGTCCGGGGGGAAGGGGGAGATATGCCTGGGGAAACAGGTGTATTACAGCGTTCAGTGTCTGCTTGGAAAGGAATATATAAAAACAACTCCACGTATTGGACTATGAATTACACAGCTACTCATTCAGTAAGTCAGGGCTAAAACCTACTCCCAGTGGGAGTTTCAACAGAAGCAGGACTGGGCCGCCTATTTCCTGATTATGTTGCTTTTTTTGAGACGAGACAGACATTGAAGTTTAGACGTTTAGTTGAAGACTTACATATAAAGGGCTTGACACTGCTGTGGATGTGCTTGTGCTGTTTAAGGCCTGAAGAAGTAGCAAACGTTTTACCACACTCTGGACAAGCGTGAGCACGAGCCCCAACATGCTGGGAACGAATGTGCCTCTGAAGGTTGCTGGGGTCCGTGAAAACCTGCTAGGAAATGAATACTGATTAATCAAGCAACTTAACTGCAGCAAGGGAGCCAGCAATCACAGACGACTCCTACAAGACCAGAACTGTGGTTTTGTTTTTTAAAGGCTAGAAAATTAAACAAAAACGACCTAATATTGGCTAGTTAGTATGACCAGATCTTGCTGCATTGAAGTTTTGACATTGGCTTCAACTGGAGCAGAATTGGGCCCTATGTTTTACAGGACTAGCTGATTACTCTTTGGAGCAGTGACTTAGGCAGGGTCTTTGTATAGTGCTTGCCAAAATGAGGCTGCGACTTGGTCATCGTCTCGAGGCACTACTGCAGTATAAATGCTTTATAACAGTAATGAGTGACTTGTATCAAGGAAATCCTGACCCGCAACCTAGTATCAAGGATGCACCTTCAGCATCTAGCTTTGTCTCGCTACAAAATAAAAAACATGTTGGAGCAAGTTTTGCTTCACTGAACTTAAGCAGACAAACTCCCATGGACTTCAGGGAAGCAGGAGCTGATAACAGTCTCCATAGTGTTATGTAGGATTAATAAAATTATGTATCCAGGAAATGCAAAAAGGAAAAGCCACCCACTCACACAAAAAACTAAAAACAAAACCTGTGGAATCATAAGAGGGAAATAATTCCTTGCTAGTGTGGTATAAAGAGAGCTGACTACAGCTATGCATGAATAGTCTATATAATGGGCCAGAGTCTCAGCTGGTGTAAATCGACATTGCTCCATTGGAGACAATAGCTGGGGACCTGGTCCATCATTTCTTCTTATTATTTATCTTGCAGTAGTGTCCTGAAGCCTCAATCAGCATTGGGCTCACCGTGCAAGGTGCTGTACAAACACATAGGAAGACATGGTCCCTGTCTCAGAAAGCTTAAACCAGTTAAAATAATACAAACTAAACTTAGTACAGAAAATAAAGAACTAGACTGCGGCCATATGATCGGCGCTGATCAGAGGGCAGCATGTTGTAGCACTGGCCCTGGAGCAGCTTGGAAGGGGGACTGTGTGTCTTACAGAGCTACAATCTTCTTCCTGGTTCCCAGATACCCTGGGGAGGGAGTAAACTTGCACTGCTCACCTAAGGCACCAGTGCAGGTAAGCTTCCAAGTGGGTTGAAGGAGCAGAGCCACCTACTTCCCACCCCATGTGTTCCCTCTCACCCCCTTTGCACAAGGGGGAAATCTATAGCCCCTTGGAGGCTAATTTCCTGCCCATGCTGCTACTGATCACCTGGATGGCCAGTGCAAGGTAGTCAGGGGGGTGCCTTACACACTCATATTACCTTACATGACTGCGCTATCTCAATCACAATCCGACTCAGAGAATGAGAAGGAACATGAGTCCATCCCTGCATTTCTAGCAGGAATTCCTGCTGCATGGAGGTAGATAACTTAAATAAAATGTTACCCACTCCTTTTAATATATACTAGTTCTTTTAGCAGGTCATACTAATTTGAGGGTTCACTTTCAAAATATATTTACAGTTTCCTGAGATTGGGATCAGACTGGGGGGTGGGAGGGAAGGTTCCACCCCCATTCCCAGAAAAGATGGATAGTTCTGCTAACTTGCTTGCAATAGTTAATAACCTTGATGTCATTAGGGTACAAAATCATTGCCCAAGTAAATGGGTGAAGTACACATCCCTCTTGAAACTATTCTATCTGTCTGTAAGTTCCATCCCTCACAAGGGGCTGAGTTTTGACCTCAATGGATGGAGAGTGTGCTCAACTTCCTTCACAGTCAGCGCCTGAGTGAGTATTGCATTAGGTCATCTTCGTGAGTTACCTTCAAAATCATAAGGGCAAGAAAATGAGAATATTTTAAATGAAAGCTTAAATGCTACAGAAACTGATGGGATGGCTAGAGAAGTATTGGTATGACCTCCTGTTGAGTATTGGCTGAATCTGCTCCTGACCCCCGGGTTTCCACACCCAAAACTTGTTATTATATCTCATAAAACACATGATACACAGAGAAAGGCCAAATATCCTACAAATTCCTGTACCTTGGCACAGTTTTCACACTCATAGTGCTTTCCACTGTCATGTGACATTTGATGACGTATCAAATTGGACTTCCAGTTAAAGGCCTTGGGGCACTGATCACACTTGTACTCTCTCTCTTCAGTGTGGGACAGCATGTGCTTCTCTAGGCTGTGAAGACAACAACAGGCTTCGTGAGGTCTCAACAACACCTAAAGAGGAACCCAGTTTTATCAGTGATTTGCAGCCCAAGTTAGATATGAAAATGAAGTGTCAGGAAGAGAAGTAATTTTAATAGATCACATAATTATAGAAACTAGAGGGGAAAGACCTAGAGAGCCTTATTCGGAGAAGTGCAACTCCTTTTGAGTTTTGCTCACCATCTTTCAAAATTAGGGCGATAATATTGTCTCATTGGAGCTCATCTCCATGCCAGAACAGTACATCTCCTCGTGTCTTGGCCAGCCACTTTTTAAAAAACTATTTATTTATTTAGGAAGCTTTAACAAGTGTACAAACCCTTGTCATGTAAATAGCAGAAACAAAACAATCATTACAACAGTTAGTTTTTGTTTAAAACGACATTATAGATGAATAGAGTCATCAGATTCCAACACCTATGTTGCTTCTAGTGATTTTATTAGATTGACTGAAATTTCTATACACATATTTAACAAACCAGGCATGTCTATCAAATGATAATATTCAAAAAAGTTGGACAGGTGTGCTGACGTTTTTATACAGGTGAATATACATTGGGTATTGAATAAAAGATAACTAAATATCTAGCTATCTGTCCTCTGTTTATCTGGCTGGGTACATAATTGGTGTGTTAATTTTTCCATAACCACAGCCTTCCATAGTTTTTGAACCATTCCTCTATGGTTGGGCTATTTCCCTTTTTCCAACGAGAGGCTACCAATAGCCGAGCTGCTACCAAATGAGAAATTAATTCTTCATCCCCTCTTGTCTGATCATTTCTACGAGGAGGAGTCAGAAGGATTACTGTTGGATCATCTGGCAATAAGTGTCCAGCAATTTGTGACTATGGATTGCATCCCAGTACTCTCTAATGACTGGACATGTCCAGCACATATCCATAAAGTCTCCTCTTCCACCATAATTTCTCCAACATTTATCCATTCAATCTCTTTCTATATCTATATATTTAGCCTAATTGCTGTCAGGTGTCACTGAGACACTATCTTAAAGAAATATTCTTTTATATTTGGCCAGCCACTTTAAAAAATGTATTCCTATCCTTCACTGGGGCCAGATTCTGATCTCTCTTACACCAGTGTAGATGAGGAACAACTCCAAGTGGATTTACAGTAGGATGAAACTGGTTTAAATGAGATCAGAATCAGGTCCCTAAGCATTGCAGACTAAAAGCATGTTCCCCCTAACTATCATTAGCTACATTAAATGTACTTAGTTTTGGAGTCAATTGTTCCAGCCCTTTAATAATAGAAAGACATAGAACAAACTGAAAAGAGTTCAGAGAAGTGCAACAGAAATTATTAATGTGCCCAAGCTACATGCAGGCAGAAATATTTTTAAATAACCTCTGTTGTCTGGTTACATACAAAACCTTCTCTCATATATTTAAAATTTAGGAGGACAGAGAATATCACAATATCTTATAAGCAGATACATATGGAAGACTAGGAAAAAAAAGTCTGGTACCATTACTATCAGAGCGCATGCCAACCCACCAATATGGGGACACATTCTGCAGTCCCTCCTCAGACAAAGCTCCAATGATTTCTACTGATTCAACTGACCAAAGATGGTGGGGTTTTAGTTTAGGGTCTCCAGTCTGATTTGTGATTTTCACGCTCAGCCATAGGTCATCAAAATGCTTTTTGCCCTGTGGATGCCAGTTACATTTAACTCTACCAGACTCCTCTTTCATTATGTCAGAAATGGCTGTGGCTTCCTCGTATTATATTTCTGCAAGAGTTTTGGCCAAATACTGCACCCTTTACTGGCCACCAACCCTGCATGCTGGGTGCATCTGTGCATGCAGAATGCCTCATTCATTGGATAATACTGAACAAAAGTTGGCCCAACATGTGACTGATTCAAAGTGACTGAGTTAGCTGGGTAAAAATAAAAAAGGTTGCCAAAGTGTAACTGTGAGCAGAGTCTGGAGTGTAATATTTCAAAGTGTTAATAGTTCTTTTCTACATTTGAATTTGAAGACAATATCTAATGTAGGGGAGTCACTGAACAAATGTAAATTTATCTTAAAATATTAAAGATTCGAGACATAGGACAGAAAATAAAGACTGAGTCATCATAAATAGATGTGCTGTGGTGAGAGAAACAGTGAAAAATGAGAGCCAACGCAGTCAGTCCCAGAACTACTTAAATTATTGAAAGGCTAGTACATGACAAAGACTATTCAAAGCAGAAAAATATAGAAGGGCATTCTATATATATAATAAACCAAAAGGACTATATTACATATCCTGGGGGTGGGGGGATTAAACCAAGAGACACTGAATAGGAACATTCAAAATGGTGTGCTGGCATAACGGAGAGAGAAAGAATTGGCATAGGTCCACTAATTTCCATGGAGCACTACTGATTTACCCCAGCTGGGGATCTGGGGATTACTTTGTTATTCAGATCCCTGACTTTTACTATTAAATGTCAGTAGCTGGGGCCAACTTTCCCCTGCAGCAGGTAAGCGTCAAGTGTCAAGAGACCCAGCACAGACACACAGATGGGCACGTGTGAGGAAGTTATTGCAAGGGTTATTGTGCCCACTCAATGCCTCGCAATAATTTGCAACATCTCAACGTATTCTGCACTGCAATACATTATAAGTATCTGCAGAAACCTGCTGGGACGGGAAATGTACAAATGAGTTCCACCATAGCAAATGTGTACTAAATATTTGTATACGGATTTATATATATGTATTATATTTACGGCTGAGAAGGGGCCTGATCCTGCAAGGTGCTGAGTGCCTGCCACACTCATAACTTCCTAGGGAGTTGAGGGTGCTCAGCACTTTACAGAACTGAGCCCAAAGTGCAGCGTAAAAATGCTGCTCTCACTCAGTGGCAATGAATCATCACTAGTGTTTGTTAGTTTTCACTGTACTTTAATGTTACTGCTTTTGGAATCAGATTAGATGAAAATGAGAATACACATGTTGTAACGAGGTACTTTGGGCCTGATCCTCCCCCCACTGAAGCCAAAGTCAAAGCCATTGTTTTTATCATTGTTTTCAATGGAACCAGGATACTTCCCTGTAACATTTTTTTCCAGAAAAAGGGGAAACTGATGTGTTTTTCATGGGTCCCTGTGATCATATGCAGCTTTGTGCTGCTATATGGTGATTTGTTCTATGTAACATATTTTAAGATATAGCAGACTTACGGTGGCTAGTTTTGTCATGTTTTAATTGGCCTATCACTGCTAGTTTGGGCAGAAAAAACTATGTTGTCAAACTATGAACACTATGCAGAAGTGAACTGAATTATTTCTGCCTAGTACAAGAAGAAGAATTAGATCAGGTCCTAGCTGGTGTAAATCATTGCAGTTCTACTGATTTCAGTGGTGCTATGCTGATTTATATCAGCTGTGGATCCGGCCCAGTTGCATTTAGGGTCCAGTTCATTCACAAATAAGGGCTTCAAAATTAGGCCTTAGTGTGCAACCTACACATAATAACTGTAAGGTTAAATAAAGAATGGTCTTATCAGTGTGTCCTAAACAAATCTGATTCTGTTGTCATATGTATTCTGTTTTAGAAGATGGGGTCAAATTCTGCACTAACTTACACCTTCTGCATTCCTACTGAAACCAATACAGAATCGGACCTATGATTTTAGTGGGTCTGATTTTAAGTGGCTCTTCCTACCTTTGTAAATCTGGAAACACTTGATCACACTCTTTACATTCTTGAATGTCACGCATGTTCCGGAGGTCATTTTCATTGTCAAGCTTTTGTTGAAAGTCCTCCTCCACCATAGAAAATGCTGAGTGAGGTGTGCTGCAGGGGAATTTCTGATGGTCTACTAGTTCCATCTTGGACTCAAATAGCTGGTCACAATCCTCACAACGATACTGGCGCTCCTCTGGAAGGCAAATTAATTGGTTATGTGTTGTAGGAGAAAAGGTGCAGTGAGACAAGTTCTTCAACAATGGTCTTCAGACATATTTTTAACTACCATTTCATCAGCTATCCCACTGCTTTGCAATAAAACCTGTGGCCATTCAGAGAACAAGGAAGAATCTGAGAAGAAATTAGGAGAAAGGATTTTTCATTTCTCCAGGTTTTTTTTAAATCAGTGCAGTATAATCCATTACCCACCTTGGCTATTTCTGATAGAGGATCCTAAGATTAACACAAGACACAAATCATTATCCTCAAATACTGTGGTGATGGGAGCTCAGTGGATGGACAGATAGAAGTGGGCAACCCCGACATTTTGGAGTGAGGTCTAAACTGATTCAGGCACAAACATTTGTATTAAAATGCCCTATAGGATATTTTTGAAGGTTTTAAAGATACTTTGACATTTCCTCTCCTACCCATGTGTGACAAAGTGGGGATTTTCCCTTGTTATGTTATATGTGAGTCTGACTGTTGAGCCTATGTGAGTTTTACTGTTTTGCATGAATACTGCATGTCCCTCAGTTTCCCTGTGTGCTGCACCAATACCTCAGTGGTGGGAATAGGGGTGTGTGACTTTGGCTGAGACCTCTGGAGCTGGTGAGGCTGCTCCAGATGTCTGCATGTATGCTATGACCATTGCCCTTTGTAACCTGAGACCCAGGAGTGGGATGTGACCAGGTGACTCTTTGCCAGGGAAGCAAGACAAAGACGAGGAGGAGGAGCAACAGGGGTGTCTGAGGTCAGGTCACTGGAAGCTGGCAGTCTGCTTGGGGGGACTGGAAAAGGGGGAGTCCAGGGCATCTGGCCCAGGATTCCGCAAGATGGACTTGGCTGAAAGTCACTGATTTCTGTGCTAACAAGTACTGTTCTACACTGTGTTCCTGTCGAATAATAAACCTTGTGTTTTACTGGCTGGCTGAGAGTCACATCTGACTGTGGAGTTGCGGTGCAGGGCCCTCTGGCTTCCCCAGGAGCCCCGCCTGGGTGGACTTACTGTGGGAAGTGCACGGTGTGGAAGGGGTTGCTGAATGCTCCGAGGTCAGATCCAGGAAGGTCGAAGCTGTGTAAGCTTCTTGCCTTGGCGACAGTATGCTCAGAGAGAGAAGACATGCTCCCCCAGAGTCCTGGCTGGCTTCATATGCAGTAGATCCAGAGTATCGCCCGGTGACTCCATGACACCATGCTCTGAATAAGCATCCAGTTCTGTCCAGTTTAAGTCACTAGGCTGTGCCATTGATTTTAATGAGAGCAGGGCCAATCCCTATATATTTCTTATCAAAGGCCACCATAAAAATGAACTAGTATGATGAGTGTGGAGTTATTTCACAAACAAAATCTAATCATACTTGATATTCTTATTAACTGAGTGAGATTCTAAAATATCAACTAGGAATGCCAGATCCTCTAATGCAGATTTTTTTTCCATCTGTTAAATTGTACGTTGATTGTCTTTGTGTCAGGTCACATGTCCTAGTTTTATTTCTATCCTATCAGTATTGCAGCTGTAAAAGTTATGTGGGCTCTGATTCAGAAAGGCACTTAAGCACATATATAGCTTTAAGCATGAATAGTCTATTTGTGTAGTCACATGCGTAAAGTTAGGCACGTGTTTAAGTACTTAACAAAAAGGGGGTCAAGGTGGGAAACCTACCCAAAGAAACTACCACTATAAGAACCTGATTATGTAGTCCTTACTCAGACAAAACTCCCAGTGAGGCCAGTTATATATTAAATTAGTTTAAAAATTAGCCAAATTAGTAAAACAAAAGATTGAGAATGTGTCTATCTGTGTGTGGTTGCAGAGCATTTTACAATGATGCATTAATTACTCTAACTACATAGAATAGTCATGGAGAACACTGCACTTTAAAAGGATGACATTTTCAGCAATGGCTTGACAAAGTTACTATTTATCTCCTCAATTTTTTTAAAAAACTGCAGAGGAGAGGAAAGGGGCAAAAATCCTGCTCTTTATATCCACGGGTGCGGGGAAGGGGTAAATTAAGCCAGTGTGGAAACCTGAGGAAGCCCCTATGTATGATTTCTGAATGTTCAGGCAATGGCTGGTGCTCCACTTCCCCCCAGTACACTCTAGCACAACCCTCACCCCCTACACACAGCTGGGTATTGGATGAGACCCTACACGCAGCCACAGTAGTGATATAAACGCAGCCCTTTGCACTGCAGACAACAGGGCATTCCTTTATAAACACATTGGACGTCTCTTGGAGTCTATATAATTTGTAGGATATGAATAACTACTTACGCATTCTTTACTCAATTCCAATTGCAAAGCCTAATTGTACACTCAGTTACACCTGTCCAACCCCACTGCAGACAATGAGGTTGGGCATGGTCAGTGTAATAGATCAGGGTAGAGGTAGAAAGTAGAAAGTTAGGTTGTAGAGATACAACTCCAAGAAAAATGTGGACAGTGGAATCTTTATTAATACTAATGCAGGAGGCAGAAAAAAATCCTGGAAAGAGTCTGCAGGGTTGGCAGGTAAAAAATAGCTCTTTGCTTGTGAATGGAGCAAGTCTGATCTGGAATGATTGAGAGACAGTAAGCACAAAACCTCACAATGCCATTTTTTCAGTTACTTTTCAGAGCACAAACACATTTTAAAGAAACTTGCAGACAGGGTGCCGGAGTGAGTCTCAGGATACAGTTCACATAAGCGGCATCATGCACTCCTGTAGTTTATGAATGGCAGAAAATCCCCCAAAAGCGATTTCAGCTCACTCCCAGGCAATCTTTCATTATTTATTTTAGGGGCATTTCATTTCTAATCTTGAAAAACATTGAAAGTTAGAAAGGTTAACAATTAAGTCACATCAGCAATGGGGATATTATCATTGTCACAGACAACAGTAAAACTTGTTGCCGAGTTAACAGCAGTTTCAGTCATATTTAATAATTGCGCACTATTAATGTATTTACTGCCAGGGTTTGCAAAGAAATAGATAGATAGATAGATAGATAGATAGATAGATAGATAGATAGATAGATAGATAGATAGATAGATAGATATGCTCCTTCTTAGCTACACTGCTGCAATCCCATTGATTTCAGGCAGGTTCCACCAGCAAGACATTTGCCCAACTTTTCATTTTAATGACATTTTGTATCAAACTAGATAGGCTCGAGTAAAAAGTTGCTAACCATGAATATCTGGAGCCATTGTTTCATGTGAATAATCTTCACTCTTCATGAATAGTAACAGCTCCTCTCCTGGGTCAATGTCTGCGACAACTCTGTAGAATATCTGAAAAACAGAATCACAGTGAATTTCACAAGAGGTAAATGTGTACAGAGTAATGCTTGTGGGCGGAGCAAGGTTTAAATATGGCACCAGATCCTCCACTTATTTAAGTGGGTGGAGCTCCACTGAAGTCAATGGAGCGACGCCAATTTATATTAGCAGAGAATCTGGCCCCATACCTTTTGCTCTTTGGGTCCTATGGAAAAAAGATTTTGCTTTTCAATGAACTATGCCAAGAAATGAGCTGATGATGAGTGGAGGGTTGTGAATGTCGCTGTCAATTCACAAATCTTCCAGTAATACATATCCTATTGACAAATCATCAATAAAACAAGTTCCCTGCTGCTCTGCCAATGAGATAGGAATGTACCCTAAATAAGCCTTTCCAGATTTATACACAGACAGTCTGATTCTCTTCTTGATTACGCTGGTGTAAATTAGGAGTAACCCCACTGAAGTCAGTGGCGTTGCGCCACTTAAAAGCAAGGGAGAGAGAACAAGCTGGATTAAAATGTGCTCATCAGGGGAAAAAGGTTCTGCAATGACATGTTATGAGAGGTTTGTACAGAACAGTGCTGCTGATTATCCCTTAGCTTCAAACGTGAATCAAAAGGGAAATTTGCCTACGATGAGAAAATGGCCCAAGGAGCCCATCAGCAGCCAAACAGCATACACAGCTGGTGATAAACCTACTGCCCGTGGAGTCTATCAAGAAGCTGGATGTCACAGCTGGAGGAAAACCTTACAGAGTCTGGCATTTGGGTTTTGCAGTAGTTATCAGGAAAGAATGAAGAGGAGAACCAGTGCAATGCACTGGGGTAAATAGGGCCGCATACTTTTTGGCCAGCATGTATCCTGGAGAAAACTCATACTTGTGATTGTGAGATTTTCAAGGAATTGAGTAATTATGACTTCATGAGAAGACAACAAAGTCTATCTTTCCCCTGTTGTTTCAGAAGGAAAGGTGCAGAACAGGAAACAAAGCTCCATTAGGCATAGTCTAGAGGCAACTCAATTAACATCGGCAAATTTTAGTAAACTTGTTGAATGCAAACACTTGAAAATGATATTTTGCTAGGCTCACAGATGCTGGATCAGCATTTTCTCTAAAACTACTGACTCTCAATACTAATTTTATTGAGTCCAGAGGAAGGCAACTGTTAGCAACCATTTAAAAACATTTGTTTGCAAAAAACCACCTTACATCTATTTTTTCCTTGCAGACATATCTTAATTATTGCACAAAAATACAAGATTAACCCATGTGCCGTTATCATTTTTCTCCAGTAGATGGCCCTAAAACCCAATTGTTTATTTTTTTATAAGGGGCCTCAACCACAAATATGCGCTAAATATCTAAAAATAACTTAATGAGGCGCTTCCTCTGATTTTTTTTTGTTTTAAGACATTCTGTGGCTTGTTTTGAGAACAGCAGGTCAGCCACCTGAAGTGTGCAAGCAGTGCAGTTATACTGAAGTAAGCACCAGCATTTTTACAAGACAGGCTGAGATCATTTCACACAAGAAATTCTGAGGAAAACGCATCAGTCACAATGTACACATGCTGCAGCCTACTGTTTGCTGTGTGCTTTCCCAATAAAAGCCGTGAGTAGGAGTTTGTGCGCAACTTCCCCTCCCATTCTGTCAAGATTACAACTCCCTTTTCTTTTACACTAAGAGCTGTCCTGGTCAAACCGTCATTTGGATTTTCTTGGTCTTTTTTTATCTTTTAGATAAATGCTTATAAGTCACATGTTTCATTCTGGAATTCTATTTCCCTTTAGAAAACAATGGACTTCTCTCAACAATTTGAATCACCTCCTTTGCTGGCAACTCTCAAAGGTTTAACTTATTAGCTTCCTTTCCAACAGCATGTTGACATTTGAATTGTGACATATTGGAACTGCAGTGAAACCTTGCAATAGGGAGTGCAGCCTTCACACATATGGCAAAGGATTTTAAGGAAGTACTATGATATCACAGTCTCATTGGGCTTGATTCTGTTTTGATTTATACTTGTGTAAATCCACAAGGACCTCTATGAAGTCCTTCCGGCTATATTGGTGTAAAACCAGATCAGAATCAGGACCCTTGTCTTGCTCTGCTAATACTATCAGTTTTAATCTTATTATTGCCTAATTTAAACAAGCACATGAAATCAAAGTGGAACATTCAAAATGATAGGGTGACAAAGATTTTAAAAGTACCCTTTTGTAGGATATACATAAATTAATATTGCAACCGTCCTTAAGGAGCCTAATTAACATCTGTGAAGTTTCATGTGCATATATATTAAAAGAGAGAAATATGTGACTACGGTAGCAATACTGGATTTATTTGATGGAGTTTAAAAAGGTGACATCGCAACTCATGAATGGTACAGTGACTCTGAGACCGAGTGATTTTTAACTTCACTGAGTTCATTCTCAATTTTAAGCAAATGTTTATTGTTCATGAGAATGTGAACGTCCAGCAGAGAGCAGTGCCAGAGGAAAGGGAGGTTCTGAGCTTGCCTCCCCCCACAGCTATGCTGATGCACCTCAAGTTTGAGCCACAAGACCTGTTATTATAGTCTTCTCTTGAGAAGATACTGCCAATTGTGACAAATGATGCAGGGGATTTGTGATGTGGACTTTGGTGCACCAGGGACTTGGTTTGGGCAACCAAACTCATTTGATCAAAGACTGAAACCCATTTAAGTGAAGCCAGCTTTTAACTTCTGCAAATAAATCTGATGTCCACATGCATCCACAGAATATTTGCTTTAAGCAACATTTGTTTTTCCATTTATTAAGACAGATGTATTTAAATCTGAGTCTTTTTTCTGGAAGTATAATGGTCTCCATGCACTTGAAAGGTAATATTAAGTTATATATAGACTGATGAGCCTCAGACAAGCCTAAGCTGCTGACTGACCAATGGGTGGACGCATGACATTCAGTCTTGGAAATACCCAAAGGCACTCCTGCAGTCCTTCTTCATGCAACTTCCTTTGCCTCCAAAGATAGTTCCATGCATGGGAAGAGTGCAGGATTGCGCTTGGAGTGGGATAAATGTTTGACATGGTGGAATCATAAATTGTGTGGCTAATGCACTGTATAATGGTTTGAAGACTGGCCACATTATGGATGTCAACAAGAACCTGTTATTTCAACATTTGCTAAGCTTTTATCAAATGAAGTTTGTCAAGATTCTGCAGGTTTGCACACACACACACACGCACAGAGGCTTTCAGAATGTGTGACATCACACATACCCTGAGCCACATTGCCCCAAGTCCTAGACAAGGTGTGCAGGATGGTTGAGAGAGTGAGGAATCTTCTGTTCCCACAGTACTCCCCATACAAGGGTTAGAGTCAGTAGAAGCTCCTGAGCTCAGAAGAGCCCAAGGACTTCTCCTTTCTGGACCTGATGCAACTCCCACAGAAGACAGTCCATGCACCCTACTTTAAAAGAGCAGAGAGGAGGAAGGATCATGACTTTGCCCACTGCACTGACTTGCACAGCTGGACCCCAAGGGATGCAGTCCCTTGGCACAGGGAAGAGCTTGGGGAGAGAGCACCACTGAAGCACAATCCCTGCCAGAGCTCTCTCTGAGGTGACCCACTCTGCCCCAAATTGATACTCTTGGTCCACTCTGGTGTTTTTTCATTCTGTATTATAGTATGTAAAATTAGCCACACTTTTGAGCTCAATAGTGCATCAATACCAAGGTATGAACAAAAGCCGTAATGCAGTGTTGCCTAATATTTCCTCCACATGCCATACCATAGAAGATATTTCAGCAGACCTTTTCCCTCTTTGTTGCAAACCCAGGACACATGGTGCTCATATGCATTTGAAATGGAGCCTTGTTTGCACTGAAGTGTATTATGATGCATCAGCTTTCCTTGTAACAACCCTTGGTATGATGCATTTCCTTTATTGCAAACATGGTACACATGTTGAACTAATTAATGTGTGTGTTCTGTAGCTAATTGTCTAGCCTGACTGAGCTGGCATTTTGAAAATAAACTGGAATACCAGCAGAGATTAGTCTCCTCCAAGACATGATCTGTCCAGCCTCTCTGCTCCCAGAACTCCCACTGACTTCAGTTTGAGTTGCACAAAGAGAAGAGATGTAGGAAAATGCCAGCAAAATTATATTTTGTAGATTAAGTTATGTTTTGATCTTGTGTAAAAAAAAAAGCCCCCCAAATGGATCCAAATTACACTTTTGAAGCTCTGAAAATGAAAAACTGCTTAGCTATTTATTTAATGTATTTATTTTTCTTTCTGCACATGCAAAACAAAATTCCACCTGGTCTAACAATTTATATGCCAAATTGCATCCTAATGGGATTTAAAATAGCATATATTGAACGCTGAAAATATTATAGTGCTGGTAAATGTAATCTGGTTTTAATAGACATTCCTAATATTTCATGTAAATGTGTTTTATTAGTTTTTTTTTCATTTTCTCCACCCAAAACCAATTGTAATTGTCCTGTCTGAGAAACAGTGGGAAATTTTCAATGCCCTGTACAAACGGAATATGTTGGCTTAGGTTCTTTTAAACCAACATAAGATCGGCTATGACAGAGGGTCTGAAGAGTCAGGAAGCCCTCTGCAAGGAAAGCTGACAGATCATAAATTACTTTCAGACCATATCTGTTTCATACTGGTTCTCCCTGCTCTTTAAACCAATAGACGACTATATTCATAATGTTATTACTTGCAGTTGGAAATGGTAGTGTAGAATATATGGATTTTTGTATTACAAAGATCTTTTGGATGAAATCACCAAAGTCAATGCGAGTTTTGACTTTAATGGGGCCAGGATTTCATCCCTTGTGTTCATCAAAGCCACTTTGCTATCTAACTACTGCACCAGTCCTGCAATTTACAATGCACAGCCAAAGCAACATGCCTTGTAAATTGCAGGATCAGTGCTTATATGTCATAGAAATAGGCCCAACTGCAAAGTCCAGATCCAGATTTCAAACGCCCCAAGATTAGTAGTCTTGGTTATGGGGTTTTGGTTCAGCCCATTATATAGAGAGGGGCAAAATTCTGAACCAGATATGGGTTTGGATTTCAAAGACCCCACAACGTTTGGGATGTTTGAATCAGAGGGTTTGATTGATTCAATTTTTTGTCCGAAGTGATTTAAGGTAGTATGTTTATGCTACTGATGCAAGGTGGGGGAAGGAAGGGGACCAAACTGCAATGATAAAAAGGGAAATAAAACAAAACAAAACAATGAACATACACAATTTACTTTCAAAGGGATGAATAAGGCCTCATTGTTATGAATCCCAGTTTACTTTTCCTGGTCAGGCACTCGAAATTTTATTTATGCTTAATAGACTGCATTTGGCATGTGTAAAGATGACAGAAGCGTGAATTATGAATGACCTTCAACCTATTCAGGAAGTTGTAATAATTGAAATAATAGAGAAAATGCACTCCCTGTGAAAGCTGTAGAGAGACGACTATTTCAGGCACTACCGCCTGCTCACTTTGAAGTTCACTGTTGATCTCTGCTTACTCCAGTGAAATCTATACCACTTTGTTTGAATTCTTTATTTACTATCACATCATTCAATTTGCCATTCAGCCACCTAGGAAAGGTTTAATAGAACGATACCAGTTTGGGAGGGGAAGGGGGAAAGGGACACTTAGTTTACATATCTGAACAAAGTCAACAGTTGATATGAACACATCTGTTGCCCTCGCTGCTGAAGAGAAGTTATATTCTGTTGCATCTGACTAAACCTTTTATTCTTGTACATGCAACAGCTTTGGAAAACACTGTATGTGTCCCAATGCTAGGAAATTCAGATTCTGGCACAGATAACAGATGCTATTCAGATTTGGAAGCAGGTAGTCTGCGCTACTTAAACTACATTATTATTGTTTTTAACTTACTTATAGCTCTAGGAGGAAGGAGTTCACTATTTACATGTCCTGCACCCCACTGGCAAATGGATTGAATTGACTTCAGCTGTAGTAGAAGCTGACTATGAAAAAGATGGTGAAAAGGAACAGAATATGAAAAATGTTAAGCACATTGGTAGTCATAATAAAAGTCTTATAAGGTCCATTAGCCCTCTGCACAGAACCCTGTGTTATTGTTTTGGAATGGAAATACTACACTACATGATGTGCATTATGCTCCTAGTTGATAGAACAATGGGAAAACTTGCACTGCAAGTGTGAGTACCTACAAGACGAAAATTCAAACGCAATAAATTTTAAGTAAAAGGCCGTGGTTTTATTTTTGGCAGTCATGGCCTCATACATTTGATCAGCACAGTGGCAGGACAGCCCTGCCTATGATGCAGATGAAAGGATAGCTTTCACTTTCTCAAAGCAATATAGCACTTTAAAATAGCCATCTTTCACTTTAAATTATGTTTAAAAACGGCTCCCTCGCTATGTATGTCTATGTGCATTTTTATCACTCAGGACAAAATGTTCAGTGGGTGTTAGTATCACTTCATAAAATGATCACAAGGTGTGAAGAATGATCTGAGCTGAGATTGTTGGACACACACTAATTAGCAAAAGAGTTAGACACTGATCCTGCGGTCATGCTCCATGCATGATGTCCTTACACCCACTGACTTCAGTTGGAGTTGTGTGTGTGAAACAATGACAGGATCAAACCCTCTAAGTGCAATCTTTTTTTGCTAGTGTCACAAGGCTAGAGTCCTGAAAGCAAAGGGGTGTATACATGGAAAGAAGTTGTGCATCAGTATGGGACTACACCCTTAAATCAGGTTAGGCAAGCAAGTGCATACATTCTTGAGCCCTGCCAATTGGCATTGATCTTAGAATAGTAAAGTGTTGTTTCTGAATAAAAGTAGAACTTACCCAAAAAGCAAAACAAATTAAATGGCCAAAACTAATAACAACTTTTACATCAAAAAGACTCCAACAAAATATGAATTTAAGCGCATCAGAAAATGTGAAGTGCAAACTAATACATACTTCTGCCACAGATTATAATTAAACGTGCAAATAGTCCAAATTACTAAAATATAATTTTAGATCTTAGGATGAACAACTTGCACAGTTGGACAACTGCATTTTGAAATATGAGCCAGATCCATCTTGCCATACTCAGGCAAATGAGCAGTTGAAGTAAATCAGTGTTTTGCATGGGTACAGCATATAGGAGTCTTTCTGTTGACCTCAATGGGCTTTGAATTAGGCATTTAGAGAAGTGTAGCAAAAATCCATAGAAAACAACTCAAAGATTGACCCTGCCTGTCCTTTACAAGGGTTCAAAGCGAGGAAGTGGGGAGATGAACATGTCTCACACACACCCTTTTGCAGCTTATATAATGGTCAGACCCTTCACTCATGGAGCCTGTTCCCTGCCTTCTCTCCTGAAGGTCTGCAGTATCCCAAGGGAGGTGGAGATGAGTGGAGCTATCCCCCCACTACCACCACCTCCACACCAGCTCACAAAGGAGGACCAGAACAGCAGCAGGAATATATAGCACCACCATGGAGGGTTGTAATAGCATCCTCTTAATATAGTTGGGGCGCTCAGACAGGACTTCTGCCTCTCAGAGACAGAGCGGCTCCTGGTGCTTCCCCCAGGTGGTGCAGCTTCCCAATGTCCCTTCCAGTGGTGGTGCCTAAATGGCACAGCCTATCCTTGTGCCTTGTAATCAGCTCACTGTAACAAGCATGTGTCTAACCATCATCGTCCAAATCACACCCAGCTGCACTTTATTTTTCCATTGTGAATTCCAGTGCTCACAAAAGGTCCATAGTCCAAGTGACTGGACCACCACAGCCTCCCATAGCATAGACACAGTGGCAATGCAATTCCCCCCCACAGCGAGCCAGTCAATGTGCCTCAACCCTGACATGGAAGGACCACCCCTGGGGATGGGAGACTTTTTCAATCTCTCTGTGCCCATTCAAAATCCTTGGCCTCTCTGCAAAGACCGGTGACAATGCTGTCAATTAGATCAAATGTGGGGGTTTGTTATTGTACCTGTATGTTGGCCCAAACAAAACCAAGTTCCTGATACAATTTCAGAGAAGGAGTGAGTGTGTCCACCAATATCAGCAAGCCATTTCCAGAAGCACTAATGCTTCGTAAGGTAAATCACAAAGTAGAACAATAGATATCTCAAGTGAAAACATGGCAGAATTCTCTACTAATGTCCTGCTTCCGTTTATAAACCACAAAAGAATTGGCAGAATCCACTTGGTGAATTTCAGCCTGGTATTCTCTCTGTGGGCAGTTATAATCTTCCATATTATTTCTTGGAAGCATACGAAGATTAGATAATCTATCATCGACATTTGCTCAGAAAAAACTTGTCTTCTTGAGTTTACTAAATATTAGTTATCAAGGTTATCTCAATAGTATGACTTGTTGCAAATGGCAAGATTAATAATGACTTTACATTTCTGAAAATTTCCTTCCAATTTTAGGTCACTTCAGGAAAGGACAGTGTGCTGAGTGAAAAGATTACAGTGTATTATGTCGCAGATAATATAGATATATGTAAAATGTAAGGCTGGAGTTTAACACCCAGCACTAACTCTAATTGCAATAAGTGAAGAAGCAAACTTGGTGTAGGCTGGAAAGTAAAACAATCTGACAACCAGATGTTGCCATCATAACAAATAGCGGCTATCCCATTCATTTCCGTGGGTCTATGGAAAGACTGCCACTGGCTGTAATGGGAGTTGTCCCCGGTCTTATATGCTGAGTAAGGAACTACTGACCATGAGGAAGCATGGCAGAATCGAGCCCTCAATAAATGTAGTGTAAATAAGCCTGCTTGACTGCCAACAGGCACAAGCTTAACTTCATTGTATCATCAAACAGGATCCACAAAATTCATTTTTGAAATACACAACCATTGCAGGTGCATATATGAGTAAAACTGTTTGAGAAGTGCAGAGATGCTTATGGCCACAGTTGTGTTATTCTCCCACTTAGCTGAATGGAGTGGAGTTGTGACAGAAGCAGTAATATCTGAAACACAAGGCTGTGTCTGCAGATATAAAAAGTTTGTAAAACTCTAAGATGTGATCAGATCTGGTAAAACGTACAGCAATTCACTTAGGACATTGGCCTTGTATACTTTGATAGTTGTTAAGACGGAGATACTGCTAGCTTTTCCATCCAGCAGATATAACTGAGCATAATAAAATTTGATTTCAACTAGAAAAATCCTCAGCAAACTAATCTTGAGTTATCTGGAATTTTCGATAGCTAAAACAAAATGAATCTCCAATAATTGTGTCCTTGAGAAAAACCTAAGCACAGCCCTCCAGCATCCTATATATGACTATGCCACTATTGGAGGCCTATAAGTAGTAAGTAAGTTAAAAAACAATACTCAAGAGCTTTAAGTATAAATAACACTGACTGGACTTTTAAAAAATATTGTATTTTATAATTGGAAGCTGACTGATATTAGTTTGCTAGTGCATTTGGAATATACTATAGTATATTCCCTCTTAAAAATACATTACTATAGTTACTACTCTGTTTTCAATGGGATTTCCTTCAAAATCTGTACTTAAAAATTACAGTTTTGTTGGGATGCTAGTACTGTCAGAAAGTCTAACAATTCTATTCCTTCTACAGTCATTTTTTTAAAAAATCATGCTAATAAATACAGAGATCTAGCAATAATAAACTAGAGTCTTACAAGATAGCAAAAGCTAATATTAAAACTGAATTGATTTTAAGTTGAAATATACATTCCAGTGAAATAATGGTGGCAGGCCTCCTTGCAGTCCTATAAATACTGTAGGCTCTTTGGGGAAAAGAAAAAAATGAAAGTGCACTATTTGTGGAATTTATTATTCATGTACTTCTTGAATTACCTTCTTTTAGGACTGATTAGACAGGACCAGAGATAATAGGAGGACAGCACAGAGAAATCCTATATCCGCTCTATTTGAAACAAACAAAAAAATACCCATACATACAGCCTTTAAATCCTACTCCATCCCCAATCAAATGAAATATGAGTTGCATCCAGCATACATGTTTTGACTGCATCCCACTATTATCAAGCTGTTCGTCTCAGCAAAGCTCATTTATACAGATATACGAAGGAGCTCAGACATTTTGTAAAGTTGATCCAAAGTGATGAAACCTGACCTCAAATTTGAATATGGGGGTGGGGGAGATATGTCTTTCATAAAGCCTAACATAGAAAACAAAAAAAAGTGTTTTTCTGTCTCTTTTTGCTGAATGAAGGAGGTTCCACTGAGCACCTTGACTATGTTATAGTAGTTCAGAGAGTTATTTGAAAACTCTGTTTCCAGCAGTCTAGGATTCACACCTGTCTTTCAATCAGGCTTATATTTAGCACTATAAACTGGTGTTCAGACTAAGGGTCAGAGTGCTGGTAAATATCCTTTACCATTTCAGATAGCGTGCAATGTTTGCCTGTGAATTTTACAGGTGAGTTGAAGTAATTAGAGGTTAACAATTACGGCTGATCAAGTGTCTCTGTCCTTTCCTTAGTAGTGAATAGTCTCTCATGCAATGAGAGTGCTTATTATGGGATGAGTATTTCTTATTCACTAGTTGGCAGGTCTTATTTCTTATGGAAAACAGAGTGAAACACCAGACCAGGAGAACCTCTTGAGTCAGCTCTTTCATCCATGAGCTCAATGCAGCTTTCTCATATCAAAGCAGGACAGGGACCTCCTGACTTAACTGTCTAGCATCTATTACCGATCTATCAACAACTTACTGATGTGTACTCTCAACCTTAACTCTGACTTAAACCAAGTTGTGGGGGGGGGGGTCCATATAGACAGACTGACACAAACACCCCCACATATAGTGTGCACACAAATGCATACACATGATAAGCTTGACTTTTATTTGGCCCTCTATATATGCAGACATTTGGCCATGTAATGTCAATTTCACAGTTTGGTCTCCTATTATATTTTACGTTACCTTTCACAGGTTTGTTCAGAGTAAAGCAGAAGGAGGAGCTAACAGTTGGAAGAACTATTCAGTTTAAGATTCAAGAGCACATATATAGAATTTTTTGTGTGCATAAATTTTCAGTGTCTATCGCAACAGCAATCCATTTTCTCTTGCTGACAGCAGATCTCACACAACACACTACTTGAAAGGCAACCAGTTTTTAATTTACAAATCTTGGCAACAATATTCTGTAAAAAATATGGAATTATGAATAGCACAATACTGTGCAAAAATAAATAACAAGTCTCCGATGAATGAAGGAAATCAGTGGCAGCAATACAGATACCACCATCAAATCTCAGAAACGTAAGCCTTAAAAAAGAGAAACTTCTAAGCTCTATAACTTCAATTTCAAAAACATCAAAACATGTATGTGTGTGTGTGAAGGAAAAGATTCTGATATTTCAGTACAATGCATATTTTATTTACAGAACAAAAATATCAACCTGGAGACAGTAAGCCACTTTTATCAATTCATATTATTCCTTTACGAAACTTACCCATTTATTCCAACTTTTATTAAATGTAAAATATTGGTATTTGAGCTCAGCTTCATAGTTTCCGTTTTGCAACATGATCAAATGAATGCTTTGCATTCATAGAATTGACTATTTTCTGTATAAAACATATTGTAAATTTGAGAATGTATTTTTCATCTACCAATTTTATTGCTTGTTTTGTTGAATCAGCGTTTATGTAAAAAATGAAGTTATCTCACAGTAGGTTGATTTCTCCTACACTGCATGCATTTAATGCTGAATATTAAAAGTTTAAAATGAAAATGATACTTGATCACAGTTTCTGAAAAAGTTATTTAAGTCAATTTTAATCAATTATTCTGTCAGATACAAATACATAATCCTGTAATGATGTTGCAAATGGGAGACTGACGTTCACTTTATATATTGGCATTTGATTGGAAAGAATGATTTCTAATTGAAGCTTTGTCTCTTATTTGATTTTTTTTCTCAATAATGTCAAGGCAATTAAATCAGCTAAAGATAATCTTTAAAATCCACTTGTTTCGATTAATTATTTGGTGACAATGGAACACAGTGATTTAAAGAATCAAATACTGTGTTACAGATATGAACATTTAAATATAAAATGAGAATTCACTGTCTGCTACCCCTTCAAGCATTAATTTCTTTTCTTCAATTAATCATAATATTCTTAACCTAACTTCATTCAATTAAAACATTTCATCATGGCATTTATTTGATATTCACATGCTAAAAGAAACCTTTATGTTAAAAAATTAACCCAACAAGTACTCAGAGTGTTTCAAAGCAAACTGTTTTACTATGATTTCTCTCCACCTACCCCTATTTTAAAGGTTAGGGTAGGTAGAGGGAAACTAACATTTCAATCCAATAAAAAGTCAATGTTCTAACCCTGCAATAAACTAAAAGGGAAAAAATTACCTAAAAATATAAATGAGTTCAGAATAAAACTATTATTAGCTCTATCTCATTGTATGAGAAGGCATAATTCTATGCCTGCACATGTATATTCATATCCATAGTTATATATATATGAAATATATTTGCAGAGGTTTTTTGGGTTGGGGGAGGGAGGTTGTTTTGGTTTTGTATCTTTACCTCCATTTTCCATTAATTTCACATTGAATGTTTTGATTAACTGAAAGCACTGGTTTAGCCACCCAATTAAACTGGATGATAAATTAGAAAATATCATTAATGACAAATGAAAAATACTGGTTTCATATGTTATATATCAGGTGTAAAATAAAAACAATGTATTTTACAAAGAGGACATTCAAGTGAAAAAATAGGAAATTCTTATCTGCTGTAGCTGGTAAAAATGACTCTATTCGGAATTTCACAATCGTCTTTTACCTGGTACCATAATCAACGAACAAGTCATAAAACGTACTGTGGCTTGCTATTATTTTTTTCCACTGATACCATAAAGCTCTTTACAAACAAGTCCGGAAAGCGCCCACAACATACCTGATCGCTTATTTGACATGCAACAAGGTTATGTTGATTGTAGCATCCAGCAAATTTGATATACTTGAGCCAGTTCCCTACATCTGGTTGACTGGCATCTATGCAGAACTTCACATTGCAAAACTCATCCAAGATCTAGAAGGAAAAATATGAAAGGGTAAATCTTTCTATTGGTGTCAGGCCACACTAATTAAAAGATAAATCATGGGTCTTCAAATAAACAAATGGATAATCACTTAAGCATGTTTTATTCAAATTCTATGAATGAATAAAAGCGAGACTTTTAAAATAATTGTTAGAACATGTGCATGTTAATAAAGGGACAATACATTTGTTGTAAACATGTCCTGAAAAATGCTTACCCGTAATCAAGGTGATGTCTAATAATTGTTAATGGAAAATATATTCATTTAGCAAACATCTGACTTTCTCATTTTATATTAGTGAATATTTATCATTTAAAATTCTATTTTGGTAAATGTTTTGTCTGCGATTATACACAAAAATTATTAAGAATAGTGTCTGTGGTGGTCCTCTTGGGGGTTGTGTGTGTTTTCTTTTTTCTTTGTTTCCAATTGAATTTATTTTAGGTCCCATTTAGCATTTTCATGTTTGTTATAAATTCCATCCACTAAATGATGTTTAGATTCAGAGTTATTAATCTTGTTTTAATATTATGCTTCCCAAACCCCTCCCCCCTTTAGCACTTAAATCATACCCCTTAATCGAAGCAATTTACAGGACTTGGTTAATAACAGAACCCTCTATGCCAAACTAAAGAAAATAAATGAAAAACAATGTAAACACTCATGCAAAACATGGCACAATATTCCACACATACCAATACATAGTTCCAATTATGCAGAAAATAAACAAATCTAATGAGATTGATTGTGGACAAGTTAAAAAGGATGTTATATTCTAATATTATGACAAATTGCTAATCGTTATATATGACTGCATATCATCATTTATCTGCAGGTTTTATGACTGGCCTAGCCGAAGCTTTCAGCAATAGCCCAAGGTATACATAAAGCTAATATTACATTTGGAAAGTTTTCCTGTTTGACATATTCTGTACTAAAAGTATATTAACCTATTTGTATTAGAAAGGAGTGAGAGAGAGAAAGAGAGAGAGAGAGAGATTGTTTCTGCACTTAAATAATTTGTATTCAAGTCAAGACCCAGAGCACTTTTGGCCTTCAAGTTGAATGGAAAGGAATTCTGGTATTGTATATCATTTAGTTAATGAAAACCTAAGGAAGTTTTCTATCAAAGACTAACAATATAGTCTAGCTCTACCCCACAACAGCTCAGATTCATTAATTAAATGAACCCAGCCAGAAAGCTGCTTTATCTATGCCCTTATGAAGGTGAAAACTGAAGTTGAGGTTTCATTTCCCTAGCCCTAGAGCAGTTTAACATAGAGTTCAGGTAATCCTCCAGAAGCAGATTCAGATCATTAACTCACCACAAACTTCAAGGGGACAAACTAGAGGACACAAGGCAAGACACACTATGAACAAGCCTTTTGACCAGGAGGCAATTAAACAGCAACCCGTGTGCTAGCAGAAAGCATGCTCTAAGAGGACACTTTCTGGTAAGGACTGTGCTGCAGAAAAAGTTGTCTTCTTTCCTCCAAGCCAATTTGTCAGGCTAAAATAGTCACAGGAGTTTTTGTAAGTTCTTCGGTCTTGTCAGGACGCTTCGTTTTAAACATTATTTCATTGTAACACACTTGACCCGAAATCACTAGGTTCAAATATTCAAGTGAATTGCCCCAGATTTAAACACCACATAGCTGACCCCGGCCACTGGCTTCGATATTGTCAGACAGGAAGAAATCATCTCATTTCAGTTGCACGATACTGACGAAGTTCATTTCGAATTCCGCTTCCTTGTCGTTTGTTTAAAAATAAATCTGCCACGGAGGTTCAGGATGGTGTTTCAATAGGGGCTCCGATCCTGCATGGCTTGTGCACCCCCCCTCCCCCCACGGTTCCCCTGAGTCCAAACAGAAGCTTGGGGTACGTGGGGAAAGCAGGATCAGGCCCTGTTCATGGTAAAATAGGAAACGATTGACTAGACCGGGAGACCCTCCCCCCCAAACTAACAGAACAATATTCCCTCCCCTCTTCCACACGCTTTCATAGAACGATCTAAACAATTATATTGTAATTTCAAAACCAAGAAATAATCGGAACCAACTACATTTGCACGTCCGGAAAAAAAGGCAAGTTTTTAGCTGCATTCCAGTGTCTACATTTAATTTGTTTTACTGTGAACATTATTTCAGCGGCTCCCCTCAACGGAGCATTAATACAGCAGATCGTGCGTAGGGTCAGTCCCGATGTTATGCCCTTCTTGAAGGGCTGAGAGCATTTCCACTGGAAAATTAAATGTCTTCGCCTCGTTGCAACCATGCTTTAACTTTTCTTTCATTCCCAAACGACTGTGATTGCTTAACTCGTTTCTAGAGGGACGTCTCCAGGAGGTAACGAAGGTTTTATTTAGTTTGGGGGGGTTTCTCTGACAGGACCAGAGACTTTTAAATAAACCAAAATTGCAGGAGTCACTTCCCACCCCCAGCCACCCCCTTTGCTGCTCACACAGGAGTTCAGCCTTTTCAAAAAGCGACCATTGCCCCGAGGAGCCTTGATTGGATTTTCTTTTCTTTTTTTTTTCTTTTTTTTTACACGCCTTGCCCTTTCCAACCCGCTTGGTTTTCCTTTTAGCTGATGTTAGGGTTACTGCAAGTGTGGGTAACAATTCGGTAGAGCCACGCAGCTTAGGGGTCTAGACTAGCCAGGAGGAGGAACTTTGCCGAAGGCAGATCCAGAAGCTCCTCGGCGGCTTTGCCAGGAATCTAGGGTTTGGCGAGCCAATCCCTTCTCTTTCTGGATCCCTGGGACAGAGGGAAACAGCCAGCCAGACACCCCCACCCCTTCCACACACACATCACCCCCTCGCCCCAGAGAGACACCAGCAAGCTGCAGGGAGAGAGCGAGCCGTAGCCGCCCTGCGAGCAACAAGGAAATCACGAGTCTGAGCAGGGGCAGGGAAGGCACCCAGGGGCCAGGGAGCAAGTTCCTAAGCCAAGGCAGAGCGGACACGCAGAGAAAGTGTCAGGGGGTCCGGCGAGTTTGTTATGACGAGGATCAGCTCTCCTCGCCCGCTCCTCTTACCTTCTCTCTCCCACGGCACTGATTCCTAAACCCTGAGCGCTTCCGTGCACAGGGAGGGGGAGGGGGGAAGGTCCTTCAAGCGGCTGGAAGTAAAACAAAACAAAAAACACTCGCCGTCGGTCTGCAGAGTGGGTGGGTAGCTGGTGTCCTTGTGCCGGCTCGGGTCGCTGCTTGGAAGCTCCCCTCTCTTCCACCATTTGTTGGGAAGTTTCTCTCTCCTCGCCGGGAGTTCTCAAGGGCTGGTTTGCTGTTGCTGATTTTTTTTTGGGGGGGGGGGGGAAGGGGAGGTGTCATGGGGGGGGAGTTTGCTTTAATGATGATTATTGATCATTGTTATTGTTGTTATTTTTTTTTTTTTTTGCAAATTCCTCCCGGCTCCCCATCACCTTCCCCTCTCTGCCCCTCCTGCTCTGATCGGCTGCTCGGGGTGTGTGTGTGTAAAGTTATCGGGGGGGGGGGGGAATCCCATAAAAAAAAAACTTCTTTCACTTCTCTGCTGGTGATCACAGGAAAAAAGTGCGACTATGTGCTGGCGAGGGAGGGGGTGGGAGGCTGTCCCCCCCTCCCCACACACACACACACACTCTCTCTCTCCTCTTCAGAGCCTGTCCTGTGAGAGCTTCTTTCTCAGCCGGAGCGTCTCCCTCATCCCTCCCCTCCCTTTTTTTTTTTTTTTTTTGCAACCCCACACACTCAACTGCCAGGGGTTTCCATTTCATGAACTGTCTCTTTAAAGAAGATCTGACCGGCCAGCCATAAAGAGGCGAGAGGGAGCGATCTCTCCCTTGCAACCCCGCGGTCGGAAGCCAGACAGAGGCTCCTCTTTCAGTAAATTTTTAAAGTGACAGCAGCCTCCTCCGGCGAGAGAGGTCACCAAAAGGTCGCCAAGACAGAAGTCCTATAGGGGCAGACTGATTACGGATGCACCATCCCCTTTAAACATGTCGAGTCCATCCATGTAATCAGCAGCCAATAGGGAGATCTGGGGTGGGAGGATTTTTCTTTCGCAGGAAAACCTCGCCTTGTTTCAATGTGTTCCGAAAGCGCAAGTGTCTCTGTGTGAATGTGTTTATTTAAGAAGCGTTTAACAAAATCGGCAGCCTTATTCTTTTCTTTTTCTCTCTCTCTCTTTAAGATATAAAAGGCAGCAGCAGCAACCACGAACTGGAATGCAATTGAGAACGTTAATTGCCACTTATATTGCATATATTACACTTATATTGCACTTAGATTACATATATTGCAGCTGCGATATGCACACTGTCCATATACAGGGCATTTAGAGATTGTGATCGCTCTGAATTCTACTCTTCCTGGCAGGAATTTTTGTATGTTCCCCCTTTCCTCTCCCGTTCACCGCGCGCACACACACACACGGCACGGAATTAATCAATAAATGATCTGTTTGCCAAAGTTCTTAAAATGTTACTTCCTAACATTACAAAGCAACTTGACTCCATCGATCACCCAATTTGGTCCGAGGGAAAGATCATTAGGCTTATAAATCTGCAATGAGCTAGTTCCTTTTTTTGATGTCTATTTTACATCTATCGAAAAGGGCACGGACTTTTAAAAAAAATGAAAAGCAGCTTCTTGAATGTTATTTTGCACTTCACAATAAATACCCTACACCTCCTGTTTGGTGCAGACGCAACAATCGCTCCATTTGGAATCGTTTCCTAAAGGATCTTGATTGATTGATTGATCTAGTAACAAATCTCATGAATGAAACTGGAGGGAGGTTAAATATTTGGACTGGGGTGGTAGAGGGGAAGAAATCGGTATCAAATTAATAATCCAAGAGATGATTTCTCTTTGAGTTTACATAAAAGCTACAACGCCTCGAAATTGTAGTGGCTTCTAATTTTTTTTAAAGTAACCATAGATATAATCATAAAGTAATGCAGTAAATTGACCCAGCCTAGCCAACAAAGTTGGGCACTGTCTCGCGAGGTTAACTATAACATATGTTTTTAAGAGGGAGGGGAAAGAATTGAAAAGGGGGGCTGAACTTTACCGTTTATTGCACAATCATAAGTGCCACCCACTTTTTTTTAAAGTGCAAATATATTTCTCAGACTAAAAATCGATTTATTTACAATGGACAGGAGGGAAGAAGGCGAGGGGGAGAATCCAAGTGACAAGAGATGATGATTAATTCTTCTCAGCGGCCTGTTATCTGTGACATTGAACTGTTATTTCAGATAATAGCTATTGTTCAAGACAAGAGGAGAGAGAAAACAAATCGCAAACAGCAGTGTTAGGTAGGCCAGGGGGAAAAAAAAAATCCTTTGTAAATAACCCCAAAAACCTGGCCAGAGATTCCCAGAGTCCGGGGCTTGAGAACCTCACTGAGTTCCCGGTTTGCTGACCCATTGATTTCCTGCCCTCCCTCAACTTGTCCATTGTTGGAGCCTTCTTTTTCTTTTTTTTAATTTAGCCATAAATTGGACCAGCTCGAGCTATGAGCTGTTCTATTTTCTTCCTGTCAGGATGAGGGATTTGTTTTATGATGCATTGTGTATTAAATACAAGTAATCTGGGAAACTGATTGCTCGAGCCCATAGGCCTGATCAGAGGTTCTGATATCAAGCCGTAGCCCCCTCCCTTTAACAAAGCCTCTCTGAAAAGGAGGAAATGTTGGTGGATAAACAAAAGGTCTTTTGGTATCAGTAGCAGGTCCTGGCTAAATTAGGATTTCATGGAAAGGGCTTATATATATATCTATATATATATCTATACTCACACACACCCCATGCCATGCATATATGGTATTGAGGAGGGTGGGTGATTTGTCAGAAGCTTGCAGCCAGTGGCCAGTAGATGGCGTAGCCAGCTGAATTTCTGCTCAGTGCAAAGATTTAAGAACTCAGCGGCAGCCACTGTCTCTCCGGTACTTTCCTTTAAGGAGCAGGAGCCAAGGCGGTGGCTGCTGCTAGAAGGTGTGAGCTGAGTGCTGCTCCCAGAATCAGTTTTACAAGGGGCAGCATCACTGCAGTAAATACAGAGAGGGCAGAGCCTGAGCTGTTGCATCCATTCTCCTGTTAATACTCTGTGGTCTTATTCCCCGGGTTTTTAGCTCCTGGTCCTAAACCCCTGTTATTTATTAAGCATTATTATTATTGATGACGATGAAGGACCAGGCTATTAATCAGCTGTTGGTGTGACTCTACTTCGGAAAGTCATCCTGGGTTATCAACTCATATTCGCTGTGAAGCACTAATAATTTGTAACGAGAGTTCCTCACCTGAATGAAGATAGTGCCCTGTATATGCAGAGCGGATCCCCCCAAAATAACGCCAGGAGAACCAGCCAGTACACCAGAGGTTACCCACCCACCACAACTGCTGTGGATTCTGTATGTGGCCAAACTATGATCACTTTCGATCAGAAGATTTCTGCAACAGACACACACACCACAAACCGCACTCCCTAGTAGCTTTCTTCTCCCCCTGGTATGTTTCGGCAGAAATCTATTTGCAGTAGTCCCCCACTTAAGCTGCTCTCTGCTAGCAATAATGGGGAACATGCCTGTTTGTTTTAGCTCCACACTTGAAATGGGCTATTAAAAATAATGGTTTTACTATCATCTTAAAACCTGGTTTTATTTCGTATGTTTTAGGACAGATCTAAGCATTAATATTCCCGTCTCCCCAGGCATGAGAGAACAATGTCTACAAAAATATTATGTAAACTTTTTTCGACGTGGGGCTGAAGAGGAGAAAGAGGGTTTCTCCTACAGATTTTGCCCCCGGCATAGGAGGGGCTTTTTCATTTTCTTGGTAAGAGGTTTAAAGGAGCGTGGGAGAAAGCAGCCTTGTGGTGACTGAGAAATGTCTGATACGTGTAAAGATCTCCCGCTAGCTGATCACATAAGAAGATGTTACTGTGTTTTCTTCCTGTTTTGAAAGGGGGGCAAATGCGTCTCTGGCCCCTTCTCTCTTCCTCTTCCAGTTTAGAGGGTTTGTACGTTCTTCAAGAGACTCAAGGATTGCCACTGGATCTGCCTCCCTTTAGCAATTGTTTATTAAAATAAGACCCCATATTAGAGGAGGCAGTACGGAGTTAGTACTCCAGTCTGCTAGCTATTCCCACCAGGCTGTAAACTGATGCCTCTTTTAAGCCTTTAACTTCATGGTCGCCCCAGAAGTAAAAGTTCTCCTAATGGAGACCCTATGGGCATGGTGCATTCCAACACATCATTAAAGCAAAGAAAAGCAGCCCAGCCAAAGCCAGATGAAATAACTGCACTGTCCACTTTTAATAGGCTTCCTGCGGACAAACACTCTGCAGAGGACAATACTGAAGGGGAAAAAAAAAATCAGACAAGTGGCTGGGAGTTTCTTAAATACCATAAATGTTCAATAACATGTTCATCTTAATCTGAAGATTAGCTGTTAATTTATAGAGCAAGTCACTCCTTAACCACAGATGGTAAGTGGGGCTTAATGTTCTATTTCTCAAGATGACTAAACACATCCTGGAGCATCCTGACTACTAACACTGTGGTAGCTTTTAAAATACTGGAACAAGAGTATTAAAATAAAAAAAATAAAAACCCTCTAACATACCCTAATGCTCTGTGATGCAGGGCAAACAAGCCACAAAACAGTGAAATAAACTAGAAACATTGACACGATTCAGCTGCATGCTAATTCCCTTTGCCTTATGTTATAGATATTGACAGATGCTTTAAAAAAAAATCAATGCTCTTAGTATATACTAAGAGCCAGATCTTTACCAGATCTTTCTTGAGTCAAATCAAACACATCCCGGGGTACCGGGTTAAACAGACTTTTCCTAGTCAATTGCAGCTCTCCCCAGTCTCTCCGCTTCTGTTGCTGCCCTGGCTACCCTCGCACTTCTCTGGGTTCTGTTTCCCCCCCACGCCAAAAAGGCTGTTTAAAAAGAGAGGGGGGAGGGGAGGAGGAGGAGGAAATTAAAGGTAAAAAAAATGTAAATAAAAAATTCCCCTTGGTCTGGAAATGGGCCCGTCTGGAAGCATGTTAATCTCCACCTCAGTGATTTGGTTCTTCTGGAGAAGACAGAAGTCCTGCTGCTGTGCCCTGCACTTCATAAATCACGTCTTTATGTGGACAGGGTCAGGGCACCTAACAGCTCAGACATGGGGCCTTTGCCGTGGCTCGGAGGGCTCCGGCATGTTTATTCTCTCGCACAGATCTCCGAGGAGTAGTCCAGCACGCTTCTAATTACTTTTGATTATTTTCATTTGCTGGGGTCAGTCTGGCTTCACCAGGACTGCTGGAGGGTTGATTTCCTACACGCCCCCTTGTCTTTGCGGGACGGCGGTGTGGGCTTTCGGAATTAGCACCCCATTATTGTCCGGGAATCCCATGTGCTGGAGACCATCGGAGCGGAGGGTTTCCCCCGGCTGACCATTTCCCGACTGCTGCTGCCCTTCTTAATTAAACTATAAAACTGTAATCACCGTTTGGCCACGCCGTGGGGCTCCGATCCGTTTCAGGTAGAGCCTTGGACACGGTCCTTTGCAGGAGGCTTCGTTGCGAACAGTGACTGCATTTTATCTCCTCTCTTTGATTAGAATATATTTAGTTAATTTTAAAATTTGTTTCGAAATGGGGCAGTCCTATTTCTGCGCTGAGAGACTCTAGTAGCGCGTGGATGCTGCTCTGCCCAATCCCACGATCCGCCGCTCCCAGCATTATCTGCGGAGTTATGCTACAAACTCACGCCTTCATGTCCCCCCCCACACCCTTTAAACAGATGTTCAGCACAATTCCGAGTTCTAACCTCGACCTCCTGCAGATACATACAGTTCCCACTGTTATTGCTCAGAACCAAGAATACTCAGCTGTTAAATTTACTGCGAAAAAAATGAAAGGGGGGAAATCAATTGGTCAAAAAAATCCATAGGGCGATCAGAAAGTCTGCAAATACGCACTTCCTTACCTCAAAATGACACTTTATGTAAAAAATAAGGGTGGGTCTTCTAATAAATGAATGCAAATTCCCCACAAAAATGTGTGTAATGTGTACACAGCAGATTGAAAAGTATAGCTGGTAATTTGGTAATACAGATCAAAGGCATTACATTATAAATGAGGTTAAGCCTACTTTTGTAACTATGGAATTTTAGACACACAAACACACAAATATATATATACACATATATCTCTCTATCTACATACAGAGAGAGAATGTGCCTATTTATGTTCATCTATCCTATTTATATAATACCTTCATGATAGTGTGTGTGTTTATTAAATACATATGCTAAATATATGTGTGTGTATGTATATATATACACCCACAAATACACACTATGTATATGGATTGATTATACACACACACATAGATAGCTATACAAATATTAGCACATATATCCACACCGAGAACATGTAATTGGAAGTTATTTCAGAACATAAATTCTGTAACATTACCAACAGTGATGGTATAAACAACTGTATATCTGCATTTTTGACATCACTATCTTGTTCACAATAGTGAACCAATTTATTTTTTAGTATCACTGACAGTTTACAACTAACTGATTGCTCAGCAGAACTGTTCTACTTTTTCTCTCCTTCTAAAATTCACTCTTCAAAATAACAAACTACTTCACTCCCAAATCTAAGGTTGACCCTCTCGTTCTTGACCCTCTTTTTCTTTTTATTTATTTTCTTTTAAAAAACAACAACTAAAAACAACCCCAGTCTTTGCAGGCCTCTCCTGTTTTGGACATCAGTCATAATCATTGGCACCATTCAAAACTTCACCCACAACTTCTAGCGCTCCTCCAATCAAATTTTCTCCTGTATGTGTTTCCAAGGTAACCAACAAGACAGACAACCACAGAGGTGGGCTATATAGAGAGCAAAAGTAAACTGAGCACAAACTGAAGTATTTCTGTGTTTCAGTCCTTTCTTATTAAACCACAACACAAATAATATCCCACTTCCATCTTTCTGCCTACTGAAATTGATTCTGGTCTCACTTACACCAGTGCAACACCGGTGCAAGTGAGATCAGAATCAGACCCACTGGCTTTATCTGTAATTATGTAAACAAACATAATATGCAGAAGATCTGTGTGTACCTAGCACTACTGCTGGGTCAGGGGGCATAGGTGCAGAAATCTATAGATCCCTCAGCTTCATCTTGCCACACTGTTTAGTGTCTCCTGTCAAAGAATTAGCAGAACAGCTTCTCCATTGGTTTTGTGGGCAATCAAAACTGACTGATGGAAGCAAGTTTTCTGACTAGAGGGTGATTGATGGCAGTGAGTTTTCTGGCAGGCTCAGTGCCAGAATTTGGCCCAGAAACTTTTGTATCTTGGGCTGAAAGAGGACCAAGAGTGGACCATAATGCATGAAGGTACAGGTATAAGAGCATTATTGTTTATCAGACATGTGTTTTTCATTCCAAGGAACAATCCCGGTGCATTTTTGACATTTTCACCAAGAGGGAAGGAACAAGAATAAGTGCAGTTCTTTTGATACACCCTCAGCACAAAATGGAAATACCCCCAGCTTGATTGTAACCCCAGAGGAGTGTGTGGATTTGTCCTGCCCATGTGAAAGGGAGGGAGGACAATCACCCATATAGCACCATTCTTCCTTCCTCCCAGATTGTGTAATGGGGCTGCTTACAGGGTCCAGGATCCATACATGGTGAGACAGGCTGGGAGTGCGGCTGAGGGTATTTCAACCCCATGGGGAATCTCCACAGGCATTAATGCTACCTGGGTGTAGCATGAATGAGCTCCTCCTTACTGTAAGGGAATACTGGGCAGTTACTGGGTAGCCCTGACAGCACAGGTCAACAAAAGGCATGCTGAAAGGGAACAAGAGGAGAGCAGATTAGGGCAGAAAGCAGTGGAGATGCACAGGGCCTCTGTGCAGATAGCAATGGTCTCTGGCAGATAGCCATAGAATTGCCCTGTGGGAGGGGGTAATAGGTCCGGTGGGATTTAAGGTATAATGTCTTGCTTATTCCACAGGTGGGGAGGATCACTTCCTTACAGAAAAATTCAAAGGAAACTATGAGCAAAACCTCATGGAATTTTCCACCCCCAAACCTTCTCACAGGTTTTCCTGCAGGAGATGGTGATCTGGGCCCATGTAACGATGATGATGCTATTATTATTCTTCATTATTTTTATTACAGTAGAACATAGAAGCCTCTAACCCATATTGGAACCTCAATATACTATGTATTGTAGGTACCCAAAGCAAGAGACAATCCCTGCCCTAAAGAGTTTACAATCTAAGGGCATGCATAGACTAAGGTGAAAGGTGATTTAAAAATCAGAGTTAGCTAACCAATGCATTTTAACACATAGTGGAGACAGACCAAGCTGTATTTTAACACACTGACTGACTGATTTGAATGCTAGGCTCCTACCCACCCAGAAGTTATATTTTTACAGCATGTTTACATTCATGTTTCTTCTTCCCACATTTTGAAAGAAAGCTGAGAATTCTGGAGAACCTAGGAAACTCCAGTCTTCACTGTCTAATTCCACAACTCTTTCAATGGGTTCTGAAGCCTGCAGGGGCTATTACAACCCCCAACCACCCCTGGAATGAAAAGCCTGAGCTTCATCCTCAATGGGGAAGGTCCTTTATTTACCAAAAATGCTTTCTAGTTTGTTAGCATTAGCTAAAGCCCCTGGCTAGAAACCTAGTACTGCACAAATCTGTGGCACTACTATATCTATTTACAGCCAGATGTGGGACTAACTCACAAACAGCAATGGAAACTTTGCTATTGTGCTCATATCATTTCCTTCCTTCCTCCTCACCCTATGGGAGAAGTTGGTGTTTTATACCCCCCAAACCCATTGATCACATATTGGGAATGGGGACCTGTAGAATGGCCAGGGTTTTCCACCTGATCCCGTAGCTCCTTACCTGCTTTGGACAACATGGTTCTTGGAGAAGCTATTCTAATAGAGGCTCTCCTGACTCAGAGCTGCCCTAGAAACTCCAGTGGAAAGCGTTTCTCAGCCTGGAAATGGAAAGCCTAATAAATGGACTCTGTAGACTTCCCCCATAGACATGTGTATCATGATCCAGCAGGGACTTACTAACCCTCCACTTCGCAACTACCCTCTTTTAATTTTTAATTACAAATCTTTTAATTTTGATCAATTTTTATGAAAGTCTGTAAATTTCTTAATGCCTATTTTGAAAGCTCTCTATTGTCAGAACCCCCAATGACTTCAACGGGAGTTCAGTATGCAGAAAGCTTGCAGGATCAACCCCTAAAGCTCAGTAGTGGGGATATTATGTGATCTGACAGGGGCTATTTTATGACTGAACAGCATTTACAACATTCCAAACCAAACTCAATTTGCAAAGCAAAACATCCCTTTAAAACAAATGGAGATCAACTGGTAAAGGGAAAACAATCTTGCTAGACTATTAGGCTGAAATGGATTAGAAGGGTTAATAAGCAGAACCTAACCTACAAAAATTAAAATGATGTATAACAAGAAATCCTATTTCTTCAATCAATTTTAGGAATGACTGGCTCTTGCCAAAGCATTCCTGTTAAAGCTGAGTTTTTAACTAAGCTTACAATAATAGACATAAACACCTGTGGACTTTATAAGGCAAAGAAGCAATTTATCACCCAATAAAAAGTCAAACACTCATTTTAAATTTTTCAGGTTTGTATTTACCATTTCAAATGTACAATGTTTGGATGGTTCTAATTGAAGTTTAAAAAAAATGCTAGATACAGATTTTTACAGGAAAAATACACACAGTAACAACTTATCCAACTGTAGCAATAGATTGCAATGCCAAAAAAAAAACTGACTAAAAGGAGGCTTAGTTACCATTTTATTTCACCTATATATTGATTCATTATGATAATCTATCAGAGTTGTCTAAAAGGTGAACTAAATGGACATTAAGTCAGATGGCATATGAAATTACTGGATTTCGATTTGCGAATAAGCCACAAAACTTGATTAACTGATGTTGTTCCAGATGAACTAACTCATCATCTCTGGGAACATACACAAACTATACAATCTTTTCCTGAAAGCGCTCTAAAAGCTATGATTAATCCTCGTTCTATTGAAAGGCACTTGCCTACAATTGAAGAGGAACCTCGCTAAAGGCAGGTTAATGTTTGACACTGCCTCCAGAATTACTGCCATGACAGTAAGCTCTGACAGTAGTGCTAAATATTATTTACATTTGGTTATGAAATGTGGAATTATTTGTTACAGGCTTGTTATGAAACTATAAATAGGTTAAAATTCTATCGACAGTTCAAGTCATGCTTAGTAGACAAGTATAGAGTTTTAGGATGCTAATTTATTTAGCCACTGAGAGAACATATAGGGCTGAATCTTGCACTCTACTCAAGCAAACTCACATCGACTGAGTAAGTAATGAAACATTTGGACAACAGGTACCGTATTATGGATCAGCTTTTCAAATTTAAGCACAAAAAACTATTTGCATATGTCTAACTTCTGTATGGAAATCAGCTACTTGACTGAACACATGACCAGTTAGGTGCCTAACTAGCCATGTGCACGCACAAACATCTGATTTATGTGTTCATATTGAGTGCTTCCCTGCATATGTTAGTCGCTTGTGAATAACTGTGCATGATTAATTTTGAAATTTTTGCCCTATGAGACCTACGTGAAGTGCCCAAGAGAAGAGCATTGCAGACAGAGAGGATGCAACCGAAGATAGGCCACATCTATTCACAAAGGGTGAAATCCTGACCCCACTGAAGTTTTGCTCTGGCCTTCAAGGGAGGCAGGATTTCACCCAGTCTTGCAAAATTGTTGTGAATGTTTCTCACAAACACCTCTCTTTTATTATGAGAAGAAATGATTAAAAAACAAAGATCTTTTATTCACCCATAAAAACAGTGGATGAGTGAGCAAGTAGAATATTTTTGACCATAATTGTCAAAATAAATTCACACATAAAATGTACATGTTCATTGTTATGGTATTTAACAAAAATAGCCAAGGACATCAGCATGCCCTTACTGTAAGTAAGCTGAACATTTTCCAACTTGGAAAAAAGAATACTGTATTACCTATAAACTTGGAAATGAAGGTTCCCCCCACCCCCCTACCCCCAAGACTTAGATCCCTGAAGGCACTTGTGTTCTGGCATGCATCCCTTATTTCCTGAAGAAATTTCCAACCTGGTAATTTAGCACCCTACTGATTAAAAAAAAAAAAAGAATTTAGGCATGTGAGCATGTGAAGAGGGTGAGAGGAAGTGGCAGAATAGTAGGCACATGTCAATCTATACAATGAGTTGAACAGATGCAAAATGACTTGCAGAATTTAAGTGAGTATAGTGACCATTACATATCCACTTTCACATATAATTTAGCTAAGCTTAAGATATTAGGCTAAATTCACCACTGGCATAAACAGTCATATTACTATTAGTGTTATATATATTACAGCGATACCTCGATGCTCCAACCACAATTGGGACTCTACTGTGTATAAGTGCCAGTCTCTGCCCTAAACAGCTTACAAGGTAAACAGACAAGACAAAGGAAATATTGTTATACCCATTTTACAGATGGGGAAAGAGACTGAAAGAGATTAAGTAACTTGATCGAGGTCATGCAAGATGTCTGTGACAGAACTGGGAACTGAACCTAGTGCAATGCTCTTTATAACTTGGAGAAAGTAATCATTGTGAGGAAGGAAAGAGGGAGGAGAGGACGTTAGAGAAGGTTTTTCTCCTAGGACTATAATATATAGAAACTTCTTTCTGCCATCTACCAAACATCCACTGCTTCTTACTGCCGTAATAGAGAGAGTCTACCTGATCTCTGCCAGTTAGAATAATTATGCTTGTTTTGACATGGCTGATCTGAAAGATGAATTATCCTTCATCACCATTTTAGCTTAGGGAAATATTTTAGCTTAGGAAATGAAAAGTAGACGCTTCAGAACAGAACTTTTAAACATAAGCATATTGCCCTGATTGGTACAGAAAATGGAACTCCTCCTACAGAAACACTCTGGGGGAGGATATGTAAAACTCCGAGTTCTACATTTGCAACAGAAATGTGAAACAGAGTTCATTATGTCAAGGCTTGTTGCTAGGAGTCAGCTCGCAATAATGCAAGTGTGAAACATAAGATTGATCACAATTCCCATAAGGGGGGATGCTGAAAATAGAACACTGACCTTTCTAACCCTATATGAATGACCAGAAACCTGGCAAGGCATAGAGCAGTGCCCCTTTATTATATGCCCAGGCAGTTGTGTAACCTTCTGAATGTATCTGGGCAAAATGAGACGAATATATTATATATCCTAACAAGAACAGATATCTTTGAGCTACTAATAATTCCGGAGACTGTATGATCCATGTATATTGATTTAAGATTCAATGTTGTTAATATTGTGTATGCATTTCTGGATATTCTCTCCCTTCTTAATGCTTGCCTCCCTTCTTGGATTTACACCTGCATGAAATTTGTGATTTGTGATCACTTTGGGTCATATCCTCAGCTGGTGTAAACTGAAGTCATTGATACTGAAGTCAATGGAGTTACACCAACTGACAAGGTCTGGATTGGGCCAGTAGAAGTTTCGAAAACTATGAAAAACTTTTAGTAGATGCCAGGTATTTTTTACACTTTCCCAAAGTAATGCTTGTGAGATCTTTGGAGGTGAACCAAAGATAGAAAAATCTTCCAACTGGCAGCATGTGACAGAAGCTCTAAACAGCCATCAGCATAAGAGAAATGATTTGCCTATCAACTGTAGTGATACGGTCTATAAGAACTGTCCATCTTCTTTCCATTGTCTTTAATATATTCAGCAGTTCTATACAACATGGATTTCCCTTCTCTTCTCTCAAATTATTGACATTTTATCTCTTATCCTCTTCAGACTTTGAGCTATTTTCTCTAGAATTCTCAAATGTCAATTTAAAATCTCCTCAGATCTGGAGTGTTTTCCCATTCATTTTACCTGAAGCAAATTGTCCTTGTTTAGTTGGGAAATTGTTTCCCTGAGTCATTCCCCAAATGGGAAAGAGATTAGTGGGTGCAATTTAGGAGAGTACTGAGGCATGGCTGCTTCTGGGATGGGGACAGGGTGGCCATTCTCTGCCAGCAACAGGCCATGAAAGGGACGTGAGGAGCAAGTATCCCCAGTGGAGACTGCCCAGCCCCAGGTTACTCATTTCCAGCTGTTGCCTCCCTCCCCCGGCCCAACACAGCTCCCCTCATCTTCCCATCTCTGGCTGCTGCCCCTTCCCTGCGGCCAGGAAGCCCTTTCACTCCATCCCCCTTCCTTGCCCTCTTAATGCTGCTTCTCAAAGGGCTCCCTGCTGCCCATGTGAATAGCAGTGGTGATGGGGTGACCATTACTTTCTATTTGTTTACTGTACAATCCTTTCAGACTTTCCCACTTTCCCCTCTAATTGTTGAATATCCCTCAGATCTTGGCGCTTTTCTCTCATATTATCCAATATTTAGTTTTGGACCCATTTTCTCCCCAATTCCCAAAGACATAAAATACCCTAAAATTTTGTCCCACTGTCTCTCTAGTTATCTATTACTAATTTAATAAGCCCTGAGATTTCTCCCTGTCTCTCTAATTCTAATATATTAACATAAATCTGCTCAGATTTTGCCCTTTCCTCAAATTCTTGGATATTAATATAAAATCCTTGCAAATATTGCTCTTTTTCTATTTATAAAATATTGATAAGAAGTTCACATAAATATTACCTCTTTACCTATTAGCAACTGTCGATATAAAAGCCCTCACTTTTCCCGCTTTCCTGTCTAATTTGTGAAAATGGACCCAAAATTCCTCATTGTCTATGCGTCTCTCTTTAATTACTGAACCAATATAATTACTGATATCCAATCTCAAATTTCTCACATTTTCTATGTAGTTAACAAATATCAATTAAAAAATTGTTCAGGTTTGGATGTGTTCCCCATGTGTTTTAATTGCAGTACTGTCTCCTTTTTGGGGGGAACCTGTTGCCCTGAGTCATTCTCCAGGTGTAAAGTTGTAGGGAAGGGCTAGATTCCCCAATGATCAACTTTCCCCTATCACTTGAGAGTCATTTCTCCCCCCCCCGCCCCGCTTTGTCTCCCTCTCCCTTCAAATGTTTGCTGATGAAAATGACTTGCCCCATACTGAATACACATCAAAGCCAGAGGGATTCCCCTATTGGGGGGACTAGTGTCCGAGCTGCAAACAGGAGAGTTGGCAGTACCCTTTTCTTTTTCCCAGATGGTGTGGGATAAAGGGCAAACAACTTAATTAGTTTTAAAAGAGAGCTAGATCAATTGATGAGTGGCACTGTATGGCAGGGTTGCTTGTGATGATAGGGGGCAGGGCTCAGCAGCCCAGGGGCTCTCTTCTGGTTTATATCTCATGCTCCTAAAAGCTCCTGCTTCAGGGCTCCAATCTGCAGGGGTCAGAAAGGGATTCCCCACCTCAGTTCCAGTGTATTCTGGGCGGAGGTAGAGGGGGTTGGTCTCTTTCCTCTGAAGCATCAGAGATAGCCACAGCTGGAGATGGGGCAGTGGACATCGTGGGTCACTGTTCTGAGGTGGCACTGAGCATTGTTTCTCTCAGGTGCTTGGCTGGCTGGTTCTTGCTCACATGCTCGGGGTCTAACAGATCACCATAGGTGGGGTCAGGAATTTTTTTTCTTCTAGGTCAGATTGGCAGGGTCCTTGGGTGTTTTCCACCTTCCTCTGCAGCATGGGGTCTGGGTCACTTATTTGGGTTTATCTCACTTAATCTTTTACCTTGGGCATTGGTGCACCTCTCTCCTATTAGTCACCTGTGGGTTATTATACGCTGGTCTAACTTCAGTTGTTGATTTTAGTGCGTGGCTGCTGGATGGTGTTGGTAGCCTCTGATTTATGGGAGATCAGACCAGATGACGGTGGTTTCTTTTGACCTTAAACAATATGACTTGACTATTATAAGGGTTCCATGCTTATTAAAATCTCAGGATAAATTTATTCTAAATTATTCTTTTTTATTGAAAACCAAAATAATAAGCCCAGATCTAGATTATCTTGGACTGGAAAGTACATCTACTTTAACACAGGAAACTGAAAGAGGTTTTTGTCTTTCTTTTTACCATGTGTATATTCGGTTAGTGAACATGAGATTTTCATCCCAAAACATATTATTTAGACCTCCAGAAGACTAACCAGTCATAGACTTCCAGAAATGGAAAATGCACATCAATCCAGCCAACATACAAAGATGGAAGGTAACACTGTACTGGTTTAAAATACAATTGTCCATGTACTGTATATACGTATTTACAAGTAACTGACTGGTCTGAAGCATCTAAAATACTTGTGATGGTGCCTTTTGTACACTTCTTCTCTGCCAAATCCCTGGTGAATAAGAACTGAATGGAAGCATTAGTTACTTTCCCAGGAAAGGCTGATATCATATCACTGAAGATATTAATGATAGCAACTCACTATACAGAATGTTAAGAGCATCTTCCCTCAGACAGGACAAAGGTTAATAAGTGAGAGCGGAGAAAGTGGATGGTGGAAGGAAGGGCCACAAACCCCACAGACACTCGTAAATAATTGTTCTTTTTGATATGATGCCTCTCCACCAATTCAAGATACCTAAGAAATAAATGGGATATAAATGGAATGTAATAGAAGCTTAGCGTTCCTGACTTCAAAAGAGGGATTCTATGGTCAAAGGTCATAGAGTCTGAGACTATTCAGTGCAATTGATATTGGTAATACAAGTAGTCATGATACACATTACAGTGCAATGATCTCTGTTTGCTCAATTTAGAAGGCTAGTAAAAACAGCCTTATTTTGTTGAGTCAGATAAGCTTGTAACTCAAGATGAGAGGAATAGCTTAATGAGAAAGAGGTACATTTTTAGGAGTAAATTCAGGATCAGGCCCCAAGTTTCGATGTGTGCAGGAACATTTTATGTCAGATATTGATTCTACTAAATGGTTGGGTTTTTTAAAATATGCCCAGAACTCAACTAGCCACATTTTAAATATAGTAAAATAAATAACAAAAACTAACCCACTAAAATGCAACCAGCTTTGATTGCAGCACCAAACTGCCACAAGGTGATAACTCTTCAAACCTCAAGTTATTTCTATTGACTGTTACATAATCAACATGTTAAATCTAAGCATCTCTTCAGCCAGTTGTTTGTATGACATATATAAATAAATACATATTGATTTCATATCTGTGCAGTACTCCAGTTTCACATCATCTTATTTATCAAATCTCTTCCCCATTCCTTCCTTCCTTCCCCCAGCCTTGCATTCCTATCAGGACTGCCAGACTCTCCCGTTCGAAAAGTTGCACTCTGTTTTTGATTACTGTCTTTGTTCTACTCACCAAACATTTGCCCAATTCTGCTCAAACATACACACATACACTGATGATGTCAAATGGAGCAGGGTGTGCATATCTGACAGAAGAATGGGGCCCTACTTATCTTCTGTCTAGAACTCACTGACTTCTAGAATTTAGGGAAGCTGCTGTGCTAAATATCTTTAATAGTAAGATTAAGAATCTTTAATACTGATTTTAGCTAAGATCATGCATAAGTCCTTCCACATACAACCCCAGGAAACTGTCCATACTCCCAACTCATGGTTAGGATGTAGGGCCACTCCATAGCCACTGGACTCAAAAGAGGATACAACTCTTGTTCACCCCCCTGGACATGGGATTGTGGCCAGTGGATCCAAATAATCATTGTCCTGTGGCCATGCCCTCAAGCTTCCCTCCATGATGGCCTATATGGAGATGGAACAGAGCCCAGGCTCACTATACACAGAAGTTTTTCTCCCTGGTTTCCTAGATGAATCTTTAGATTTCTTCTCTCCATGGAAGCTCCAGAATTCTATGAGAACAAGATGGTGCCTGAGAGAGATAGTGCCGGCTGCAACTGCTCCAGTGAGAGCTGAGAGAACAGCTGACTACTGGGCATAAAAATCCTAGCTCTGGGTTGATTGCCAGCCTGACAGATAAGAGGAGACACATCCCATGGCACATACCATTGGTTGCAATCTCATCACAGAAACCCCATTAACTTCAATGAGGTTGCACATGAGTAAATGAGGGCAGATTATGACCCCTTGTTCGCATTTTAGGGCCTGGTTCTGATCTCACTCAGACCAGTATAAATCAGAGCTCGCTGGAGGCACATCAGTGTAGGTTAGAGCAAGCTCTTAATTGGTAAGGGCCTCAGCACTGCTTAACATACCAGCTACTTGGAATAAAACCCATCTCCAGTGCAGCCCTTTATTTATCCCTATTGAAATCACCTTACAAAATACCACCGAGGCCTGCAGTAACAGGAGGTGGAGCAGAGTGGTCAAAAACAACGTGCGAATTGCTAAGGCAAACAGGAAAACTTGTTTTTATGCAAAATATCAGGAAAAAAAAACAGAACACACTTATAATGATTTTTACGTGTATTTACAGAATATGCTTGAGGGAACAGGACTAGCACAGTATTTTGAAAGCTAAATTATTAGGATTTATAAATCTGTGAAAATAAAAAATAAAAAAGAGTCAATTAAATCTAAACAAAATCCAGGAGGGTCAAACAATCTGTAGCAAGACAGGCTTTCCCTTGTAATTAAGTTTTCTATCACCATGGAAAGAATAAATAGCTTTAGATATCATGTTAAAAGCACCTCTAGGAACTAAAAGATGCTATGCTAAATACAAGAGATCTAAAGAACTGTTGTTACACATCCATTACATTTACTGAGCTGTCTCATTTACTTTTTGAAGTCCTGTATACATGATACAGCAAGGCAAAACATTTTATGTACCATAAGAAATTTGACACATAATGTTTAATGTTCAGAAGATAAAGTTAACAAAACTATACATGGATGACTTTTTTATTTCCCTATTTTATGACCTTTCAAGAACTTAAAGCAAATGACAGCAAGAAGGAAGGGCAAGTAACCATATGCCACTTCTTGTTTTGTTGTAAATGAAATTATAACTTTGTTGATTGAAGCCCAAGGCAGAAATCATAGTAAAATATGGTGGTTTTTAATGTTGAGACAGAAGCTTTCAAAAGACCAAAGAGCACCACGTGTTTTGAGATGGAAAGCATTTTTTCTTCTTGCAGTTTTCAACAGCCATACACAATATGCTTTTCAATTTTTTTCTCTGTACCAGGTAAGTCCATAATATATTCCCACACTGTCTAACACGAATTCTACTGCAGTTCTAGGTTCTACTGTATATCAACAAAAACGACAAGGAGTCCGGTGGCACCTTAAAGACTAACAGATTTATTTGGGCATAAGCTTTCATGGGCTAGAACCACTTCATCTGATTCATGGAGTGCATCCGATGAAGTGGGTTCTAGCCCACAAAAACTTATGCCCAGACGAATCTGTTAGTCTTTAAGATACCACTGGATTCCTTGTTGTTTTTGTGGATACAGACTAACACGGCTACTCCCTGATATATATCAACACTAACCTCAACTGTGACCTGCAAGAACCTTCTTTGTAGGCATCAGAAGATTAATAGTCTCCTCCTGTTCCAAGTACCACACATTTCTGTGGCCTTGGCCTCTCAGCAAAGATGTTTACAGCAATAATTACTGAACATATTGGGCAGCGACCCCACTAAAGGCTTCCACTCCATCGGTTGCCAAAATGCTAACGGTTCAATTAGTGAGGCAGTTCAGTGAGAAAGTTGTGGATATCCTTTCCCCATCATATTTAACTCTTACCAGTGCCTCTATGACTCATATGCATTCCCCTTTTTGATGTGAGTATGCATTTAAAAACAAAATTATAGTCTACCCAGGATCAAATCCTGAGTGATCAGGGAGTAACTAATTTTTGTTGGGGAACTCTCCACTTTCAGCATGGGAAAAAAAGTAAGAGAGAAGTGAAAAAAGCAATATACAATCTATTGCTCATTTTACACGGACATGATAGGCAGTTAGCAAAAAATAGTGGGTTTGATGGGAAATTGATACAACAGTAACAAGTTACAGTTATCTAATATATTTACTTTGCAAAAGTGAATCATTAACTTCTGTGTGGCATAAATTGTGTTTAAGCTAGCACTTTACTGATGATTTCTACTGTAGATTTTAAAAAGTGCCTAGTTTAAATTGCTGCTAAACAAATCTGTTGAGCTGGGCAAATTTTTTTCCAGCAAATAGTAAGTTTACCCCAAAATGCATTCAGCTCCATTTGTGATTGTGTATCCATGTTACTGGTGAGTAGAGGATATGGCAGCCAACAAGTCATTGCTTCTGCCCTGGGTTGTGGAGAGCAGAAGAAGAATACAGGAAGAACAGCATGAGCATTCACAAGATTGAAGGAAAGGTTGGCAAAATTAATGTAACAAAATATCCCAAACTAGAAAGCATGGTATGTACCCTACCTGAAGAGATTTATAAAATCCACGCTTAGGGCTACTTTTTGAAAGAGTTTCCAAATATATTTTAGAGATTTTATATTGGATTTTTATTGTCATTATTTTGAATCCAGAGACAGTTTAAAATGTGAAGATTCAAAAAATGTGCTCTCCATTACATTTGTGCAGACTTACTACACCAAATTCAGAGGTCAGTAAGTGGATCTAAAGTGGTGTAATTTACACCTTCTTCCCCCCTTGAAGTTCTCAATATAATTTTACCATGGATGAATAGTATTTTCAATGGTGTTACACCAGGGATTAATTTGACCTGCAGTAACTGACACTAACTTAGACTCTTTTAGACTCACACTGGCTGACTGACCTACAATTTAAGGAAGGAAAGAATGATAGTCCAGTGGTTGGTGTGATAATCCGGTACTTAAAAGAAAGGTTCAATTCTCTCCTCTACTACACGCTTTCTGTGTGACCTTGGGCAGGTCATATAGGGCATCTCTAGACATGAAAGCCATTCCACTTCTTTAGCTATACTGGTATAGTTAAAGTGATCAATTTCTCCTCTCCCCATGTGAATGCAGTTTTACTGGCATAAAGATGCTTATCTCATTTCTGAAAGGGAATAAACTCTTCTGATATAAAGCACCATTTTACTAGTATAACCACACTAGACATTGTAACAGTATAACCATTTTGGTAAAAAAAAAAAATACACCCCTAAATGAAATAATTATAGTGCTATAAAATCTGTGTGTAGACCAGGCCTCTCTGTGCCCCAATTCCCCTTTTGTAAAATGGAAACAACAGAATTTCTCTGCTTCACATGAATTTTGTAAGAATAAATACATTAAAGATTGTGAGATGCTCAAATATTATATTGATGGAAGCCATATAGGATGGATCACAGACTTCATTCTCCATTCCCTTGCAATTTATGCCTGAACAAAGTGGTTGTAAAATGCAACCAAATCAGAAGAACATTATTTCACATCCACTTTACATAGGTGTAAAGGTACAGTGAGTAATCAAGCTCCTCACCTGAATTTGCATCACCAAAAGCCACACGATGCAATCTAGTTTTTAGCATTTATTTCCATGGGGATCTCTGCTTACAATGTTATGATTTATCATTATGTTAGAGCATCCAATGTCCTAGGTGCAGTCTAAACATGGAGTCAAAAGCAGTTCCTTGCCCAAAAGATCATAAGAGTACCTATGTAAATACCATCTCCTTCCAACAGGCCCTCTGTTGACTGATAGTTAGTTGGCTGCTAATGTCGTATAGAGGACACTGTAGAAGTTAGTAGGGACAGTAGTGGAGAGAGTGAACTAGCCTTGCAGACTAGTTCAGGGCGGGAGTTCCCCACCATCCGGACAGTTGTACCCAACGATGCTTATGGGCAGCACAAAGAATGTGTGAAGATTATAGGAATTTAAAAGTCTGAATCTAAAACTGGGGTAAATGATGCTAAATGACTCGAAGTGATGAGTGTTAACAGGAGGGCATAAGAAGGTGCAAGTTAAATCAGGCCATTTTATTAACCAGTTAATGAATAGTGATGATCTTCCACTTATTTTACCCAGAAGGATCCCAACACACTTTACAGACTTAAACTCATATACAAACTATACCCAGAGATCATATCCTTCACCAATGAAAAGCTCTGAGGTATAGCACAGCAACTGTTTGCCAGCATGTAGCAAAGAGATAGAGCAGGAAGTGAAGCACACCATTTCAAGTTGGAATCACAGGGGAAGTGTAGAGAGTCAGAATGTAATTACTTTTGTTAGCACACAGGATTAACACTCCAGTCCATCAGAAGGTACTTAGGAACTTTATATCTAAACCAAAAACCAACTCCTTGTACCTAAGCTTGGTCCTTTTTTAGTATTCACTCGGAGGAAAGTGTGCCACCTTCTGAGTCACCAATGCCAATTTTCTGTAGTATCAATATTTTCCCTGGAGGTCTCCCATCCAAATATTGTCTTGGCCTACCCCAGCTCAGGAGATCTCATAGGATCACAACATAATGCGGTATGGCTGCAGCCCAAGTAAAGGCATTATTTTATTTTGTTTTGGTTAAGAGAGTTGATATTTGGTTAAGGACTCTAGCTGTGAAATAACTAGGAGCTGCCAATTTTTAATTTAAACGCTGTACATTCATATCCTGCTACCACTAACTCCATTATGATTGGTCATGACTGAACCTTAGAAGGTTCAGAAATAAGGTTTGGATGAACACCCAAAATTTTGGATGCTTGTCTGAGTCTGACCCAAGCCCCTTGGGTATACAGAATTGGGCTAGTAATCTGGCAAGAATGTAAATTTCCACATTTCATTTCTCTCTTGAAGGCTACATTAGCAGTTTAAAAAAAATCCCTTCATTGGAATTAGCATAATATATTATTTCCCTGTGGTGAGAACAGCTTTTCTATAGTTACTCTGGCTTGGATTCCAGCCAGCACTAAAAAGTGCAACGGGGTATGAAAGTGAACACAAAAATGCAAAATAAATACATCGACCAAACTTTTTAAACCTTAAAAAATGGTTTGATTCCACTGAGGGCTTTCCCCTCATTGAATCACTTTGTCCATTCCTTCATTCCTGATACCTTGCCTTCTGTCTTGGGGTTTTATACTGCCATCTTTCACCATGGCATCTGAGCACCTTTCACATGCACTCAATACCAATAGGAAAGACCCCAGTGGATTTCATGGAATTTTTGGCACTTCTCCTTTTTTATGATAAAAGTTCTGCTTGGCATATGTTCTTTTTTTAGTTTTATTAATTTATTATACAGAGAGAGAGAGAGAGAGAGAGCACCAAATGTTTGCTTAGACTTCACAATGGGTAAAATGAACAAAAATGAGTATTGACATAAATTTCTTTCCCAGTTATGCAACACTCATGAAGAAGAAAAGAAACCCAATGTGTCATTCCATAAAACGTACATTTGGTACTCAAAGATAACCCCTTTCAAATCATATTCCAAAACATTGCACCTAACATGAGCTCAGCACTGAGGCCAAAAAGTAGCCTTCAGTTTCCCTGAACCAGTCCAACTTCCTGCTCGCCCATTATCAGAAGTTTATCTCAGTAAACAGAGAGGGGCAGCAGTAGACAGACTGAATCCTGTGTTCTATTTTATTCTGAAACAGGGGCAGTGCTGCCTGTTTCATGAGAACGAAGAAAATGTCATCTCTCCTGAACACAAAGGACAAGATGGTATCTTGATACTGGTTCAATGAAGTCATATATTAGGAAAAGTATATTTAGCTATTCATGGGTTTAATAGTGTGGCATTGAAATCCCCAAGACACCACAGAATCTATTCTAATACATGCATCTTGTTGCTAATATCCTCCAAAGAGTTCTGTGAAACAGTCACATCACCTCAGCCCATAGTATACTCAGGAAAACTCTATGAATGGGGGCTGAGGTTGTTTGCACAGCTGGGAAGCTGCCAAACCCAGCTGGACTACCCCTCCCTCCCAAAAAAACACAATGGATATCTTCAGGGGAACACAGTGGCCTGAGACACTTCTTTCTTACATGGCTATATCTATCGTACAAGCTGTACAAGCAGATGTCTAAGGCAGCAAAACTTTCAGTCATTGCTTTGAATTGGGTGACTACAGGTATTTGCAGATTTAACCACAACAGCAGAATCCCTGGAACCAGCCCTGCTTTTCTCCTTTCTCCTGGAGCCAATTGGCTTCTTCCACAGTATAGTGCACAGGAATAATTTGTAAGCCCTCTAGCAGTGCAAACTATGTTCTGTGTTTAAGAAGCCACCAGAATCCAGCCAGAGCAGCAGGCCTGGCTTGTTTGTAAGTGTGAGTAAACAGTTATATAGGACCAACTGTGCCCATGTGGTTTCTTTATATTGTTATTATTGTGTAAGGAGCAAAAAATACAATACCCACATATTGAAGAGACAGAGAGAGAGGAGTAAATGGAAAAGTCCCCTTCAACAGGGTCTTCAAGGAACCTCCTGGAATACATCTGTTGAAGCCATCAAATCCTTGATTGCTGGAATAGGATAGGGGCCCATTTCTCCATCCCATTGTGTAGTGAGATAGAGGAATCACTCTTGTTTCCAGTTGGCTGTTGCTCTGAGACAGGGAAAGATAGGGACTGAAAGCCTTAATTCAGTTGTTAAGAACACCTGGGGACTCACTAGCAACCAAGAATTAGGCGAGAAGCCTCAGAAACCTTAGCATGCAGTGTCCAGGGTGTTCTCATTGGTTCCCTGGTTACTGGGCTAAGATTAATGGGGTGCTAACTTTTCCTTAATGTCTTAATGTAGCAGCTGGCTTGTGAGTATTTGCCTGCTTCCACTGCATTAGAGAGTATGCCATTCCATTAAGACCCCCTTCAAGGGTGTTTAGGAAGCAGCAGCCTTTACCAGTCATTTCCCACAACATCCTGCTTGGGGGAATGGGAGTGAATATTTAGGGGAGGGGGTGAATTGGCCTCATGAAGAAGGAGCAGGAAGACAGTCATGGGCCACCAACCCACCATACATAGAAGATGGTCCCAGCTCTTGATGTGGGAGGGAATTTGCTAGAGACGCTAAGCTGGGATGGCCAGCTATCTAGAGCTCCCCTTGGAGGTACAAATTAATTGAACTTGAACATCAAAATAAATTGTTCCAACCCCGGAAGTCAAACTGAAGAGTTCAGTTTATAAATCTCTTCTATCATACAGGCCAAACAGGCTTCCTGAATCTCCCCATGAACTGAGATCAGTAGGGTTAAGCCACATCATCCTGTATTTTTGGAAAGGTATGTATGCACCCATGTATTTAACCCTACAAAGGGTCTCTTATGTTGTTTGCAGATTGCAAGCTAATAAGGCTTGACAAAAGTGATCAGTCAAGTTTGGAAGTAAAGCTGGAACACATCTACTCTCTCTTTTTTATTTTTGTAATACTTGCACATTCCCTCATGTTGGGCAAGCACGTTCATGTCAGGTCCTAATTAAAAAAAATATTTATAAAAAAGGGTGTTTCTAAGTTTATTCAGCTTATCTTTATCTGCCTTCCAAATAAGAACAAATCTCTTAGATCAGGGATCGGCAACCTTTGGCATGCAGCCCATCATGGAAATCCTCTGGTGGGCCAGGCGGGTTTGTTTACCTGCAGCATCCACAGGTTCGGCCGATGGCAGCTTCCACTGGCTGCGGTTCACCGTTCCAGGCCAATGGGGGCTGCGGGAAGCGGCGTGGGCCGAGGGATGTGCGGGCCACCACTTTCCACAGCCCCACTGGCCTGGAACGGTGAATCGCGGCCAGTGGGAGCTGCGATCGGCCGAAGCTGCGGACGCTGCAGGTAAACAAACTGTCCCGTCCCGCCAGTGGCTTTCCCTGACGGGCCACGTGCCAAAGGTTGCCAATCCCTGCCTTAGATAGTCACGTGGGCTACATCGTCAGATGGTGTAAATTAATGTCACTCCATTAATGGTGCAGATTTACACCAGGTAAGGATGTGACCCATGGTTTCTACAAACTCCTTTTTATATTAATGTTTCTTATGCTGTGTGAGTTTAGCCTCATAAGTTATGTTTTCTTTGATAGCACTGTATTTAAAACCCTTAATTTTCTTTGACAGCATTGTATTTAAAAACATTTTCAAAGCACTACCCGAGATAGAACCAGCCAATTAATTATGGATTGAGCTATTCTGACCCCATTGGTCTTAACTGTGTAGTTAGGAGAGCATATGAAACTAAAGCTGATAGCCAACTTCTGGGCTCAGACAGTCATGCACCGCTCCTCACTGATATCCACGGCTGAATTTGACCCCTGGAGTACTGTGGAACCCTTGTGCATTTCAAACTGAGGAGTCTGCACCAATCCTATATTTTCCTTAAAGCTTCAGGCTACATCAGAGGAGCAAGCACTAGACAGGTGTGGTACAGAGACAGGCATCTGAAAGAGGATTCTGTGACAGAGGTAGACATTACGAGGGGAAACGTGAAATGCACTTTTTACCTCTGTTTTTTCAAGGGTGAAATGAGAACTGATAATGAGAGCAACAGAAATTTCCCAAAAGAGGAAAAATGAAGGCCATTCCACAAAAAATAATTTAAAAATTAGAGTTTCTGAAGGCCAGTAAGTTACCAGGACGAAATTCCAAAGGAGCCAGCAAAGGTGTTAGAGAATCTAATAGAGATATATCTGAAAAATCCCTGGAAATAGAGGAGGTACCTACAGAGCTCTATGTCATACTAGCTTCTGAGGTGAGAGCTTGGGCAACAAAGACCCATAAATAATGGGGAAATGCCAATCCAGTTCAGGATCTTACAGAGCTCTACTTACATTAGGGATAGTCACAGTAAATTCATCAAAGCAAACTGCTCTAAGCATAGTGTAGCCTGGACTTAAACAAAACTTTCAGAGTGAAATCCTGATCCCATTGAAGTCCGCGGGAAAACTTCCATTGACTTCACTGGGGCCAAGATTTCACCTTCAGTGGAGTGTTCAGAGAGTATATTGCCCAGGCCCCATACTGTTCCGCATTGTGTCATTAAAAATCATTTTAAATCAACAAACTACATGCATGTCTATCTTATCTAAAGGCTTACCATCCCCCGATGATAACTTAGGCAGACCTAACTTCTTCATAAATCCCAGTGGGGTGTTCTGTGTCTCACTCTGGTTCTTCTGAATAACTACCCCCGGCTCTTGAAAGATTTTTCCATTTTAACCCTGCCAAGTTCTTGTGATCTCCTGTGTTCATGGGCCTTTTCCTGTCCTGGTTCAAACCAATTTTGTAGGTCAGCTGGAGAGGAGGCAAAATTTTCAAAGCCAACAGTCCTGTCATTGGCCCTTAACAATTTTCAAGTGTTTGCTGAGAAGTGGCTTATCTGGAGCTTATTCTTTCCCTTCTGCTTGCTTTTAAAGTTACCCAATATGTTCACACAGTAGGCATCCCAATAACCAGGTCAACATACAGTATTCATAAATTATTATAGAGCCCCTCCATATCCATCACAACGGGTATATCACAGAAATACAAGCTTCCCACCAATCCCTTTCACATATGTCTCAATCCTGACCTGAAAGGACCTCCTTTAAGGGTGAAGGGATTGTTCTGTTTGTATGTCCATTCAGATTTTGGCCTCTCTGCTGAGACTGCTAGCAAGGGAGCCAATCAGTAACAATTGGGTGGCTTTTATGATGTGATCACCTGTCCACCAGCAGTCAATCAGATGGAGAACACCAACTTGTTTCACAAAGGCCATTGAATAATGATTGCCTTTGTATTAAAACCAGTTTTGTAATGACTGTTATGCTCAGTTTCAGCTGATATGTAATACAAACCAAGAAGAAGAAAACTGTTTTTTACCAAGTATATTCTATGCGTTCAGAAGCCTTTTTCTTTTACTGGTTTTCCTCTGTCTGGCATTCACAATATGCCCACTGAGGTAGACAGGCAATTATGTACCTTTTCCTATCTAAGCCATTTTAAACTTAAGGTTCAATGCTATTTCCATTTGGAAAAAATATTTGTACAAGCCATTTACAAGGACTTTACAAGCCACAGTATGCCAAGATCTCTTAAATATCCAATTTATTGTGACTGAGTCTAGCTGGCACTGAGAATGAAAAAGCGTAACTATCATATGCAAGTGCCAATCAGAGTATCTATCTGTCTCTGTCTATAGAGGTGAATAAATTGTTGATCAAGAAATAAAACAGCCAGGCTGCAGTACAGCCAACCGATCAATTTGCAAAATGGGATAAAAACCAAAAAAAGTTTGCTATCACTTTAAAGGTCTTCTTGTTGGACTATGTATGCAGCCTTAATTCTGCTGAGGCAGATGTTATGTTACTGTTTATTTTCTTCATACTATTTAATAACCTGAGGTATGACCAATAAGAGAATGAATGTATATAGTCATAAAGTCCTGAAGGCCTTTATTTCATCACTTTTTGCACGTGTGTGTGGGTGATTAGTGCCTTTACATGTAACAACAAGGAACTCTTTAAATGCTGGTAGAACTTATTTCTCACTTTGCAACCTCTCTTGGTGTCATTGTTCTCATATTCCAGATTCTGTCACTAGATGCCCTTGTAGTTATTGTAACAAATGTACAGCAGTTAGTAAACAATGGCTTTGTAATACCAGGCCAGTCTGGTGTGATATAGTTTCAATGTGGAGCAAGAAATCATGGCCCAATGGACAGAATGGAGGCTGAAAGCCAGAAACTCCTAAGTTCTCAATGCAACTCTTCCACCAACTCAGTGTGGTCTCTTTTCATGTCAATTTCTCACTCTGCAACATAAGAATAGTAATAGTCACTTGCCTACTTGTAGAAGTGTTGTGAGGAAGAGTTAGTTAATCTTTAACCAGCACTTTGAAGATGAAAGGTAATAAGTATTATGTATAAAGAGTAAAGCAATTTTAAAGTACTGATAAATATTACTGCAGCTTTTAATCATGACTGTCAAATGTTGGAGTGGGACGAAGGCAGGCCCAGATAACACCTGTGTCTATGCATATGTGTAAATGCTCGCTCTATCCATGCTGTAAGGAATTATAATGTTTTAAACAAGAGCTTAAAAGCTTTTGGGAGTGTCCAGAACTCTTTCTCCTCCTTCGATGCCAAACTAGTTGTTTATCTTAGGCCTAGATATGACAATGAGGGGCATGTAAAAAATGCATTAGATAGAGTAAATAGTTTAGACAGATTAGGTTCAACGGATTACCAGTATTGTGTCTTCAGTGCCTTTGGGCCAATTGTACTGTGCTGCCTCGCTGAATCAGAGGGGTTCCAGGTTCGAGTCTAGTGCTGGACAGCTTGCATTATGTCTGCCCATGCTATATTTTGGTTGTGGGAAGTGGCGAGGGAGAGAAAGAGGGATGGAAGTAGAGTATTACTCTTGGGGGAATTCTGCACCCTGCGGGGGGGGAGGGGGGAGGGGAAGGGAAGAGGGAGCGCAGAATTCATACCAATCTACCATACAGATTTCTTGGCTCCCCTGCAGAAAAATGGAGGAGCAAAGAAATCTGTGGGGAACACATGCCCCTTCCATGGCACCTCGTGTGCTTCTGCTGTGAGCAGCCGGCAGCAGAGAATAGATCACCGTGTGGGGGGAGGATTGGGGCTGGGGGTGTGTGTGTGCGTCGATGGAGAGGTGTTAAGGGGATGGGGATGTGCGCCTGCCTGCATGCAAATGAGTGAGAGACACTCACTCTGTCCCTCTCCTCGCTCCTTTACCTTGCCAGAGTGGTGTAAAGGAGCCTTACTGTAAATGACAGTAACGGACTCCTCAGCTAGGAAGAGCTATATGTGCTTTCTTGCTTTTTTTCCTGTGCAGGGAGGCACAATGTGGTTAGATTACAGCTCAGGATCTATTTTAGGGTATGTCTACACTTACAGAGTTTTTGCGCTGTAAGTTTCACTGGTGATCGGGAACCAGTGAAAGTAAAGCACTGGTCTGTGTACTCACTCAATTCCTCAGGCGTCAGAGAGCGTTTACACTACCAGCACTTCCATCGCCTTTGAAAGCCGCGCTGTAGGGCAGCTATCCCACAGTGCAGCTCTCTCGATAGGTCTTCTGGAAAGGGGGGGGGGGGGTTGAGCGAAAGGCATTCTGGGTCCCTGCTTAATGCCCCCGGCTGCCCTACTTCGTGTCCCAGCAGGCCCATTACTTCCTTGTTGCTTTCGTGGCATTTTTTTAACCTCCCCCCCTGCTATCTGGCTGTTTTCCATGCCATATCTGCAAGCAATTGGAAAGGGAGTTTCAAACTTCCTGGGGCTTACAGGGGGAGGGGCGGACGTCCATTTACTTGTCATTAGAGCAGCAGAGGTGCTGGCCAGAGTGGTCACTTTGGGGACTGTGGGCTATCTTTCGGAGGCCAAAAGGTGTTTACACTGGTAGAACGTGTCTTCACTTTCACAACAGCGCAAAAAGAACAACGGTAAGAGCTATATGCCTCTTGTGAATGTGGTTTTCTTTTTGCGGTGAAACTTCTGAGTTTCACCACAAAAAGTCATTAACAAGTGTAGATGCTCCCGCGCTTTTTGCACTTTCAATGGTAAGTGTAGACATAGCCTCCATTTAAAAAAAAGGCAGGACAATTATTAGCAAAACTGTATGACTTTCTTGTGTGAAAGTCTGAGCAATTTAAAGCGACATTCTACTTTACAGAACACCAAACACCAAAATAAAAGTAATGTAATTTAAATGAAAGTCCAGGATTATAACTGAAAGGCAGGGTCTTGGTTACCAAGTATTTGTAACTTAACTTTCATGTGTTTAGGAAATGCTGAACAGTTACTGTGATTTTTTTCTGCATGGAAGTTTAAATAAATTACCAAAATAAGTGAAACTGGTGTGATTATATTGCATTATTTTGACAAATAAAATATGCAGAATTTTGGATTTTTTGGTGCAGAATTTTGCATTTTTTGGCACAGAATCCACCAGGAGTAGAGTACGTTTCAATTAACAGAATCTGCAAAAGGGGAGAGGAGAACACAGAAAGAAGGTAATTAGGAAAGATAAACAGGGCCAGGGATTTCCCACATATGTGTGCATGTGATTATAAAGTGGAAAGAGGGAAGGGAAAAAAGAGAGAAGGAGTGCAGGAGGATAAGATAAACAGTGACGGGACTTTCACATATCTTTTGAGCCTAGAAGTTCTCATGGCACCACTCCCTGCTACACAAAGCCGCCATTTGGCTTACATTTAATATAAAAGTAAACATCTCAAGATTATCAACAATTGTGAAATATTGTTATCGTTCACCTTTAAATACCGTGAGTAACTTGGATGAAATCCTGGCCCCACTGAAGTCAATGGCAAAACTCCCATTGACTGTAACTGGGACAGGATTTCATGCCTGGTGTCCCCACTAGCTTCTTCTACACAGGCAGTCAATGCTAATCCTCCACTGAAGAAGACTTGAACTCATTGACATAGTCATAGAAAAGTAACTAACAGGAAATCCACAATGCCACCAAATTACTTTCTTTGGGAAACTGTACCCCTAAGGGGATCTGCGTGCATAGCTTAAAAACTCTGGTTCATATTGTGAAGTTATTCTGAAGTGTTACTGTGAAAACTAAGGTATCATGAATGCCTTTCTCTCGATACGTCTACACAGCAGCTGGGACATGTAATTCCCAACAGGAGACGACATACATGTGTAAGGGGACTTTTGCCCCCTTACTAACATTCAGTGGGGGTGTTTTGGTTGGCTAGCTCCCAGTACTAAAAGGGGAAGGGTCTATGGGAAATCAGGACCCTGAGACTGATAGTCCCCAGGAACAATGAATGGGGAGAGGCCAATGCTCCAGGTCAGCCTGAATGACAGGGCAGACAGGCTAATCAGGGAGTCAGGAGGCCACGGAGGTCCCGTCCTCCATGTGAGCTGGAATTGCCACAGACGGAGTGGGGCCGAGCTAAGGAGAAAGCAGGGGACCAAGCTAAGCTGGGGAGCAGAGCTGTGCCAGCCCAGAGAGAGCAGACCCTGTCCTGGGAGCAGAGCTGCAGCCCCAAAGCCAGAGGCACAGCCCAGAGAGAGCAGACCTGTCCTGGGAGCAGAGCTGCAGCAACCAGAGCCAGAGGGGCCAGAAAAGCAGCCCATGAAGCAGGTCGGTGCTGGGAGCAGAGTCACAGAAGCAGCCTGCAAAGCAGACCTGTCCTGGGAGCAGAGCTGTAGCAACGAGAGCCAGAGGGGCCAGAGAAGCAGCCCAGGGAGCTGGAGGCAGAGCAGCAGCAGCAGTGCAGAGACAGAGTGGTGGAGCTGGGGCTGGAGCAGTCCGGAGCTGGGTGCAGTGAGCAGCTGAGGAGTGTGAGGGGGACCCTGGGCAGCGGGCCCAGCACAGGGAGACGCCTCAGCCAAGAGGCTCTGCAGGCCAGGCTTGGATCGTAACCCCGACAGGGCGGGGGCGACACTGGGAAGAAGGGCCCTACCACTTAGAGCCTGAGAGCGTGTGGCCACCACCAGAGCAAGTGTCCAACCCACAGCATCCCTGCAGCACAGCCAGGGCCTGAGAAGAAGGCCTGGGACTTACAAGGAACAACAGACTGTGAACTGCCCTGACATTCCAGAGACACTGTTTGTGATGTTCCCTGCCACAGAGCGGGTTGATGTGTTTCCTTTAACCTTTCCCATTTTTCCTTATTCTTTTTTAAATTAATTGTTGATTAAATAGCTTGCATTTGCTTTAAATTATATGTAATGGTCAGTGGGTCAGAGAAGTGCCCAGTGCAGAGAGAGTACCCCGGAGTGGGGACACCCTAGCCCCTGTCCTAGGTGACCACAGCAGGGTTGGGGGTCGAGCCTCCCAGGAATCCTGGGCCCAGCCTTGTTGGGGTTACGAGGACTCTGCCAAACAGGAGAGTGGAAGGGGAGTCGTCAAGGGCAGGGAGGCCACTGGGTAAAGGAAGTGGGAGCGAGGACTCAGATCCTTTCGCTAGCCCACTTCACCGGGGTAGTGCAGAAGCCAGGAAAGTTCTCCACAATAGTGGGACTATTCCCCCGCTTACACACGCGCTAGCTCTGCTTGAGTGTGTGGCCGTGGTGGCACAGGCAACAGCTCAAGCTAGCCACCTGAGAACAATCCTGCCCAGCTTCCTGGGTACGTACTCAGGCGGCTAGCCTGGACTGCCATCCAAGCCACCACAGCCACACTGCTATTTTAGGTACTAGGTCAAGCAGAGCTAATGTGCACATGTCTACTCACACTGGCAATTACATCTCCCAGCTGTTGTGTAAACATACCCTGTATCCACCATGTCTTAGCAGCCTGGAAAAGCCTGGTCTTCCTCAGAATTTTAAGCCAATGAGAGGTTTGCCATTGACTGAAATGAACCCCTGGTCTTTATACAGGCTGATAAAGTGCCATGCACACTCACTGGTATGGCACTATATCAATAATAATAATCAGTAAAATAAGAACAGTAATGCATGCACCCACTCATTCTCTCACTCACTCGTCTGCAAATTAAACTGTGCTTCTCTTTTATATTCCTCCAACCACCACCAGTGCTACCCTTTGTTTTCTTTGTTTGTTGGTGTTGCTTCTAGGCAAGTGAACATTACCGCAAAAATGACCATGCATAAAAGTTGTAAAGTTAAATATGGGGCTATACACTTACTGGGAAAGAGGGGTTGGGGCAGGGATTCTACAACAATTCTTTTATTGATACTGGGATGAAATCATGCATGTCCCATCAATGACATTTTTAAAATATCCCCACAATTTTTCTATAACTATAGGTAAAATCAGGCATTTTCCGGACTTCCCAGAAAGTCTTATAATCTATCTATCCACCTCTCTAATGCATCCTTCAGTGCAGAGGCTAGGTGCCCTAACTGTTCTGTCTGTAGTGTGCCTAAACAGGACAATGCTCCTGCAGGGCACTGGGGATATATACATAGGGACATCTTCAAAAAGAAAGCAGAGTGTGGCCCCCCTCTCGTCCCCCAAGTGCTGGCCCAGTGCTAATGGGTGTAGAGGAGGGGATAGGGCACCCTGCCCTGTCCAGCAAACTCTGATTATCTGTCTCTAAGGCCATTCTAGCTATCTCGTCTCTTGCGCTCATGAGGTGCAAGCACAATATTCTGAGTGTCCTTTCCTGGGTGTCTAAGTAATGGATAAGTGCCCCTTGTGTCCCAAACTTCCTTGCCCAACAAGAGGAAAGCAGCCTCAACTTGACTACTCATTTCCCCTTTAGTAAGGAATCTCTCTCCCTGTCTCCACCCCATCATCCTTTTGCTGAAAACACAGCATCCCGAATTTTCATGCTGAGTGCACCAGTAGTCTTCCTCATGGAGGATCAGTTTAACTAAACACCACTGAGCCAAATGAAGACTGTTTGTACCACCCTGTTTCATTACTTACCGAGGGGCAAAGTTACACTTAGAAGGACATTCATCAATCAGTAGGAAAAAGAACACACATCAAATTAAAACTCCAAACCCCACCACCTTAGGGCTTTTTCCTTTTATAAGCAACATTTTCTTCCACTGAAAACAGAACTACTTGTGCAGGTGGTTATTAAAAACAACCAGCTGCTCTATGGAAACGCAGTTTTGGAAAAAGAATTCAGAAAAAAGAAAGCTGTGGGTGTGGAGTAAGATTCGATACTGTACTGATTCCCTGCGTAGCATAGGAGGGGCAGAAATAAACAGCAGTGGAATTTCTATTTCATTGGCCCCAATAAACATGTTGGTTTTGGGAAAAAAGAAAATAGATCAAGAAAGCAGACATACCTGTTTTGTGTTGCAAAGGAAAGTGTGTCTGAGGGATTGAGCTGATTAAAGGCTGATTCATCTTTCAGAAAACAGGAGTGCCATAATACTGCCAGGGTGTAGATTAAACTGGGTTATCAATTGCACAGTTGGAGCTACACTGGGGCTACTCTAACTAGAGTGGCAGAGTATTGTGCTCACAAACTAAAAATCTCCTTGATCATCCATACAACTTCCTTCTTTCTTTTTCCTTTTAGTGCTTTAATAGTCCCCCGTGAAACACCCCCATAGGCTGCAAGCCCCCCATTTTTATCAGTACCATCATTATCCTCCTCATGCTTCTAATCATGTATGTAGCATTCTTCAGCTTCAAAGTGCTCTCAAAGATGTCTACACACTAATCAATCCTCACAAAGAAGTACTATCTTCCTTGTATGGAGGGTAAGCTGAGAGGCTGACAGAGCTTACCTGCCTTCCCCAAGGTCACAAAGGGATTCACCACCAGAGCCAGGCGAGCCCGGCTGCCAGCCCTGGGACTAGGGGTCAGGGAGCACACACCGCAGCGTACTGAGTGACAGTCCTGACTGGGAGGGGCAAAGCGCTGGTGGCTGCCGCAGCCTGTTGACTCCCAAGAGAGGCAGGATCCAGAGAGAGAAAAGAAGAAAGAAGCCTGGGCATCCAGTGAGAACAGGAGAGGGACAGAAGCCGGGGAAGCCAAGGATAAGAAATGACTGGAGGTCTGGGGAGAAAGGAAAGGGGAGAATATAAGCCTGTGGATCCAAGGAGACAAGAGGAGCCTGAGAGCCGGACTGAAGCAGAGTGGGGGCAGAAGAGAAGCCTGGGGAGCTAATGAGAGGAGAGATAGCCTGTGGTTCCTCGCGGGGAAAGCAGAGGAGGAGAGGGGAGAACTGAAGCCAAGGAGACAGGGCATGTGGAGGACGGCGCTGCTGGTGCTGACATGCATCTGGAGGGAGTGGAGGATCCTGATAGTTCAGCGTCAGTTGGCATGGATTTGTCAGCAGCTCATACTGGATGGGAACTGAATTATCAGTGGGCCAAATGCCTCATTTCTTATTGGAGCAAGGGAAGTTTTTCTGTATTAAGAACCCCAGAATTTTGTTCATTATTTGTCCAATGCCAGCAACATGCTAGCTAGACAATTTACATGAAAGAACGAACGAAAGAACGAAGTCCCAACCCCAGACAGCTACATTCCAAGAAAATGACATGAATGCCAGTGATGGGACAGTGAAGACACACATGAATCTTGTTAGTTCCATCATGGTTTTTTTTTTTTCCTTCATACATCCTTTAAGTTAACACTCTTGGGAGGAGATGGCTGAGGTGGATAAACTTCACAGAAGAAGTGGGCATTGAAAGAGAATAAAATCTTCTTTTATCAAACCAGACCAGAGCAATTGTCTGTCTAGTTCAGTATCCTGTTTTGGACAGCGGCTAATGCCAGATGCTTCAGAGAAAGGAGTAAAATTGCTCATAATGGACAATTCAATATCAAAAAGTTAAAAGTTCTGAAACAATGGAATAAACAATTGCAATTTAGAAAATATTATCTTACCAGTAATGTGATTACGATTTGGCATTACTCATATTCTCAAAAGTACTGGCACTTCATTCTCATAAAGGCTTGCTCAGTTGTGTTTCATTTGTATTCACATCCTAAACCATGGATTTATTTGCCCAAAATTGCTTAGTAGTAAATCATCATCAGAGAAATAGGCTTATATTTACTTTTAGTATTCATGATTTGCATGCTGTTGGAACAATATATATTTAGTATTTCTAAAAAAAAAAATACAACCATCATTTTTGAAGGGAACAGCTTTATATATCATTAAACACATTGTTTCCTTAACAGTTAATCGTATACTCTCTAATCATGTGACATAAGTCTTTTACCTTAAAAGAGAAAAATGAATGAGTCTTTAGCTTGCAATGTAAAGTCCTCTACTTGACCTTGAAATGTGAAAAAATGCATAGGGCCCAATCCTGTGAGGTGCTGAGCACCTCTGGCCAAGTACTGAGCATCCTGGATTTCCACCAAAGTCACTGGAAATTGAGAGAGGCCAGCAACTTGCAGGATCAGCCCCTTAATCACTAAAAGCTCTGTCTAGAGTGATATAAATATGTGCACTCACTTCACAGATTCAGTCTAACATTAGGGTTACTTTAAAACCAAAGCTGTCGGGGAAAATGTTAGATCTATGATATAACTTTGAACCTGGGTCACTAAAATCTTACCAAATGCAGCATCTTCTTTTGCATTCTTAAAGAAAGCTAAACCTGAAAAGACAAATATTATGGCAACAAAAATAAATGCACCAGTTTTTAACCTTTTCAGGGAAAGTAATTCCCTTATTAGCTGCAACGAAAACTTCCTACCTTTCTTTCCCTTTTTGTTGTATCTGTGAGTAATTTCTTCAATCACATTGTTTATAAGAAGTGAAGTTATTCGTAATCATGCCTTAAGAGTATGTACACAAACTGGACATCCTAATAGAGCACCATGTATTAAATTCCTGATTGTTTGACATAAATTCTCTCTCTTTCTTTTACTCAGACAGGAAGCTTCCCATTTATTTACGAATAGGTTAAGACCCTAGTCATGTTCCTAACCATGTCCCAAAGTGCTAACATATATTAAGTAAATTTAGAGTCTCTTCTGCATAGGAAACAAATTAAACTGGTCAAACATGGAGAAAGAATAAATGTAATCTATCTTTTGTCATGTTTATGATATTGAAATGCATCTCATATGAATGTTCCAATTTGGCTGCTACAGCAGATGTGCTTTTCTGATAAACCACAACTACAGACAGAGAATGTGATAATATAAATCATAAAGAAGATAAATAATGAAATTCTTTGAAATAACATTGATTAAATATTTAGACATTTGGTTTCTAAGCTTGCTTGCATGTACAAAATGGCATTCTCATATCTAGCAATGGAAAGACGTGCTCTCAACAATAATCATGTTAGGCCAACTAATAAAGTCGAGAGGATTCATTGAGTCTACAGAACTTGTCTTGATTTTAAACATATGTGATCTCCATATGCAATGAAGATACTGTGTTCTAGGGGCTAGATTTTGACATAGACTACACACCTGCATAAAGGACTAAAGGGGAATAAGAATTCTAGTTACACATACATTTGTATCCTTTCCTTGAGTCTGGGCATGCTGGAGTAAGAATTTGCTATTCACCCCTTTATTCTCTCCCACAGAGCAGGTAGGTGGGGAGGGGTGAGATAAGGGTGGAGTTCTGACTCCATTCCCACTACATTATGTTCAGTGTAGCTGAGCTGCCACGATGAGGGGGTGTTGTAAATTACTGCTGCGAGAGCGGGAGGAAATAGAGAGGGAACTGTGACAGAAATGTGTCACAATGCTTCCCAGGGTCACTCCTGGGGTGGTTCAGTTTATACTCCACTCCTTGCTCAGGGCTATGCCTGGAATCACAATCTAGCCCTACAATATTCATAGAACCTGGGCCAGGATGACTGAGGGATACACTGACAGCACTCACCTCCCTCCACCAGTTTGCTCTGTTGTGCCTTCTGTTCCAGGGATATTCACTGCCGGGGAGGGCAGGTGATGTTTCTGCCTACACTATCCCTGCGGGCTTTCTGCCCATGGAAAGCTGCTATAAATTCTGTCCACATATCCCTCAATGGTCTGGGTCAGATTAAGGCATAAGCACAAGGGCCGAGAGTCATGTGGTTATGTAAATTTCTATCTCTCAACCTCACGGTTGGAAAAAAAAAAAAGAGTTCAATATGAAATGGGTGTAACCAATGCAGGGAAGAATGCCTGAGTCTGTACACAGCTGAAACAATTGTTCTGAGAGGTGTGAACTGCCCCATGCAGCTCATTGGCATGTTAACTCCAGCACCTGCAAAAGATTGCGTGTGTGGTAGGAAAAGAAGAGCATGGTGGACCTGGCCCACCCAACCAAGCAGATACACCGTGACTTCCAGAGTAAATATTCAGGGGCCTCCCTTACTTTTGCTTTTGCCTCTCCAGAGGGCAGAAGGATGTCTGTCACTGCTCTAGTTGCTCTAGAGAGGAGGGGGCCCTGCTGCTATTTCTAAGGCAACAAAGTATCTCCTGTCCCTGCTTCTCTGTAAGGGAGATGGTTCTCTCTGCCATCATCATTCCAAATGGGGGGGAGGAATCTGGCCATATTACTATAAGATGCCTCAATACAAGGATGCCACAAACACAGAGGATCTGGGCTTACAGCCAACAAGCAGTTCATGGCTGACCCTTCTGACAAGCTGCGTGAAAGACAGCTTCACAAGAAGTTTTCCAATCATCCCACAAGTAAGAAATGAGATTCCCTACAATCATCTGATGGAATTATGGAAAAGCCTGTTAGGGCTGGGAGCAGGTACTTCAAGAAGAAGTCCCTACATCTCTCATGATAGGAGGTCAAGGTAGTCAGAGCAGGTGAATTCCTAGGAAACCTACAACAATGGGCCCAATTTTCAAATTGCAGTGCCTAAACATAAATACCTACCGATGGCTAGATTTTCAAAGATTCTGAGCATCCATAACTCCCAAAGAAATCTATGAGAAGTGTACGGGCTCAACAATTCTGAGAATCAGCCGGCTAAATCAATATATAAGCAACTAAATCCACACTTGGGTCCCTAAATATGGATTTGGGCATCTAACTTTAGACATCCAGGTTTGAAAATAAGACTAATGATCAAAAAGAAAAGTTTAATTGATAGAGAAGGATTTTCAAGTAAAAAATCTTTCAATTATTAGGAATAATTCTTTGTTGGTGATGATATCTTTGGGCCATGTTGTACATCCACCTTTGAGCAGACACCTCCATTGAAATAAATGAGTTAAGAACATAAGAACGGCCATATTGGGTCAGACCAAAGATCCATCAAGCCCAGTATCCTGTCCTCTGACAGTGGTCAATGGCAGGTGCCCCAAAGGGAATGAACAGAGAGGTTATCATCAAGTGATCCATGCCCTGTCACCCAATCCCAGCTTCTGGCAAACAGAGGCTAGGGACACCATTCCTGCCCATCCTAGCTAAGAGCCATTGATGGACCTATCTTCCATGAATCTGTCTAGCTCCCTTTTGAACCCCATTATAGTACTGTCCTTCACAACACCCTCTGGCAAGGAGTTCCAGAGGTTGACAGTGTGTTGCATGAAAAAATACTTTCTTGAGTTTGTTTTAAACCTGCTACCTATTAATTTCATTTGGTGGCCCCTTGTTCTTGTATTACGAGAAGGAGTAAATAACACTGCCTTATTTACTTTCTCTATACCACTCATGATTTTATAGACCTCTATCGTATCCCCCCTTAGTCGCCTCTTTTCCAAGCTGAAAAGTCCCAATCTTATTAATCTCTCCTCATATGGAAGCCAATCTATACCCCTAATCATTTTTGTTGCCCTTTTCTGAACCTTTTCCAATTCCAATATATCTTTTTTGAGATGGGGCAACCACATCTGCACGCAGTATTCAAGGTACGGGCATACCCAGTTCTGCCTAAATACTGTATGGCTCTCTGTGATTGCCAGAAAACACCACTCCAAGGACAGGGATTGCTCCAATGGATCTCACCACTGGAGAGAGACTTCTTAGTCTAACTCCTAAGGGTGGGATATGTTTTAAAGGGAAACCATAGTGTGATCTTTGCAGTGGATTCATCATAAATACCATACAAAATTCAAAGACAGCAAGTGTGCCAAATATCTATAGATTGTCAACAGAAGCAGCTCCAAAATATAAATTTCTTTTACTGGGCAATGTTCCAATATTAACACTTTTTACATGTCAGATCTACAAGGAGACAAAAGAAGGGTGTTTCTCAATCGTGGAGTAATGCTAGCCTGAAGCAATATTACAAAGGCAAAATTACTACCACCTCAGTTACAAAACCTCAATAACCCAGTTCACAAAGGTTGCAGAAATCTGATTGCATCCACTATTTAGAACCAAACTCTTAAGTTTTATATGAGTGGAGTAAAACTAAAAATTGTGGTTAATAGAGTACCACAAATATAATCTTGTTCTTATATGGATGTATTTATTTACTTTTAGTGTTCTCGCTCCTTTAAAAATAAAACACAAGTTACATCCCTGGAAAGGCTAGGAATTCCCATGTAAGATAGTGTAGGGACTTCCACATGTAGTTTTAAAAACAAAATGGAGACAGATATTGCATGCATGTTCCCCACGATGTAAAAAAAGGATGTATTAAGTTACTTTTTGGTTACAAACAGGGCCAAAAATTTCACCCACTGAATCAGTGGGATTCTTGCCATTGATTTAACCTGGGACAAGATGAAGCCTGTATTTGTTACAATTAAAATTGTTAGACTATTCTGAGAGGAAAGGATCATTCTTAATACGGGATGCAATTACAGAATTGCTATGAAATGCAAAATATTTTTGCACATCCTGATTTAATTTTTCAATTAAAAGCAAATGTTGTTATAATTTTTATTATAAATAAGGCAACTGAAATATTAATGCCTGATAAAAACATTCAGAGAACCTAATTCCACCCTGACTTATGTCCATTGGCATCAGTGGTGTTGCAGAGGACATACACCTGAGCAGAATTTGGCCAATATTCACTCAATTCCTATGAAATATGCTGATACATGATTAAAAGCACAACAATTGAAGTACATAATTTGCTCCCTTTCTAGAATGCTGTTCTTTTAAATAAAGGATTTTGTCTACTTGAATAAACTGCTTATTATAAAGGGGAGAGAAGGGTTAATAATGGACTAAGGTCCTTATAAGCAGGTTCCCCTCCATAATAGGAAGCTTTCTAGTGAGGGACCACTATTTTTCTTCAGCTAAACTTTTATTAAAACCAATTAATTCATTGAACAGGCTTGTATCGTTTTACAGTGTCTGGACCTCTGCTTAAAAGAAATCAATTGTAGGAGTACAGTTGAGAAATAACCACTATAATAGATGTTTTAGCTCTTGCTTTTACTTTTCTCTGATAGCCCTTAAGGTGGTCAGAGGTAAAAGCTAAAGATGCATTGTAGCCTGAGGGAAGATTGAATGAAAAAGTGGGGGATGGGAGTATAGCTATGCTGATAGACCAATTTCCCACCACTGCAAGCCAGCGCAATTGATTGATGAATCCTTGCTCTGTCAAGAGGCAGCCCTTCAGATTTGATCACATAAATACTCATTCAACTCAAATTCTGCTTGACAAGCCTCAGACAGCTTTGTTCTGTCACAGATATCATTGGAAGGAAAATGCTCCATTAATCATCCTTAATTAACTTTACCATAGTCTGCTGGAACCAATATGTTCTCTGGCTAAATCCCTAAGATTTAGCTAGGATTCTATAGTTATCAAATTGAGAGTAGTTTTTAAAGTCCCTCTCTCTTATTGCTGTTAACTACAGGAAATCTTCTCCTGTGCAGTTTTCAGGAAGTGTCTTGCATTGATCAGGATGTAGACTAATCCTTTGACAGCTCACGTTTTCTTTCAAAGAAACACAGTTTTACATATTGTTGATTAGGAACCAATGTTCTCTAGATCAGTTATGTCCACAGTAAATGGCGAGCTATTACAATGATTTGCTTCCAAAATTGTGAGTTTCTATCAGGCGGTTAAAAAGTTTAAAGAATACAGTTCTGATAAAAAAATACTGTTAGAAAGTTATTAGGGAATCAGGGGTATTAAATTAGGTACATTTTGTTGAACGATGAAAAGGGTTTTTTTTTAAATTGTTCAGCTCCAAAACTGTTTGTGAGTAGGGTCTTGATCCTGCTCCCCTTTCCTCCTCAGAACAGCCTCACTTTGGCAGTGGTACAACCCACATGACTCATGTGTGTGTAAAGTGTGCAGGGTCAGATGTAAAGAGTGAAGACATGCATTTTATCTTGGGCTAGCTGATATAATTTCCTCACCCATCAGGCTGTGATGAGGTTTTGCTAAATAATTGGAGGGAGCTCCCAGGATCACCTAGTTAAAATTCTATCACCAGATTAAAGGGAATTGGGATGATTCACTGCTTCTGGTGGAATTGCCTCCTCTCTGCGTACTGCTAAATTACCCGGCCAAAGATTAGAGCTCATAAAAATACTCATAAAGAGCATGCAAAAGTTAGCTTGCCCTATGTTGCTGCCTCCTACCTTATTTATTGTTATTAATTTAAATTATTTGTCTCTAGTAGCATCTTTAAAACCTCATCCTCCAAGGTGGAGAAAAAGATCAACTCCCATTTGCTTTAATGGGAATTGAAGATATCTAGCACCTTCGGACCTTGACATGCAAGGTGCTGCACAAATACAAAGGAAAGGGAAACCAAGAAAATAGATTCCCTAGTCCTTCTCCCCTCTTGTCTGCATGCACATGTACCTATGAAAAGATTTTCCACAGACTCAGAGGAAAAATTATGTAGAAGTCATGTGACTAAATAATGAGCACATCAGTGATGAAAGTGTATGGTAGTGATCGTCTATTTCCTCAGTGAAAGAAAACCTTATCTTTCACATCCTTACTCAAGTGATTAGCCTTTACTATGAGCAGTCCTACCGAAATAGTGAGCATTTGCAGAATCAGGTCCATTTATGTGTAAAGCTGTGCGAAAGGTGTTGGACTGTACTTTACATCATTGAGCAAATTTACTGGTAAAGGCTACTGCTTCTTTCCATAGCTCGTGTTAAGGAAATGTACTTCAAAAGAAAACATTGTAGCGCAGGGAAAAAAGATTATCCTCTATCCCAGTATCCGTCAGAAATCTTCTGCTCTCTCTCCTGCTAGAAGTCGCTTTGTGTTATGTTCTCTACCAACCTTGGATGCTGGTCAATTTAATCAACACTCCGTTTTCGACTGCAAAGCTAGTCAGATGAAAATGGAAGTGACCATTTCAAGCTGTGCCCTTTTAAAAGCCAGCTGGCCCATTTTAGAGTCTCTTTAAACTTGACATACTAATGTTTTCTTTACAGCACAGAATATACTATTTATAAAGGCATCCTCCAGGGTTATCTGATAGAAAGAAGTGAATGTTTAAGTTAGTGAAAATACTACTATGCCTCTGTATGCTTAGCAAGCAAAACAGAAGCAAAGAAGATGCCAGTGACACAACAATGAACTGATATCTAAGTCTAGAGGCCAAAGATATCTACACAAGTTCAATATTAAAGCAAATTGTTTTTTTCTGTCCCAAGATATATTCAGACGCTGTTGAATCAGAGCCCCCTGTGCAAGGCTAGGCAAATCTACAAAACAGACACAGAGAGGATGCCCACTTGATTTTGTAGCCCAGAGTCCTACACACCTCCAGCTGAAAATGATTTGACATTTGGGGGTATTACAAAGCGCTAGATTCTGACTCAGACTCTGTGCCGGCACAAGGGAATAAGTACTCCCCTAAAGCACCTCCCTGGGCAACCCAGACCTCATGTCCAAGTATGTAGGAGTAAGTGGGGCTACTCACCTGTTTACTCCCCTCACAGAGCAGACGGGAGGGATGAGGAATAGGCAAAGTCTTGGCTCCAACACCCAACTCACCAGAGTAGTTCACCCAGAGCAGGGGCAGGGGCAATAATTAACTGTTGGAATAGGCCAGGAGCATATCACTACCCCCCTCCCCGCCAGGATCAAGGGAGAAGCAGGGGAGATATTCCCTCCTATAGATATTGCTTGGGTGGTACAGGTTAGGTCTGGTTCTAAAGTCAGAAGATAGCCCAAAGCTTTGAATAGAAACAGAAGGGCTCTTCATGAAAATGGTAGGAATGCTTCTATTCAGTGACCAGAACCCAACACATTTCTTCGGCGTGTGGAAGAGGCTTAGGAGCATATACATCAGGTACATTAATAAGGCTCTCTTATCTCCCCATGTGCATGGAACTCCCATGGACACAAATCAGTAGTTACACTAAGCTAGGGAGAAGAGAAGAGAAAGACAGTAAACTAATATGTTCTGTTTTCTATTCTGTACTCAGGAACATAGGCACCGATCCTACAACGATTTTATGCTGGGCCGGCAGACTTCTATAGCCACACAGAGCCCAACAGACTCTGCACAGTAGCTGACTGCAGGATCTGGGCCTTAGTTTTCCTTTCTTATTTTGAAATCTTATCAGATTTAAAAAGCTTAAAGAATATTTAACTTCGAAAGTCTTTTAAAACATTTATTATCAAGACTTCCACAAGAATGTTCAGTCCATCATTAAGTCATGAAATAAAGTAAACAGGATCAGATGTAAAGTGAAAAACCTGTAAATGTCCTTTCTCATTACAGAGGTCAAAGACTGCATTAGTTATTTTTAACTAATGTCTTATTCAACACCATGCAAACTTAAATCAGTTTGGGTCTGACTGATTCAAAGCTGTTCTCTGGTTCCCTGCTCTGCAGTAATAATTGACTAGGCTAGACTTTACAGAGGTCAGAAAAATTGACCCACTTCATATTATTTCAATTAATATCTTGGTTCTTAAATCAGAATTTAAGAACTAATCTCTCAAAGCACCATTTCCTCCCCCTCTGCCAATCCATATGTAATTTCAAATTAAATGATAGATGTCTAAAACTTTTATTTTTTCCTTAATTACTTTTAAGTAGCTAGGGGACACAGTATGAGGGTTTGTTAGAAGATCTAGGATTCTCCAAAAAAGTGGAATTAAGAAAATCTGAGAAAATGCAGCAGAGACTAAAGAATCTAAGGAAAAGCAGCAGGATTGGGACAAGCTGAAGGACAAAATGAAAAAAGACACAATGCAGTATCTAATGTAGGTTCAGAAAGGCTGTGGTGAAAATCTTTATGGTAGGTAAAGGACAGGTGGGATTTGTTTGTCATGAAAAGCAGACTGTAGGCCTTTACTGAGTTACAAAAAAAATATAAAGGGAACTAACTATCAAGTTAAGACAAGGCTCTGAAATACATTTCAGTGACATTCCCAAGGTAGACTTGTTAAAGAGGTGCCAAATCTATACATTGAACCCTGTCAGATTTGGTCTACATAATAATAATCCCACATTATGTATAAAACACATTAGTATATAAATGTCCCCAACTTTTTACTCTGTAAAAATGGGGATATTGGCAGACTTTATTTTATTATTTTAATTTGCAAGCACCAGACCAAAAATATTCATCCTATTATTTTTATTTTTTTCTGTCTCTAAAGATACTTCTATGCTTAGGGCCCAGTTCTACCGCCCTTATCTGAATCACTTCAATGGGAAATTCGCCTGAGTAAAAATTAAGTAATTCAGGACTGGGTCCCAGAGGAATTACAAACACTGTTATTCAAATATTAGTCCTTCTCTTAAAAATCCTATTGCCAAATTAAGAAAAAAGATGATGAGCCCACTTGCCCATGAAATAATAATCTCGCTCCTGCTCCCACGGACGTCAATAACAAAACTTCCATTGGCTGCAGGTTGCAAAATCAGGAGTAAAATGCATGCATCCATTTTGTGTGTGCAAAACCATTTGGGTGCACACATCATCTGTGCATATAGCTCTACCTATCTACTGCTCACTTTATGAAAACATGGACCTTAGAATACATCATCACAATGGGCACAATACTCACCTATTGCTCATTCATTATAGGCAAACAATAGCCATAACAACGGTTTCCACTCTCCACCCAATTCTCGACTCCTCTCCCAATATATGCCTTTTATTTTTAACTTATAAACAGTCCTCCAAAAACACAAAATGTAGGGGGTTCAAGTGGTATTTAATAGACACTTAATTTGGGGTCGTATCTAACACTGAACTGTTTGTTTTGATTCTTAAAAGTGTAACCTCTACAAACTTTTCCTGCCTACTGAATTCTTCTTTCCCACTTCCCCTTGGTCACTTACAGCCAGGCTTTGGTTTATCCTCTCAACAGGAGATTGTTTATTTACATTAACAGTGCTTACTGTGACTCCCTGTGGACTGTTTGTTCAATGGCATGTGGCGTCTCCAAGCTTTTATTGTTGACAGGTGGTTGGTGGGTTCCAAGCTTTTGTGGTTAAATTGTTTATTGATAATCACCTTTTAATTACAGCTGCTGCCTGCCTCCTGTAATTTACCATAATCACTACTTGTATATCTTCTTTAAAATGTGTAAAACAGGGAGATTCAACAAAGATAGGAATGCAACAGTTGGGCCTGATGTTGATCCCACTTAGGTGTGTTTTACAGTTTTGATATATAAGAAAGTTAGTTAGGATATGCCAAAAATCACTGAAAGTCACATAACTACATAACTGATCAGTATTTACATGGAGCTCAGCAACACAGCTCAGTTAGTGCAATTAGAGCTTTGTCTCACTAGGATCTTACCACACGACACAGCAACTCTTAGGGAAGCACCAAATTACAATATATTATTAGCAGATATATTTTTACAAAGCTTGGCATCTCCACTGGAGATGGGCTCAAGCAAATCTACCCCTTGAATTTTGGGAAAATAGGGACACTGAAGCCTACCAGAAAATTTAACACTATCGAATTTTAGTGAGGGAGGCTGACTTCCATCTGAATTTTGTGGTTTGGGAGCTCTCTTGTTTCTAAACTAAGATGTTCCACCAGCTACAAAGAAAAGGACAAAATGCTGCCCTCATCTACACTGGTATAATTCTGGGGTAACCCCAGTCTTAAATTGATATATGAAGAGCAGAACTGGACCCAAAGTATTTTAACTTGGAGGGTAAAGAAGCCAAGGCAGAAGGAGAAATAGTATGTAAATGATAAAATCTATTTCCAGGAACATTTTTTCTGAGGAGAGTGAAGTCAGGCATGGGAATGGAACTCTCTTTGTGAGTGACAGGATGGGTGAGGTAATAGCTTTTATTGGACCAAGTTCTGTTGGTGAGAAAAAGACAAGCTTTTGAGCCACACAAAGCTCTTCTTCTGGTCTGGGAAAGGAACTCCCAGCGTCACAGCAAAATGAGTGACGTTCTCTGTAGGGTGAATGCCCTGGGAAGATCAGCAGGAGTCTGGAGAGCTAGAACCCTCCCTTGGGGCTGCCAAGTGGTGGTGGAGTTGCGGGCTACTCTAGCAATTTTAGTTGCTGTGGCCCCACCACTTCCATAAGGCACTACAGTGATGATGAAATTGTAGATTCACCAGCCCATCCCTCCACTGCCCCTGACCTCCAAACTTCTGTAGCACTGAGAAACATGAACCTTCTTCAGAGAACAGGTCCCCAGCATGTTGGGAATGTTGGCCTGCTGCATGGCCCCCTCACATTCTGCCTCCCCCTGCAAGGGCCTTCCATGACTACCGGATTTGGCTTTAAAGGCTGGGAACTAAAATACAGCTAAGTTATTTCTTTCAATATGAACATTTCCATGCCTATGAAATTTGTGCTGATCTCATGTTTTAAACCACACTGCTTGGTGGAAATCCATTCCTAATGGGTCACAATTTTAATGTTCTGAAATTTTATCGGTCCACCAAATTAAGTAAATTAATATTCAGTGGGTGAAAGCCAGCATGTTCAACAGCCTAAGGAGCAACTGTAGGGATAAGACAGCCTAAGGAGCAGCATTTGGGGACAACGGGGAAAACAAGAACTGCCCACAGACAAGCTAAACCTATAGATCTGTTTCCATCGGTACCCTTTTGACATTGTTATAGACAAATTGCTAACTTCATGGAGCAAACAATTGTGTTTTTGTGTTTTAAATAGTTTACATAGTTCCCCCTTTGGAAACACTACAGCTGGAAAGGAACTATATCTCAATTTAGATACATTTATAGAATTTTGTTCTGCGTGACCATTTACCCATTTCCTGATCTAAACAATAGTTCCCCCCCCACACACACACATACACCAAGTGCCATCTGCTCATCAGTCACTCACAGGCATGATCTGTTCTTGTGACTCAGCCAGGCTGTGTACAATTGTCCAAGCAACTCATAATAGTTTATCATCATTGTTTAGTATAATTGGAAGCAGAAGTATATATACGCACCCACATATCCCACAAGCAAATTTATATGGCAACTGTCTCTTTTAATCTATAGTGCAGCCAGTGTAAATAGTAATTTGAAAGAATATGCAGATTTATTACATTACTTGCTTAAAGATCATTGTTTAAAATGGATATATTTTGCATTAATTCAAGCATGCAACATATCATACAGCTATTTGCACAATAAATTTATAATTCCTTCAGACATTTTAATTCTGTTTCTGCATCCTAGGAATACCATTTTTGTAAACTCACACATGTGCACAAAATACTATTATAAGGTTAATTAGCCTAATTTATAAACCTCCAACTAGACCTCTAACCTTCATACTACAGACATTAAACCCAGAAGTTGTGAATTAAAGTCATGTTAAGGGGATCTGACAAAAACAAAGAAATTCAGAGTTAAGGTAAACTCTATCTCATCCCAGGCATTGTGCCTAGGAATTGTAGCACATGTGGTATATGTAGAGTCATTGTTGGAGACTTCTGCACAACAAAGGAAGTTAAGAATGTCATTTTAGCCTGTACCTTGAATCTTCTTACCTTTCTGGATGTAAGTCAGACCCTAAGTTATTTAAAACTCATTTTTTGTGGTTCAAAATAATATCCCATTGACATGGGATCCAAGTCTCCTTCAGACCCAATAAAATGTCACATTGTCAGACAGACACCATTCATGCCAACTCTTTGCCTAATGTGAAATTTTATAACTGAGTTATAAAACCCCCCAAAACAGGGCTTATAATGGAAATCCTGACAGACTCTTAACTATACTATTTCTAGTGGGCTCCTGTTTAATACACTGTATTTCTTCCTCTTGAACATATTAATTTACTTCTTGAAATGTTCATTGCTAAGATTAAGCGTACGTTTTTGAAATGTGTTCTCAGGCAATTTATGCAGAAGCACAAATGTTCTCTGCTACGGATGTACAGCATACTAATTTGAAAATGATTTATATGCCATGCTGTACTGTACAGCCATCCCCTGTTCAAAAGGCTTTCCTCTGACATAACACCAGGATCTTCTCATGTATTAGGAGTACAGTAGCATGAGAAATGATTTGAAAATTGAATGAGGAGTCTGGTTCATGGAATGAGCCAGAATGAATTTGGTAGATTTCAGCTAAATTGCCAAGAAGAGTGGAGTAGATGGGGTAGATTGATCAACAAGTGAATGCACTGGAAAATAAAAATGTGTGTATATTAAAATATATTAATACGAAAGGAGGAGTAATGTGAAGGGTCAGAAAGGCCAGGGAACGGTGTTGAGGTTGCAAACATCTCCCAATAATGACTCCTTAATCTAACAGCACGGGGCCATATTCTGCCACATTTCTGCAACATGATTAGTACTTTATTTTGCAAGTAAAACTACTCATCATGCATAAGGATAGCAGAATATGGCCCCTAGCAAGTTAATAACAGATCACATGGTTTGTAAAGTGTTGCCATCAGAGTGCACTTTTTAGGCATATATACAATCATTTAGCATATGAAAACAATGAAATGTTTTCTTACTATGCATCTCCAGTCTCACGTGCATAAATTCATCTGAGCCTAATTCTCGTTTCCTCAGCTGATCTCAAGACAAAACTGTTGAACCATGTAAAAAGATTTGGATATAGGTTTATAAAGGTTTATAGCCCTAAATCCTAGCAACGGAGAGATTGAGGACCCGTGAGAGTGATCTTCACAAAAAACAAAGGAGGATGGGACATGGACACAGGAGACCCTTACACGCCTCTGAATTTAACTTTCAAAAACTATCTAAGATTTCAATGGGAGGGACTATGTTTTCAATGGATCTTTATGGTGTTTGGACTGTGTATCATACCAAGAACCTTCATCTTCATATTAATGTCAGACCTCATGGTAAAATTATTAGTTCTCTTGGACAATACACCCACCTCAGTCCCTTAAAATAAGATACTGTCTTTCACGGGCAAGCCAAATGCTGTTACCAGATGTTCTAGGTTTTATTATAAACAAACAGGGCCTAATCCTAGGCACCTTCAACTCCCACTGACTTCAAACAGGGCAATTAAGACCTGTCAGGCAGAATTTAGTATTCACAGGAATGGTCCTAAACATACTTGTCCTAAGGTGTTATAATAAGAAGGGGAAGCAGTTCAACTTAATACTGACTGCCCTCCACCCCTTCCAGGTTCATAGAGCCAGTGCCCTGAGAGTACCCACGGAGAGGGAGGCACGAGAAGAGAATGATGTCTAGGTAGAACCCTCCCCTCAGTAAGTTCCAAATGCCCTTTGTGCACAAGGTTATTGGAGATCCTGATGCCCTGTGTTTGCATTGTATTGTACTTTGTTGTACCATGCCCATTCAAATCACTAGACTTTGATCTCATTGGGGCAGATACCTATTGGATGTTTCGTATTCATTTAATTATTGTACAGCACCATGTACATCCATAGCACTGTACAAATGATAAAATTTTAAATATTTATTTTAAAATTTCACTATTATTCTATATAAATTACAGCAATCAGTATTTTAACCTCAGTACATAAACATGTACTATTCAATATACCGTCTCTTATTGCACATCTCCTTTTTTACATAGGTTTTTTTAAAACCACAGGCGCTTTGGGATATGTCTTTTTTATTGTTACTTTATTACAATCTTTTACAGCACATTAGTTGTTTTCTATACTATTGGGTGAAGCACAGACACATTAATTTTGGTAGTCATTTAAAACCAGTTGGGGAATGATTACATCAGCTGAGGATCTGTTCAATAGGGCCAGGATCACACCCTGTGATTTCTTTTGCTTGTCTTTTACTCTCTTAAAAAAATGTTCAGGCATCTCTAAATAGCTCATCACTATCACAGAATTAAATACCTTTGCTTATTTGAGAATTTAATGCAATTGTGACTTTTAAAGGATACTTAATAGTGAAGAAAATTCAGTAATTTCTTCAGTCAGCTGGGAGACCAACTTCAATAGAAAACTATTCCATCTGCCCCTGCTTGAGATGATATATTTTATTTGAAATAATTTCTTCAGTCTGTGGCTGGAGGGTGAAAACTGACTCGCTCTTATTTATCTTTCTTTTGGGGCAGCATGAATTTTAGACTCATGGAAGTGAGAGACTGATAGCAGTTAAGCTAGGCAGAGCATTGGCAGGTGCTTTCTGAGCTTCCATACCATTGCAAAACCATCTTGAGCGTGTATGAGTGTATATATATTCCAGGGAATAGCCGCCTTTAACAGGCACTACCGGGTTTATAATAGCGATAACTATGCACTATGGCTTGGATTACCTAGAGAGTGGCAACTGGATTGGTTTCAAATGTACATTTAGTCTATCTTTGTTAAGGATTTGTAGAGCACCCATCAATATCTGAATGCTACTGCAACCCATTCAGAGCCGAGGGGCCTCCATATTGGGCAACAATATGGTGCTAGGAGGTAAAAGTAGAAGAGGAACTCACAGATGTAGTATCTGATTTAAATAACACTGGTCTTATGACACAAACCAACAAAAGCCAAAAAATACAAATAATTGAAGACTAAGAACCTGTTCACCAGTCACCCCATTAACTGAAAAATCAAATAAACAAAAGGCACAGTGGTACATAGTGAAGACAGAATGAATCCAAATTCCATCCCTGTATATCAGAACTGGAACTTAGTTTGCATGGAAGTGCCTGTCAACACACCATTTTTCTACTGCTATACTACCAGTATAACTGTGCCTGCACTAGGGGTTGCTCTGCTTTTACTGTAGCAGTTTCCTAAGATGCTACAGTTATAAAGATACAAAAAACGATGGGAACATCAGCGCTGAGCTTTTTCTACTTACTTCCCCTTTTTAAAGACAAAATAATTTGGTAAAGTTGATTTGCTACCTTCAAAACCAAACCATGATCTGAGTAAATTCATATGTGGGGTTAGAATCTAGACACAGCCCAGCACTGGGATTTGTACAGAGTCACACTATCCCAGCGTCAGATGGGGAAGGGATTGTAATTCATGCATCCACAATTTCTCCTGGAGCTGCAGGGTTACTGGTGGATCATGCCTACTATATCACCCATTCACTCATGCTGTATATTCCTCTCCCTTCACCCTGCCGGCTCTGCCTTCTTCCTGTCCTTTTTGGGCTGGCCTGCACTCTCAGGTAGGGGACATCCTTGTGTCTGAAGTGCATGTGGATTGCGATCATGCTTGGTCACTGTACAGGAGCCACAACGAGAGAGGGTTCCTTGCTCCCTCTCCCACTCTCTTGAATATCCAGGTAGGTGTCCCACACTGTGCTACAAATATGTACTCAAAATCTTAACAGAGTAGAATTATTGGAGGTGCCCTACTGCCAGCTTGCAAAATTTAATATCTACCTTTAGATTTTGCACCAGACCAGACCAATTACATTACACGAGGAACCATGTCCCAAACTTTGGGCAGGATCTGTGAAACAAAAATATTACCAGGAGTGGAGGTTTGATTTCCATAGCGGTGCCTGAAACTCCTGTTGACACAAATAGGATTTCCAGATATGGAAGACTTGCAGCATTGTACGCTACATCTTTTAAAATAAAAGCAGGTATAGTTTTTATGGTATGAGGGGGAAAAAACCCATATCCAGTGAGCAGTCGATTTATACTTGAATACCTAAGGACAACTCAACAGATTATGTTGAGATTTGTGCTGAGGATATTAAAAAAAATAGCTCTTGGGTTGTAGCCTTGTATGCCAAATACTGTAGAGCCCAGATGAAATTTTATGGTTACAAATTCACCAAAACTGGGTTTTGCAGTGGGAACACTGGCGCAACCCTACAATAATAACCTGAACACAGCCTTATAATTAGTGGTCACTAAGCACAGCCACACATTATGAGATCTGAAGATCATTTACTTATAATAGTTCTGTGTTGGGGGGGGGGAAGGTGTTATATTTCCACTGCATTTAATTATTCATGACATGCTGTTCCTCACAGCATAGGTTTTCTAAGAATGAAGAATAAACAGCTAATGCACAGCACTTGAGAATCATAAGCTGTCTATTTGTAATGAAACCATTACCTTCATCCATCTTCTGAAAGGTAGGCCTACTTATAAACAAACAATGGTATATGGTGTGTGAAGCTAGTGGTGCTTGCAAATGGTGAGTCAGAGATGAATCAGTTATGAAGAATTTAAACATGAATCCATGGAAATCCTTTTTTATTCTTCTGTTGTTTTGTTTTGTTAAAACATTTCTATAATAAACTCTTCAGTGTGACTTGCAGTTTCCTCAAGTCCTTTCTCTCTTAGAACAATGATGGTTGGCAGCCACTCAAACTAGTTCCGTAAACTTTAGAAGATAAAGCCAATTCAGTTTCCCTTTAAGACTTCATTGCTAAAGTTATGCTCATTGATTTTTAGCCTCATAATTAAAATTCCTCATTAAACATGCCTGACAGCCGAATGTGATTCCTTTTACCTGCTACTTCTACCTTTTTTCTTCCCTGTGATACCATTTCATTACAAAAGAACAATAGATTTCCTTTCAGGGTAAAGTAAGGACACAATGAGTAATGTACTTTCTATTCTACAGAAAGCCTAATATTGTTAATTTGCAAAATCAATTAAAAGAAACCACTTTGGAGGAATACGAAGTCTTGCATATGGATCACATCATATATAATGGGTATTAGTTCAAAGGCTGGCATTCTGCCACAGTTGGCACCTAACAATTTACTCTGATCCAGGGAATTTGGCTCTTGATTTCAAACAAATGCATCCTGAAGACTTAAGACCAGAAATAGTTTGATATGATTTATGCTTCGTACTTTCTCATAACACAAAACCTAAAGAGCTAAAAGACATTTTGTTATTGCTAGGCATTTGCTGCAATATACTTGTAAACAAAAAGTTCTAGCATTCCACTTGGGTTTTTGGGGACAGCAAGCCAGACACAAGTGACTTGATCTCCCCATAACACTTCTTATTCTGTGGTGGGAGCACGTCGTGGGCCATGGCTGTCGTCACTGAACTTTACAGAAATAAAAAGATTGCTATCTTTCAAGATGGTGGACACCTGATGGTTACTTTTCCCAAAATTGTCTTGTTTTGAAAAGCAAATTCCAACCACAGCATTCATTTTATGTAAAGCAGGAAGAGTTGATGGGAGTCACATTGGGGATGCCCCTCCAACCCCAACATGACCTGAGGCCCACCCCATTTCTTACTTCAGACACCTTCAAGGGTGTGACTGTTGCAGGGCTTGTTGAGTGTGAGGCTGGCTGTGTTAAGGGAAGTTCGTTCCCAGCTGTGTAAACTACTTCATGATAGATTAATTTTCACAGGAATGGGTAAATGCAGCACATTGTCAACTTACAACTAAGTTTGGACCCCATTTTCCCCTTTGTCAGCGTGTGTGGAGGGGAGCCTGCTCCTGAGCATACTCAGTCTGCTTTCCTCATGACCCTGTGGTAACCAGATAGGCTCCATGGTGTTTGGGTTTTGCAGGGTAAGAGGGAATGGGGTGGGAGGGAATGAAGAGGGCCGGCAGGTCTCTACCAGATTCTTCTCCACCCCATCCTGTCGGGCCAAAGAGCATACATTACTACAGACAGGGTGTGAAACTACCCCTTCTGTGAAAAAAAAAAAAGAAGCAGCAGCAGCTAGTGGTCAAAGAAACCCCTGGATGCCCTGTTCCTGCAGGACCCGTGCTATACAGTAGACACAGCAAACCCTGGGGCAGACATGGATGCTAAGACAAGGGGACGGTGTGCAGAGATTGAAGGGTAGAACCTGGCCACTTCCAAGCGGGTGCAACTGCCCCCAGTCCTTGATGGAAAAATTCAAAGGAAACACCTCAACATGATATTCATGGGATTTCCAGAGGGTTATCCACATCTAGAGGAGAAAATGGTACTTTGGGTGGGTTTGCAATTTGATGCAAGGACTTTACATAACTTTAGTGTGCGCCATCCTCACTTTTCATCTATCTATCTAGAGATTACTATCTAGATCGTAGCTAGGAATTTGCATTGAATAACAAATTTAGTCTGTCATAGAACCAGAGAAGGTAAAGGTGGGAGACCCATTAAGTCCTGCAATCCCTTTCTCTGCCAGTCCAGGCTTGGTTCCTATTGTACATTTACTTCTGCCCAGCCTGACTTTAAATGTGCCAAGTGTCTTCTTTCTCTTCCCTGGGAGATCATTCCACGGGTTGATCGATCACGCTGTCAGGAAAATTCCTTTTCCTTCAGTTGACATTTTCCCTTTTCTAAATGCATCATATCACTGCCTGTTGTAGCACCGTGCATGATCTTAAATAATTCTTGATCTTCATACATCACAGCTATTAGTAGACTGTGCATGTCCCCTGATAATGATCACTTTGCCAAACTATAAACATTTAACTCTTAACTTAATCTCTTTAACTGTTGCTCTTCTCTGAGCTCCCTCCAATTCCTTTCCTGTAAGGAGATGCCCAGAAAAGAAAAGAACTATTGCAGGTGTAATATTCAAGTTGAATCACAACCATATGGAGTTGATTTTGATAGGTGCTCCCCATCGGCAACTTCAAAGCACACCACCAGGTCTCAGGATCAGGCCCATAGACAGGGAAGGTTATTGACTTTCCCCAATCATGAAATTGACATTGCAATCATTTTAAAATGACAGATTAGATTTTTCAACTATTGATAAATGCATTCAGTATTGCCTAAAATATCACGTATAGGGGGCAAAATACACCTCCAGGGCTGTTTTACAAACAACCCCAGAACATCCAAAAGTATCATTGACAATTAAAAGAATGTCACTAATTTAGTTGAATGTATCAGTGAAATGGTTACCTTATTTTAGCAAATTCTATGAAGCTCTATATCTAAGTATATACTACATGCCCATCACCGTGTCATCTGAGTGCTACCTGCAATTAACATTATATCACCCCCTCTGTAAAATCCAGTATCTATTTATGTAAAATAAAAGCCACTCTGTGCTGTTCTCAAAAGTTCAGAAAGACTACTGTGTTACACCCTGACACCCCAATATTCACCACTGTCATGTAATTAGGATACGTCTCATACAAAGTATGCCTTGTGAGGTGTCATTCTAAAAGTCTTGATCTGCTAGACCAGTGGTGGGCAACCCGCGCCGCATGCAACCCATCAGATGATTGTGGGCTGCGAGACATTTTGCGGGCGTTGACCGTCCACAGGCACGGCCCCCGCACAGCTCCCAGTGGCCCACTGCTTCACGCAGCTCCCATTGGCCAGGAACGGTGAACCGTGGCCACTGGGAGCTGCGGGGGGGCCATGCCTGTGGACGGTCAACCTCCTCAAAATGTCTTGCAGCCCATAATCAGCTTACCTTGAATGGGCCGCATGTGACCCCCAGGCTGCAGGTTGCCCACCATTGTGCTAGACAGTAATATCTTGTTGGATTGTATGTGCTATTGTCATGTGTGAAGTTATGAAGTTTGGCTATATATGTGTTGCTGAAACATGTCCTGAGGTTGAAAACACCCACAAGCAGCCTTTGGCCTTTTTACTGTCATATGTGAAACAATGTTAATGGGTTACTGAGAAAATGCACACAAGCACAAGGATTACCCCAGGAACTGTGTACAATAGAAACCTCTCAGAGATAGCACTACACAGTGGGAACTGTTTGACCCAGGTCATAGCAAAAGAGCTTTCCAGCAAGTGGGGAGAAGATATAAAAGGGGGGAAATGACATAATGGAAAGACCTCACTCTCCCTACAACAACACACCTGGAAACACCTGAAGAATAAAGACTGAACTGTGGGAAGTGATGGTCCCAGGCTAGAAGGATTTTTCACCTGTGTATGAAAACCTGGGAAAGCTGAGGCAACTTGTGCCTTAAGTATCTGCCAGCCTGTTTATCACTCAGGGTGAGAATATTCTAATTTATATCTTACCTATCTAGTGTGTTAAGCTCAGTTTGCGTTTTTTGTTTATTTACTAAAGTAATCTGCTTTGATCTGTTTGCTATCTCTTATAATCACTTAAAATTTACCTTTTGTAGTTAATAAACTTATCTCTTGTTTATAACATAACCAAGTTTGTGCAATTCATATCTGGAGGAGCAAGAAGCTGTGCACATCTCTCTCCACATTGAGGGAGAGGGTGAATTTTTATAAGCTTGTGCTGTGCAGATCTTTCTATACAGCAGAAGACAGTATTATTTTGTGTTTATCCCCCAAAAGAGGTGTGCGTGTGAGTGCTGGGTGGGTCCTCTCACACACAGCTGATTTCAGTCTGTGTCTGCAGCTGGATGTGGCCCTACCTGTGTATGTGTGCTGCAAGAGGATAGAGATCCTAACTCAGCAAAACAGGGAGAGGTAATCCAGGCTAGTAGAGCAGGAGAGGTTCAGTGAATCCCCAGTACATCAGGTGGCATCCCAGAAGGGGGGGGTCTAACCCATCACACACTGTTCCAGAGATTCTTTCTCTCATAGATATAATATATTTTTATAGCAGTTCCCAGTTATAATTAAGCTTGTCAGAATTTGCTTTTTTAAATAATTTCAATGGATAATATCAATATTTATTTTAAGAATTTTTATTTACATTTGCATAGTTGTGGGAAATTATGGGGGGGGGTCAGACAATAATTATGTAATGACAGTAGATGTTGACATTCAACAAGTTAAAGCTTTATAACCATTAAAACAGAGATTATCAACATCACATATCAAAATATACGCAGTATACTTAAACATATGTAAATGTAATCCTTAAATTACACTCTAATAAGTTCTCAAGCAGCATTTTTCTTACTTTGCTTATCTGTAAATTTCTATTATCATCAATGGGAATATTTTTTCATCGGTTTGTGTGTGTGCGGTGAAATTGAAGTTTACTGATGTTTACTGATAAAAATGTAATCCTTCAAAGCCTAGTTATACTAAAGGCACTGTCAGCATTTTCATCAGCAACTCTGTTTTTCCAAGGTTTATGAATTGGATTTTTTTTTCTTTTAAAATGTTGAGAGTGAATTTAGTGCTCATGGAAGTGATAATATTAATATTTTAAATCATGCTAACACTAAATTTGGTACCATAGGCTGTGAATCTGAAGGTTGCTGAGATTCATTTTGAAGATGTTGTGGAAACAAGTTTTTTTAAAAAAAACCCAACAAAATTATAAATAAAAATGTGAGTGATTTTGATATACAGGAGAATAGAAATCAGACTAACTTTTCAGAGTTGCAGATTTGATTTGCAAAGATTTAGAGAAAAAACAGATTAACTGTGAAAAATAAAATTACTGCATTCGCCGTGAAGTATATTTTGAACATACCCTTGACATTTTATCTGACCTGAAGAATTCTGACTGTCATAAGAGTGTCAGAGGAAGAATGAATCAACAGGATATGGCGCTATCACTCTTTAGGAGACACTGACCTGATATGCCAACAAACGTTTAAAGTATTTTAATGGAATGGCCATTAAAACTTTCATTGACTTCAGCGGGGCCAGAATTTCAATCTCCAGACTAAGATTCAAGTGTTGCACATTTCACAAGCAAGGTAGAGTTCAGCCTGGTCACTATTGGTACTGGAGACCCCATAGAGCTCTATAGGACATATTTTTTTATATAAAGTGTAGGCAGAACTCTTCCCTCTAAGTCAGTACTGGATCAATTTACTGGCTGGGTGTTAAGAGCACTGTTGGAGATGCTGTCTTTCAGAGGAGCCATAAAACTGAGGTCTTGACCCTTGTGGTCATAGGTAATTCCATGACATTTGGCACAATAGTATGTGTTTTATCACTGGTCTCCTGGCCAAATTCCAATCTGGGCAATTACATTCAATCTTCCTGAAGTTCCCTCACAATGTCAGTTGGCTATAGCACAGTTCTTTACTTTTTGTCTCAAACTGTTGTATGGGGTTGCTGTGGGCTGCTACATGATGGCAGGTAATGTGATATTTGTATCTAAAACTGGCAAAATACTGTAGGGCCCTTCTGAATGAAATATGCTCATTTGTTTGCTCTCTACATTTTAATTTCGTATAACAAAATCAATTATAAGATGAACTCACAGGATGGATGCATCATCATCCAAGTGGCCCCATAACATTATTTTGTGTATTCCTTCCTTCTTCTCTCCCATTGCCTGATGTCTTCTTCTCCAGAATCTCATTGGGTGGTACTCAATTTAGGGCTTAGATGTACCTACTGGTCTGTATTGGGATCAGGGTGGAGTGTACCATCCTTGTGGAATCTTGGGGAGGGTTTGTGAGACTTCGTTGCCTGCCTATACCCCTGGTGCACCCAAGCAGGTGCTGGCCATCACCTAGACCTCCAGGCATGCCTATAGGGATGAGTACAAGGAAAACAAGGAGAGCATCTTGGACTGAAAGGTTGTTGGGAGCTTTATTCTGTCTCCCCTGGCCAGTGAGTTTGCTCACTGGCTTACAGTTCTATTGTTAATACTTTCAGCAGGCTGCCATAAAAAAATTATTACAGTCTTTGCAGATAAAGGAGACTGGATTAATCCCTCTAGACCTTTTGACAGGGAGAGCAGAAGGGACAAAGTCCCAACAGTCTCTCCCTTCTGATTGGATTTGACTTGGTTTCTCATTAAGATGCTTATGGTAGTTTGAGATACAACATATATACATGCTCCTCTCTGTTCCGGTTGTTTAGAGCGAGCAATTTGGCTAGGGTGCTATTGCTGACAAGCAAAAAAAAAAAAAAAAGCCTATATTGGCAAAAAAGAAAAGAGATGCCAACAATCCTTAAACAGACAGGTCCACTGTCTGCTTAAGAAATAATCTCTTCAAAGTAGAGTGCCAAATAGCTGCAATCTCACTTCCCCCTTTTGAGGAAGATGACACAGAAGACCCAGATCCAGATGCCGTTGGACCAGAAGTCTGGATTTGGCCTTCCTTTGGTACTAAAATGCATTTGTTAGGGTCAGGCATGATCTTCTGCTGGCTTTAGATCAGTTTACCCTCTTTATTCAAGCTGGACCTTCCAGCAGCTCAAGATATAACAGATGCTGAGCTGTGTGTTGGAATGCCTGAACTTATGCTTACATCGGTGGACTGGGTAATTGTGAGACAAACAGATGCTGGGCAACAAAGAGAGGAGAAAGAAAACAAAGAGATGGATGAAGAGATCTGGGTGCCAGACAGGGGCAGAAATAGGAAAATAGCAGGAGACAGACAGCAAAGTGAACATGGGGATGCTTAAGTGGCCACAGAAACTCTACTGTTCTCAAGCCTAGCGAATGCTAACTAACTCACCCTGTTAACATCATCTCAAAGAACAAGTGCCAAGTGAAGGGGAAAGAGATAGACAGTGAAGGAGTAGGTGTGAAGGGCTAGAAGGGGGAGAGTAAGAGCTATATTCATCATGCCAGCACTGTATGAATATTCCCATAGCAATGCCCTGCTACAGCATCTGTGTAAAACCTGGGGTGGAGTCTTTGTAGGCTTCTACATGCTTTACTTTGATTGTTCCTGAGTGCTGGCCAGGAACCTGGAGGGGCTATCCATAGGAAATGATACAGCTACTGCTTTTTAAAATACTGATGCATGGAAGGTATGAAGAAGCTATTTTTTATTATGACATTATTTGCATATTTAAACTGCATGTCATATTTACACGTTGGGATAGTTCTCTCCCAAAGTAAACAGATTATAGAGGGGCCAGGTGGAAATCTTGCATGGTAAACAATGTAAAGAAAAATAGTACATTTGGAAAGAACATTCTAAAGCAGTGAAGTGGGCATGAATCTACTGCATTTCTGGTGACCACATTTTCAGGAACACCATTAAATGCTTGAGAGTGGATGGATGAATTTTATCCAATTGAAACTTGCACATGAGAGTGAACCGTTATGTGAAATAACTGATTCTCACCTTCTTGGTTTATCTTAGTTCCACTTACATGGATTTCAAAAGATCCTTCTCTCCACAGAGAACTGTATAACGTCTTCTGTTCCCTCTAGCTTCAGACATCCTATTGGTTTTCTCAGAGCTACCAAGCCTGTTTTAATTTCCTTGCTTACCTGCAGTGACCCTAGTCCACCCCAGAAGGCTTTGAGTGCTCCTCCAGTATAACTGACAGGCACAAAGCCTTTGAGGTGGCATTAATGTTGCTAAAGGCTAGGAGACAGTGGATGGAAAATGAACAGATTTAGGAACTCGGTACAGTATTGGTGCTACAAATGGAAGCAGGGAGTAGAATATAAATACAGCAAAACAATAGGGAGAAACTCTGCAGTGGGAAGGACTGAGGAGTGGACAAACTAAAGTTTGGAGACAATCTCACCTCTCTCTCTCTCTGAAATCCCTGTGCTTTGAGCTCTGGCATCACACAAGACACAGTTATATATAAATGTTTATGTATAACTACATTAAATAGTGCAGATCATCTCTAGAGAGAACCAAAGGTAAATCTGATACATGGATGCTTATTAAAGAAAACCTGAGAGAGGTGACAAACAAACCACTGGCAGAGATTTCAAATTAATTTAAAAGCAGCTCTGTCTTTGCAAGTAATTGAAAACATGTCCAGCTCTTGCAGCCTTACGACAGCCTGCCATTCCCACTACGAGACAATGCCAAAACACCCCATATGTATGGTATCCTGACCAGTCACGTGACTTTTAATACCCACATGATGGCACTAAAATGGCCTATTAGATTTACAGTGTCATTAACCTTCCAAAATAAAATGAGAGTCTGCTCTGGCAAAAAAAAAAAAAAAAAAAAAAAAGTCTGATTGCCGTTAGGTTTCGGGTAACCAGTCCGTGAGGAAATGCTGACAGGGGTCACTGTGGCATAATCTTTCATTCAGCCCCAAAGCTGTCACATCCTCCCCAGATGTCTGAAACATAGATATAAATTTTCATTATCCAGCAGTACAGGGGCAGAGGTACACCAAATGAATTTTTTACCAATCAAATTATAGCTCATTGCCAGATTAAGTGTAAACACTAATTTTGTGAAGTTTTCTGGTGGTCATTTATCTACCAGCCGCCTGTAGTAGCACTGCTGAAGCGGTAGCAATGTTGTGGGAAAAAAGGCTTTCTAAATCAAATTATTGTTTTTATAATCATGTTGTGGACACAATAAAATTGAATAAAAAATAAATTTTATTAAGGAGGAGCTGTGCCTTATCCTATGGAAAAATGAGATTTCAAAATCGTTTTAAGAAAAGCAAAAGGGAAGGCACTTTTTAAAAAATCATAAAAAATATGCCTTACAAACAATAACACGTCTAGGATTTTCAAAGGCATTCAATGCAAATTCGGTGGGATTTCAGTGTCTAAGTCCCTTAGGCTCATTTGGAAATCCCAGGCAGAAATGGTAACTCAGTATTTTTCTACAATGAATATAACACATTTAATCTCAGACAAGATTGTCACATTGAGGCCAAGATGTTAAAAAAAGGAATAGCCTATCTCACTTATATTTCTCACAACACAGTGAGAAAGCATTGTCTAGCAGTTACAGTAAAAAGGCAGAAGAAATGAGTTCCATTCCTAGCTCTGGCACTGACTTATCTTTTGACCATGGGGGTGAGTCAAATAAGCTGTCTGTGCCTCATTTTCCCCATGTGCAAGATAAGGATATTAATATTTCCTTACATCATAGGGCAGTTGAGATGCAGAATTTATTAAAACTTTGCATACAAATTTGGGACCATCAAGCATTATAAAAATGCAAAGTCTAAAACATTATCTTGTCTATTATCTTAAAGTTTGGGTTGTACCAAATACCCTCCATCAGGCAAGACCACTGTCACCCTAATGAGCTCCATTTTGGTGAAAGATGTGTTCTTGGTTGCATAGCTGAACTGGATACTCTTGATTAGAGTTCAGAGGCTACTTCTTGTGTCAGCAGTGGATACAGGAATTCTGAAGCAAAGAGGTATGCTTGGTGTGACCCTTTGCATCCCACTCCTATGCTGCTATTTCACCGGACAGAAATTTCATAGACATGCAGGGGTCTGAGCTCCAAATAAGTACAAGTTTTGGGTATGATTATGGATATACAACATCCTTTTATATCATCCTTCAACAACACCATATATATCTCAAGACAATTCCAGTTGCACCAGGGGCTAAGGGGAGGAAGCTAAGAGCACCACCTGAAAGTGTGAATAACCCTCAGCCCCCTCTGCCATCAACGGGAACTGAGAGCACTCAACATCGTACTTTAATCTGGTAAGTGCCATTTGGCAACAGGGTTCTCTGGATGCTAGGAGGCAGATCTCTTGATATAGCACTCCACTAGAGGCTTCCTCCACATCTTAGAACCAAGCAGTTCAGAGATAGCCAGCTTGGCCAGGTCCTAAGATGGTGCCCCCATTGGCCAATGGAAGAGCACCACATCAAAAGTTGCCCTCCCATATTAATTAATTAATTGAATGGAAATCCAAATGGGCAAGTCTTATATAAACAGCTCCACCCTGGATCACTCCCCCAGAGTCCAGGGAACCCTATGATAGGCCTGTGATTATTATTCAAAAATCCCAAAGGACCCCACCGTAACTACTATATAACCAAATGCATGAAATTGTGTTGATTTGCTTTAAATTTTTTTTAAAGTTATACAAGATAGTATCTTTGATAGATATTGTGTTGCTTTTCTCATCTGAGATTCTTCCTCAAATACCCTAATACAATTAGGATAAATGAGTAGGCATAAAGGTCAACAGTACAAATAATTCTAGGAAAATTAGACAGCTCACAGGCTCTCAACCTTTCCAGACTACTGTACCTCTTTCAGGAGTCTGATTTGTCTTGCGTATCCCAAGTTTCACCTCTCTTAAAAACTACTTGCTTACAAAAACAGACATAAAAACACAAAAGTATCACAGCACACTATTACTAAAAAATTGCTTAATTTCTCATTTTTACCATATAATATAAAATAAATCAATTTGTATATAAATATTGTACTTCCATTTCAGTGTATAGTATATAGAACAATATAAACAAGACATCTGTATGAAATTTTAGTTTGTACTGACTTCGCTAGTGCTTTTTATGTAGCCTGTTGTAAAACCAGGCAAATATCTAGATGAGTTAATGTACCCACTGGGAGACCTATGTGTACCCCCAAGGGTACATGTACTGGTTGAGAACCAGTGGCTCATTGGATAGTCACTTAACTTCTGTTACCACTGAATTAATAGATATATGTCCAGAGTAACTCACAGCAATCTGATTAGAAAGATTTTCAAAATCCCTAAATAGCTTTTGTGGTTTCATCTTTTTTCCTAGTTGACTCGACCCTACATTGCAGATCCACCGCAGCTTTGGCAAAACTAATAGTTTTCTTAAAAAGAAATGCCTAGAGTGTTTTTGCCATTTTTGGGTGAGTTGTGTAGAAAAAGACTGTTTGGAAATGCCAGAATGTGGCATTCCTGGCATGTGAATGTCATTCTTTAGAACTATTAGTCATCTGCATATCATCTAATGTCATCACTAAGGAAGGAAACAGAACAACAGAAAAACCAATGGACAACAGATATCTATCTATTATGAACTATAATTTGTGCATTCATTAGTCTGTCAAGCTGTAAATCTAGTAGTTTAAAGCACATTTTTGGATATTTTGATATATAGCAGGAGGCTATTAACGTAGGGGTGAATTATAACAAATATACTTTATAAACGGAGTTAGGATATAGTTTTAAATAATTATAGTGACCGACACTATAGTTAAGATTCAGAAGGAGTTTGCATTCAATCAGCTTTTTTCCCCAGTCAATCACACTGGCCCCAAATAACCCTCCCAGGCTGAAACTTTCCAGACACGGTCTCATTCTAACAGTGAGTGTTGATCATGTGGGGGCAATCAGCAGCTTTTGAGTGAGAGGAAAACAGGAAACAATCATTTTAGGGATTTAGGAACAGATCCAGTTCATACCGTAGTCAACGAGAGCCTTACCATTGAGCTCATTTGGAACTGGATTGAGCTCTTAAAGATTTATTTACTCTCTACTCAAAAATGGCCATGTTTGAAAGTTCCACATTGGGTCCATGAAGGTTTATGGAGGACTGTTTGCTTGACCAGTATGACATATTAATCTTTTAAATTGATGGAGACATCAGTCATTAAAAATGGCAAGCTGAATATGTGCCTAAGCGCTATTACTAATGATGCAAATACTTCAACTACAGTGGCTCAGAAAAATCCATTACTCTTGTATCAATGGCCTGTGACCTAGGAAATCATTAAATAGGGCCTAAATGGATAAACCATAATGGCCTTTGGTCAATAATCCAGCTTTAAAAATACCCACTGCACAGTAGGCATTTACATGAAATAAATTTCTAAACACTGTAAACACTCATTTAAATGATGGAAAAAGCAAAGGAAATTAACACCTGTAACATTGATTGCAATACCAGCCACAAACAAGCAAGGAAACTGAAAGTTAAGCTTGACATAACTCAGCATTTTGAGTCGACCATAAATACCAAAGAACTCCAGACAGCAAACATGGAATGGGGCATAAGCATATATGATCGTGATCTGAAGTCCACTGAAACCAATAGGAGTCTTTTCATCAACAGCAGTGGTCTTTGGACCAGGCCAATATTGGATCATAATATATGTGTAGCAACCTTTAAGCACATTGGTATATGTATGATAATATGTTAAATCAGACATCTGCATTTCCTTCTCCAAAACGAATCCCACATACATCTTAATTTACAATCCTTTTAATGATAAATGCATGCTCCAGATAGCCTTCTACTGAATTATCATGAGAACTCTTTCTTGAACATTGCAAAGAATTGCTCAGATTCAGAGCAGAGATAGTTTAGCAGCACTTGATTTTCTTAATTTGAAAAAAAAAAGTGGTAAGCATTTTGTGCCAGATCCAAAAACTCATTGAAATCATTGAGGAGTTTTCCATTGGCTTCATTGGGTTTTGATTGAAGTCAAATTCCAGATGTTTCAGTTGATTTTGTCAAAATGAACCAATGAGTAGAAGTTTCATATCCCTATTTATACAAAAGAAACGTTAATCTGCACTCTGCCGCATTATTGATACATATTAGTTCTTTCTTTCAGTCATGAAAAAGTGGCAACTTCACCATCCAATAGAGCAACTCTAAAAATTCTAATCTACACCTCAAGTAAAGAGATCTGCATTAGTATGTATGTACAGTGTCTCAGCTGGTAATCCTTTATATCTAATGAAAGAACATCACACATACCTTCAAGATGGAGGACAACATTTAGTGATGGCTATTGCATTCTGCCATTCTACAAAGCAGGAGGATGTTGTGCTAGTTAATATTTTACAGAGACTGCCATTAAAAATGGAACAATTGTAAAAATATAATATTTACCTTTATTGTGGCATCCACTATATGTAGGATAGGAAACACCACAAATACTAAAGTAAGTTTAACTAGTGCTGGAGGTACATATCCCATTTTTAATACCATCCACTGTAGTTTACTGTTATTGCATGATCTCCCCATTCACTCTGTGGGACCAATAACACACTGCTCCTCAATATACTCAACTTCCTCCTCCCTGTATACTTATCACAGACCCACAACACGTGTATGAATTCAGTTTCTACATGGTTGGCCAGGCAGTGAATGCCTGCTTTGAGGGCAACCGTTTCACAACAGTAAACATTTAGTTGGAATATGTAAATTCCCAGGATCATTATGTAGGCCTTAGCAATTGCATTGCTGAATAAGACCTTTTCTTATGGCAGATCTTTTGTCAAACATATCATCCAGTTTCTAAGTTATTTTAATGTATTTATTTATTATAATGTAATGGTCATCACATAACTGACTATGTTGATTTCAGTGGGAGCTGCAGGTAATCAGCACTTTTGAAAACATAGCCAAACTTATTTAGAAGCCTAAATATGGGGTTTGGAGCCTCACTTTAAGGAATCTATTTTTTAAAATATTGGTCAATATTCCTACTGGTCAGTACCAGAGTCTTCTTGAAAACTAATCGTAGCCCATCAATTAACTTTTGATAATGTTTTCATTCCTGCCTCAAGCATGAAAAGTCACAGGGTTACTCTGGAATCTTATCATAGCAACAGTCATGTTGAGACCAGAAACATGTTTGGAAACTGAAAATTGTTATTTGTAGTCCTTCCAAAGTATGCTATATGGAAACCACAACATTTTCTTGAGAGACAGTTTAACAGTTGAAAAACTGATCCTTCAAAACCTGAAGGCATCAAACAGTCTAAATATCATAGCCTGGAATACAACTCTGAATGCGAGTGGGGAGAGAACTATTTTCTTTAAACAGGCAGCAGAAGGAATTTAAAGAAATCTTGGCTAATGCTCTATCATTGTTGTAACGTTCCTGAAATAAGATTTTTCATAAATATGTATATTTAGAAATAAAGGGTTTGATGCAAGACTCCCATTGACTTCAGTGGGTTTTGGATTAACCCCAGAAACTTTAAACTGTAAACATTTGGGATTAGGACTGCGTCTTCTGATGTGTGTGGACATCCCTAGCCTACTGAAATATTGTTATTACTAATAACAATGCTAAAATACAAAAACAGTATGTTATCTAAAGGTTCCAACAGATAACAAAATGCAAACCCTTAATGACTCCAGCCTTTCCCAGCTTATCATCGAGGTCTTTAAATCTCCCACTAGCTCCCCACAATTCCCAAACTGGTTTTAACATATTCTAGATTATCTACAAAGCCCTTAAGCATAGGTCAATTTTTAAACATTTCTCAACCTTTTGTCATCTTATGTTCCTTTCCACATCGTTCTGATAGGGCAACCATTTCCTGGCCTGCTTGCATTAGCTGGTTGCAGTTTTTCATATTTTGAGCTTGTAAATAATTATGCTCCACAATTGCGGATTTATCTTCCACTTCCCAGTCAAGATTAGAAATGCCAAATCATTTCCTGTTTTCTACTTCTAAATGAAAGATGATGATATTTGATACAGTTTTTCATTAGGAAAAAGTTTCCCTGATTCTTCTTTTGGTGGATGTTATATAAATAATTATTTTCTGTAGCATCATACTGTGTCAATATTACAAAGTATTATCTGTGTTTGTGTTTCAGTGAACAGCTTTTTTATATAAGCTATATAAAATTTAGGACATAAAGCTTATGTCCAAATAATTTTGTTAGTCTCTAAGGTGCCACAAGTACTCCTCGTTGTTTAAGCATATGTTTAATTTTAAGCATGTGGGTAGACTCCTGGAAGTGAATGGAGTGCCTCAAATTCTTAAAGCTATCCATGTTCGTAAAGTGTTTGCAGGATTGATGCTAATATGATGAAGTAGTGTTTTTTTCTCAATTTTAGAAAATGGTGCAGAGTCAATATTTGGCCATCGCATTCTAATGAAACAAATTTGCTTGTTGGTTGGAAGAATCCTTACGACAATATATGATTCAGTACATACTAGGAAGATAGTAAAACGATTTGTTGGGTCACACAATATTTGTGCCTTGAGCAGGGTCAAAGACTATAACACGGTCAAAGATTATAACTACACCATGCAGTTAGGGCCTGCTCTTAAGTCCATTGAAGCTTATTGAAAGACCTCCTAATTACTTCAGCGGACTTTGGATGATACCTGTAGCACTGAGTAATTTCTAAAAACGAAACCTTTAATACAGTAGTTTGCTCAGATACAGCATAGGCTGCGAAACAGTTCCAGAGACAAAAAGAGCAAGACTACACTACTCTCACTGTATTGCACTCTGTTCAATTGCCTCTATCCATGCTATCAAGTCTGAGAAATTAATAGCAGAAAAAGTTGGAAAAAAAGAGAAGGAAGAGCGGAGAGGAGTGTCACAGTGGGTGCCATTAGATGGTCAATAAATAATGAGACACATAGCATGGTTATCTCCTATTCTATGTATACGAGGAACTGCATTACAACACTATGGTGACTCTTGGCAAATATTAGGTATTTTTAAAGCAGCCACTGTAGCAGAGAGAACAGAACAGATCAAAAGGACAGTAGGTGAAACGGATAAAAGTACCAAAAATAACCTTTTCAGCTGTAAAAACCTCAAACCAAACCTGTTCTTTTTCACTGTGTTTTATTTCCTGTAAAATATATTATTGCTCAGCACCTTAAAGATAAGCAATGGGAACATGATTATTACACCAGAAAGCCAACATGTTCACATCAGCCATTTACTTTAGTTACTGTATTTAGCTAGCATGGTATCTAAAAGATATTGTCTTCATCACATGTCCTTACTTCACTTCACTGTGACAGAAAATCTATACATTACTAGATAAGGTTATAACCTGTCTGTTGCATTTTACAATGACAGGTGTATAACTTTAAAAAGCTGAAATGTAAATACTCTCATTCAGAACAAAGGTTGGTCGGGTTAGGTTTATGACACATTTTCTTCCAAGGGTATGGAAAGCATTTTAGCTGCTCTGTAAAGAATGGCTGTTAACACTAACAAAATATAATGGGATAAGCATCAAAGTATATGATACACTGAACGAACTCGAAAGATGAGTCAGTCAGTTAGTTATATATAGTAGTATCATAACCATGTTCACTTAGCAGGCAAGCAGAAACATTCACCCTTTCGTTGGCTGCTGCAAAAAACCCAACAACATTGAAACAATGATATTAGAGTCTGTCAGACTGATTTAAATCTTAACTCAAATAATTTGTGGCCACAGTAATTTGTAGAAAACATAACATTTAGCCAATTTCAAATGATAATATTTAAGTCAGAGAAAAAAATTCATGCTGTTATGCCATGATAATATTTCCATTGACTGCAAAGAGAGTTGGATCGTGGCCTTAGGCCCCAGTTCAGGAAAGCATCCCTATTCAGAACAGCACTTCAGAACATGCTTAAGTATCATTGAAGCAAATTTAAGTGCCCATTAAGCAGAGAAGTGTGATCGCAAATTGGGGCCTTAATTGGTGCATCTACACGGCATTAACAGACCTGCGACAGCACTGCAGCTGGCTTGGGCTGCAGGGATATAAAATTGCAGTGTAGACATTCAGCCTTGAATTGAAGCTTGGGCTTTGAGACCCTGGGAGGGGAATCTCAGAGCCCAGGTTCCAGCCCAAGAGTCTACACTGCTGTTTTTAGCCCCGCAGCCTGAGCCCCATGAGCCCAAGTCAGCTGACCTAGGTTCTGAGACAGTGCTGCAGGTTTTTTATTGCAGTGTAAGAAAGAAAGAGAGCAAGAGAGCAAGAGAGCAAGAAAGAAAGAAAGAAAGAAAATTCTTCCTTCTAGCAACTAAATCGCTATTTTTGTCAATGATTCATGCTAAAGGACTGATAAAATTCTACAAATAATATTCTTCCCCAGTAGCTAGATCTATTTGTGTGGAAAGTATTTCTTTGTTTCTGTTTATCTGAGTCACAAAAGTGAAACAGTAGCACAGCTCCTTTTGTCATTGGCTCTTACTTCTGGCAGTATTTCACATTTCAACCTGCTCACCATATGTGTGTGCACTTTCGCTTTCTGTGCCACTAATTGCCTCTTTTTGACAGTACCATCTATATGTGCACACTGTAGTGCTGTTTTTATCACTCTAAGCCTATTAATGCCCAGACTTATAGTTCCCAGAGGATTTAAAATTAACCAGCTCTCTAAATATTGTTCATGTCTTTCAAAAACTCCTGTCTTTTAGAGCCTGACTTGGGTTGTTTATAATTGGTTTGCTATATTTCATTCTTTGGGGCCTGCAGTCTTAACTTTTGAAAGTGTAGATCAACAAAATTTATGAGTGATATTAATATCCAGAAGAGGCAAAACTTTGGAAAAGTAAACAATTCTTTTGGTCTTTGCTGTTTGCTTACCTAGGGTCAAAATCTGCCCTCAGATATGCATGTGCGACTCCCATTGACTTTAAGCATGCACACAAGCATTTGAGGAAAGAATTTGGCCTTAGATGACTTAAGAGGTTTGTCAGTCTAACTCCACAAAAGAACACTGAACATTTCTATAGGATATTGTGCTCCAGTCTCAATATTTTTTTTTATTCAGAGCTATAGATAGATAGATATTAATCTATTTTGGAGCTATTTATTAAATGCTAATGTTCTGAGACTACAGCAAGAAGTTAACTGGGAAATCTTAGCTTTCCATGGTTAGTTACCTAACATGGAGCATAAAACAAGCCACTGACAAACTGCCCCTAAATTACAAGGAGCAACGCAATGCTGATGACAAAAGCACAGCAAATGAGAACAGTTGTGCCATTTACTAAAAAGACAACCGCTCTGAAGGATATAGAATATTGTCTGTACCATAGAGCCACAGAATGCCAGCTATTGGACAATCCTGTTCCGAAGGGAATAAAAATGATGTTATCATCATCTAGATGCTTTTCACTAATTCCACTCTGTTTTACTAAGAGAGATAAAGAATATCAGCATTGTAACCACACAGCGCACACGGAAGCCAAGTGATAAATAAAATCATAGTGATCTTTTGGCATGTTACAGCTTCAAATTACCACAAAATGCTATCCTCATAAAAAGATGTTAAACTAAAATAGCTCTATGTCAAGTCACAATCTGATCATGACCTACTTGCTGAATGCAATACACTGGCGGAATATATATATATATACACACACACACACATAGAGAGAGCGTGTTTTAAAATTATCATTGTTATAGCTTCTGGGATAGTAATGACAATTTGGCCAAGTGTAAAATTTTCAGAAGTGCCTAGGGGCCAGATTCACAAAGGTACTTAGGTACCTAAATATTCAGGGAGGAGACTAGCGGGATTTACTAAAGCATCCAAGGGCTGATTGATTGATTTCAAATTCCACGGGAGTTAGGCACCTAACCTGCTTGGGCACTTTAGTAAATCCTACTGTGAGCCAGATTGTCAAGGGTTTATGCAGACAGCCACATAGGGGGGTTTCCAGAGCAACAAGGCACCTAATTCACATTAATTCCCTGGGCACTCCCCAATGGGAGTTAGGCACCTAGGCACTTTTAAAAAACCAACGATTCGGTTTTAGTGAAAGTCAATAGGACTTAGCTTTAGGTGCCTAATGTCAATTTTGAAAAGGGACTTTGACTCCAAAGAGACTTAGGAGCTTTACAAATATTACCCCAGGTATAAAAGTCTCAATTTTATTACAGCTTCTAATCAACATATAAGTCAGGCTTCTGCAAAGACTGAGAGAGGCTATGGGTTGCTGTGTCACCAATATATCATGTCACTGAGCTCTGCATTTCTCGGTCATCAAGCACATACAATGTTTGAGGGAAATGGCAAACTGGAAGAGCAACTGTAGTTTCAAATTTAATCTAAGCAGGATGGAGGTGATGCCAGTACGGTAGAAAAAGTATCTTCAGAAGCTGCTGGAACTTCACCTTTGGTGGAGGATATCAGCTTCCTGGAGGTCAGGTAGGATTCTATTGTCTTTGTTGATACTCCTTCTTATCCAAATGGCCAGAAATGCCTTTTGTCCTCTTTGACTGGCCAGAAGACTAGGTCTTTTTCCTACTGGATGTGGATCTAGCCATGATGACGCATTGATTCAACACTTCCAGGCCAGACTACTGCAATAAGTTCATTACTGAATAAGACTGTGAAGGCATTGTGGAAACTACAGCTGATTTAACATGAAATGGCTCACTCTCTAAGAAGGGCAGGTTGCGAAAAACACTCCTTTGGTGGCTTTTCTATCTCAATCTGGATCCATTTCAAGGTCTTGTTTCTTATATTTAAGACCCTTAGAGTAACATTTTCTATGACTTTAAGTCATTTAGGTGCTTCTGAAAATTTTACCCGTAAAGCATAAGGGCTAAACTTATCATAGAAATCACCATTCTCCCTGAACTCCACCTTGGAAACTTGGATTAATAAGGATTCTCTGGCTCACAGTCCCTAAAGTGTAACATCTCAGGGGACAGGCACTGGGCATTCTGTGTGGACGGCCCCTGGCTACGAAATTCACTACCACCAGTGATCAGGATGAAATGATTCCTGTCACTTTCAAGGACTGATATAAGACTCATCTCTTTAAGCAGGATTTCCTCCAGTCCATACGGAGTAGCAGTATGTTGACCCTGATAACATTTCTCCTGGAAGACAAACCCCAAGAGTTATCCCATCAAAGACAGAGACTTATCGTGGGAATAAGGAAGACTTTCCTAGGAAAGAAATTATGCTCTCCTAATTTTGTAGTGATGGTTATTTTAAAACAGAAGATAGGCCGATACATAGATGGACACGTCCAAGCAAGATTTGCTCACATCATTTGTGGATCAGATTCTGCCACCCTTCCTCATGCTGATTAGTACCTTACTTCGTGAAATAATTAGAATCAATTACTTCAGTGGGACAGCATCTATCCTTGTATTTCCAGGCTTGGTCACCTTGCTCTGTGCATGAACTTCTATGTTTCTCACCTACAAAAACAATAACTCAGAGCTCCCACTGAGAATTATTTGAGACTTTGAACTGAAAAAGCAGACAGGATACAACCCATCTCAAATCAATGAAGGGGGAAAGGAAAAGATCTTCTGCCTGTTAGACTAGCAAATGTAAGTAAACTGGTTACTTGGAATAGTATTTACACAGTGAATTTGCTTCATTTAAAAATAAGATAGCAAAGCAGCACATATGCAATTATAGGCCTCAAAGGCACAATTCAGGTGCTTAAAATTAGACATGTGCTTACCTACCTTGTTGAATCAGAGTCAGAGAGAGAGAGTTAGAATTGTTGAGAAAAGCAAGCCAAACTGAGAACCACATAGAGATCATTTGTACTCTAATGCAGCGGTGTTCAATCATAAATCAAATAGTTATCTTGAGTAGTGGATATAAATACCAAGAATGATCCTGTTTGCAAATACAGAAGGCAAAGCAGAAGCAGGGATGATAGAGGGGATACACTGATACTATTAAAAAAGCAACAAAGCAAGACGCTTGAATCTGAAACTCTTCACCTTTTTGGGTGGCATAAGGGGTGCAGATTTGCATTACAGAAATGGTTCAGATTTGTCCCAAGATGGTGGAAATTTTATGAGAACAACTAGAGATTTCATTACTGTGAAGTGCCAGTCTAAACCCTAGCCTGATTCTGTGTTGAACTAAACTCCAAATCTGAGTTTAAATGACTCTGGAGCCAGATTTGAATGCTGTCTTTTCAGCCCATCTCTAGTGACTGTGTATGATATCTGAGAATGAACCTTCCATGGCATTTTGGTGATGAGTACTTTGACATGGGGACATTGTGGTGTGTGGTCTGTTCAGTATGCAAACTGATCACTTTCATCTATGTTGAGCCTTTCACTTGACTTTTGACCTTTCACTTGGCACTGTCCTGTCATTTCCTTGGTTTCACAAATTTTAGCCTCTCACTTGACCTTTGAACTGTGACCTTTTACTTGACCTTTGATCTCATAAATTCTGGAAAATCGTACATGTAATCACGGAACAAATAAACAAAGCAGCTGGAAGAAGCTGTTCCTGAATGAAACCCAAGTGGAAGGAATATAGTGAGCACTGCACATCTCTGGCAGACAACATTAGACCCAATGGAAATGTCCTTCAGTTCTGATGAGGACTGGCATATAATCAGTATGAAGTGTATTGTATTCTGTATTGCCTATATATCTTGGCTGATGTCTTTGTGTGTGCGTGTGTGTATTACTTTGTGACAGTGGCAAGGAGAATGGTATTAAACTGGTCCCAACTTTGCTGTATAATATGAAATATTACTCAATAGATACTCATCCGCAGTTGTGAGCATATTAATCATGACCTCTAAAGTCCCATTAGGGTCTTATTAAATAAAACCACCAAAATGAATAGGCGCTCACAGCCCTAGGCTTTGATTCCACTTCATTATAAGAGGAATGAAGCAGAGCCCTCTTGAGTTCTTGCTTCACCTCCAGGCCCATCCTTATCCTATAGAACTTTAAACAGTAAGTGATGTTCAACCTTAGCTGCAGGAGAGCTACCGCTCTGCTATAATAACTTATTCAATACCTACTGCATTCCTTACATTTTCCCCAGTCCTGTCAACTGGGTTTCAGAACAAAGTAAGGTAAAGGGCCCCATGATACCTCAGGATAATGAGATAATATTCTCAGCTTGGAACAGCTCAATCCATACTACGTCCTATTGCAGTGCATACATATAGAACTGCAGAAATTGTGACAAAGCATGCAACTAAATTAAATTAACAACTCCACAAAGTGAATGAATGTCATAAAATATAGCAGTGCAAAAAGATCAGGTGCCATTCTCAAATGGGTCTATCCTAGCGGAGGTGTGTGATGTGAGAGTAAAGACTTATAGATATTCTTGGAGTATCTGGGTTGCTATACATTAATGATTTAGATTCATATGTTTTGCCTTACGTGATGATTGTTTTTGGGAACCTCCAAATGAAAGATGGAGACATTTAATGCCTCACTTGTAGCAGTGTTTCCAGCCTAGAGAGTCCCAAACTTGTCAAGAGAGGGGGTAATGGACATAAGAAAGAAGCAGTGAGAGAGCACTGCAGTTGTACTCCCATGGCATAGAATAAAGCAGTGTGTGCCTCCCTGAAAGAAGCCTACATTCCCTCTCTGTTCTTGTGGGGGGCATATAATGGAACCAGCAGCAGTAGCAGCTCATGTGTACACTGTAATTGTACATAAGTATGAAGCAGGGTGACATCGGAGGTAGGCAGAAGCATTGTCTCTCTGCCAATCTATTGCAAAGGGGACCTCTAATAAAAAGAACCTTGGGAACCACTGATTTACACTGACATATGATGTAATGAACCAGTTCATGCTGTCACTTCACTTGAATTCAGTTTGATTTTGCATTTTGGAAGAGAAGTATTTTATATTCACAGAAAAGGAGACTATGCAGAGAAAACAACCGAATAGAAACCATGATCAAATCTTTTTATTCTTTTAGTTCCACCGAAGGATTTGAAAGATCAAGATGAAATTCTGCAGTCATACTAAATAACTATTATACTGCACGGAAGGAAGGATACACAGTATCTGATTTATTGGTGAACAGATTTTGTATGTTTTTCAAACTTAATATTGTTTTACAAAACTAATGAAGTCAAGTGAGGACTTCCAAACACCTCCAAACAGAGTGGTCTCTTATTCAGAATCATCCTTTGTGTCAGAGGCAAGAATGAGATTCACTCTAATGCAGTGAGAGAATCTTCTGAGAAAAGGGCCCATCAAATCATTCAGACTCCTCCTCATGGGACCAAACCTTGAAGAAATGTCAATGTCTGAATCCCAAGAGAGATTATGCTAGCTTTTCCTTGTAAACTTTGGGGGTCTAATGCCATTTAATAACAAGAGTGGATGAAATGGGAGAGATAATCTATGCATTCTACTCTAATTAGTGATGGAAGAAGCTCAAGGGGCCAAAGATTGTTTCAGATACCTATAAGATCATATAGATATTCTGAGTATTATCTGAACATCTAGGTCTACAAATTTGTGTTGGAAATCATGCAAGAACTGTGTTTCTTGCAAGACTTTTCTCACATAATTTTCAGTTATCTGTTTCCATTTGGTCTGCAAATACCAAGAGAAGGCTCTTTTTCTAGTATTCTAGAAACTAGATCTGTTTTCTGACCTGGCCAGAATTAGAAAATAAAGAGGAGTGAGAAAATGAAAATTAAATAGGAAACATGAGTTAAACTTATTTAAAACCTTAAAAAATGATCCATTGGAGATTTGGGTGGTGGTTCAGGTTGGTTCTTGTTTGTCTGATTTACCCTACCAGTTATGAAGATAGCGTTGAGAACCTTGCAGATGGTTAGTGGTTGAGATATGAGAATAATGTAGCTCCTTAAAAATAACACAAATATTATTCATCCTAGGAAACTTTAGGATAATGAGATGGTCAAGACATGGAGAAATGCAGTGAAATGAAGTGTGTTCAGAGCGGTTACAGAAGGGATGGATTTGCTTCATTTTATTTTAATTCATTTTGTAAATGAAGATCCGCTAATATGGGCAGATTATTTAATCATTTGCCCACTCTCTTCCTTTACTCTAAGAGTTGTCTAATCCTATGTTGTCATTATCTGAACTAATTTTTTGCCCTAGTTTCTCTGCATAACATTTATCTTCAGATAGACAGCTTTCCCTGTTTACAATCTCTTATATCTTGCAGCTATTATGGGATGTGTCCTGAAATCCTTACTCATGCAAAAACTCTTACTGACTTCATGGGAGTAAGGGCCAAGGGTTTGCTGAAGTCAATGAAAGTTTAGCCTTTGAATAGAATGGGAGCAGAATCAGATACTTTAGTAAGGAAAACAGGATGGTGCCCAAAAGGAGTTGAGACATGCAAAGCCTCCTCACCATCTGCCTTGAACAGGGAATGGCTGTATAACTCAGCCTGCAAACTGTATAACTCAGTTTGCAACACAGGATCTGAGATGTGTGCTTTGCTGAATCAGGAAGATCAATACAATCATTTGAATGACAAAAGTTGTATGTGTATGATTTTTTGAAATCTACTGATGATATATAATGCAAGGTATTTATTATATATTATTAATTATTATTATTATTTAGCGGTTTTGTTTCTAATAACTCTTGTGATCAAATATATTGGTAAGACACATCTTTCCAATAGGATAATGCATGCTAAGCTTCCGTAACAACAAAATACTAGCAATTTTCAATGGTTTGCCCCTGCTTTTCAATTAGGAAGCTTTTCACTAGAGCCAAGACCCTGAACTCCATTTCCTGTCTCTTATCTTTAATGGCAAATTTACTGATCATTTGCTGTCTATGGTTGTACAAAGAAGAAGGTAGAGTATTTTGTTAAATTCACTGGTTTCAGAGTAGCAGCCGTGTTAGTCTGTATCCGCAAAAAGAAAAGGAGTACTTGTGGCACCTTACAGACTAACAAATTTATTTGAGCATAAGCTTTTGTGAGCTACAGCTCACTTTATCGGGTGCATGAGGTGGAAAATACAGTAGGGGGGTTTTATATACACAGAGAACATGAAACAATGGGTGTTACCATACACACTGTAACGAGAGTGATCAGGTAAGGTGAGCTATTACCAGCAGGAGAGAAAAAAAAATCCTTTTGTAGTGATAATCAAGGTGATATATGCCATCATGTGCCAGCAATGCCCCTCTGCCATGTACATTGGCCAAACCGGGCAGTCTCTACGTAAAAGAATAAATGGACACAAATCAGACGTCAAGAATTATAACATTCAAAAACCAGTCGGAGAACACTTCAGTCTCTCTGGTCACTTGATTACAGACCTAAAAGTGGCAATATTACAACAAAAACACTTCAAAAACAGATTCCAATGAGAGACTGCTGAATTGGAATTAATTTGCAAACTGGACACCATTAAATTAGGCTTGAATAAAGACTGGGAGTGGATGTGTCATTACACAAAGTAAAACTATTTCCCCATGTTTATCCCGCCCCACCCCCCCACCCCACTGTTCCTCACACGTTCTCGTCAACTGCTGGAAATGGCCCACCTTGATTATCACTACAAAAGGATTTTTTTTTCTCTCCTGCTGGTAATAGCTCACCTTACCTGATCACTCTCGTTACAGTGTGTATGGTAACACCGATTGTTTCATGTTCTCTGTGTATATAAAATCCCCCTACTGTATTTTCCACTGAATGCATGCGATGAAGTGAGCTGTAGCTCACAAAAGCTTATGCTCAAATAAATTTGTTAAATTCACTGTTTCACTTCTAAAAGGTGATGTTTTATGGAAATCACGCAAAAAGCAAGAGGCCCACATAATGCTAGTAAGTATCTGAATACTGTTTATCTCGCTAAATGTTCCTAAATATCCTCAAAATCTTTTGTGATTGACAATTTAACCCCAGAACAAATAAAGAACTTTTGGTCTGCACCACTAGGCCCAGAGCAATTCAGGCCAAAAAGCTGTGATACTCATTGGTACTCTTCGTTTTCTCAGTATTTAGCATGAAGAAATAGCCCTTGTTGTGTGTGCCTGTGCGCGTGCGCACACTCACACACACCACTGAATCTCTCCCACAACTAGATAATAGAAACGGTTTATTCAGACCTTTTATATTCGTTATACGCTTGGAACGAGCAATTAAAACAATTAGACATACCTAAGGTAACCCACTGAATTAATGTTTGAAAGCGAATAGCTAAAAAAGTTTGTGAAGTATATGTATTGGTGGAAGGGGATAAGGAGGTTTCGCAAATACATGCATTTGCTTTCATCACACCAGGGTCATTTGATCATAGAAAGGAGATGGGTGGTGTTTTCATTAAAGTCAATAGGACAAATCAAGATGTCTTCCTTAGTTTAACAGGAGCCAGAGCAGGCCCCAAATTTGGGGTGGAGAGTACATCCAAAATTCAGATACAAAATATTCTTAATACAATTGTGAATTTATTTAAAGCAACAATACCTGCCTGTTTGGGAACATTCAGAATTACTTCTACAGGAAACTTGCAGCAACAAATAATTCTGTTATTCAAAGCTTAATGATTTAAGGAGATTATATTGGACAGATTTAAAGTAAACAAATACATAAGAAACGTCTCTCTTTTATTATCTCCTGTGCAGTTAGCTAATACTTTACCTTTTGAGTGAAACTTAAATGGTAAGCACAAATAGTTTAATGAAATGGTAATACTTTTTTCTCCGTGGACCTGGATTATTTCAGCCACAAGCAATATGAGCAGTCACAGGTGTTGCACTAAATAAAGTAATAGAAAGTGTCTAAATTGTAACAGTGGAAGCACTGTTTCAGGATCCTTGTCTGCTTTTTATTATTAGTCAGATT